>NC_090734.1:135870909-135963409 GCF_036898095.1 Palaemon carinicauda
AAGGCAGGAATCCAGTAAGTAGTTCCCTGTGCTTGCATTTAAATATGTGTTGGCAAAGCTAACTTGTTTTTTTTGCGAGAATAGCTTAAGGAAAAAGTCAGACGGTGGCCTATGGTAGGCTCCTTTGATTCCACATCAAATCTCAGACGTAAATAATCGATGGCCCATTGCTGCAAAGTTGTGTTAGGTATGTTTAAATTGATGTGATTTTCTTCTTGTGATATTCTTATTACATGCTTAAATATTTAACATGTATGAGACATTTATTTAATATCAATAGTTTCGCTGTATGTTAATATCGCTGTAAATTAATGGTAACTTACGGTAGGTTAGTTCCAGGTCAGTTATACAAGAGCTCTTTATGAACTATTGTTTATATCCAAGAAACAATTCCCTTTTTGCATTGAAGTAAGAAAAGATCAATTTATCTAAGACTGAAGAGGAACCAGATTTAGGGAGGCCTTGTCTGCTTTGCAGCGCCCATCAACTGAGTTTTGGACTCTGGCCTCAGTCGTCATGCTGCCGTTATACCATCTTTATTTTTTTCCTCCCTCTATGTTCCTGATAAGATTTGCCACTTTCATAAGGTTATCCCACTTATGGGCTGCCAATGCAAGAGTCCGTGGTCCCCTTATTTATAAGAAGCCAATCCTAAACATTGTCATCATCTAAGAAACTATGAAGTAACCAACGAGTTGTCTTTTCATATGCTTTAGGATATAAAGAAACCATTAACAACCACCTTATATGGTTTGTTAAGCATCACACCCACCCACTTATATAATTAGGTTTTATTATAGTTATGGACTGGGAAATTATATCTGTGGGACTTCAGAGGTTAACTAGAGGTATTGGCTGAGGAAAAACAAAAGAAAACCAAAAAAATATAGTGCACTAGTCAGAAAGATGGGAAATTCATGTCAAAATATAATCACAAAAGAAATATTTTGTTTATACATAACAGTAATATTATAGGAAGAAATGGGTAAATCTTTACTTGTGTACAGTCATTATTAATCATCAGACCTCCACGTTACACCTTAACCCAATCTAGGATAATATATCCTTATTCATCAAGGAGTTACATCTTGAACCTAAACATTCATTTGTTCCGTAACCGAAATACAAACCACGCTATTTACATTGGGTTTACCTTTTAGCGCAGCTGAAATGACGAGCCAATAGTTTTAACGAGGGTTAATTACCCCCGCGCTAGTTAGCGGGGGGTAGGGGAAGGGTAGCTTGCTACCCCCCCCCCCACACACACACCAGTGACTTGCTTCACTTCACTTTTGGCTCGGCGATGAACAGACGTGTCTGTCCATCGTCCTCGTTGACAGCCTTTAATCTTTTTTCTGCTTTTTCTCTACAGCTTGTGTGTGTGTTTGAAGTTGACTACCTATTTTATCTTTGCTATGCGTACGTGCCCTGGTGTTGCCGGCCGCCCTTGTGGGACCTTTATGTCGGCCTTGGATATGGATCCTCACACCCTTTGCCCTCAGTGTCGGGGCCGATGGTGTGACCAGGAAAACATGTGTAGGGAGAGGTTTGGCCGTCAGCGTAAGAAGAAGTCCAAGAGAGACCGTTCTCCCTCGGGGGTTGCCTTGAAGGAGGAGGGTTCTTGGGACTCTTCTTTCGTCGCCCAAACCTCCTCCGAAGCTCCCCCTCGTCCGGCTCCTAAGGAGAGTCGGCCGAGTGGTAGCGCAGGCCCTAGTTCTGTTTCCCGACCTTGGTTGGGGGTAGAGGGCGTCGCCTCCCATAGCGGGGCGGTTCCCCCTCCTCCTCCGGGGGAGGTTATTGATAATTCGTTGTCTAATGATGATCTTTTACAGATTTGGGCTTCCCTGGGGCTTAAGGGCTTGCCCTCCAAGGTCGCCTTGATTGACCTTGTCTCGTTGGGGGTCACCGTTAAGCAGTCGCCGGCGGTAGCAGAGGTAGACCCTCTGTCTATTGTCGACATCGTGGTGGCAGAGGCCTCCGACGGGGCGGGGCAATCCTCTGCAGGTGCAGTTGAGGATGTTGGTGCTGACGGCTCTCCTCCCCCTTCCGTACATCCTTCGAAGGGGGAAGTGAGTCCTACGGGCTCTTCTGCTGTTCAGCTTCCCTCTAAGGGGAGTGCCTTGACTGAGACTCCCCTTCGGAGGACTGATGGTCCTGTTGATCTTCCCCGTGGCCGCCTTCGCCGTAAGGCTCACCGTCCGCTGCGTCGCAAGGGCCTCCCTTCCCCTTATAAGGGGGTTAAGAGGCACCTTATTGGATCTTCTTCCTCCGAAGGGGACTCTCCTTGTCGTACTCTGCCTACAGCTCCTGCTCCTTTGGACCTCTCTGCGGACCGTTCTCCTACTCCTGCTAGAACTTCACCTTCTGGGGACCTCGTCACCCGACGGGCAACAGTCCCTTCGGGGCAAAGGGATTCTTCCCTTTCACGTGCAGCGTTAGCGCACAGGCGCGCTCCTGCTCGTCAGCGCTCTCCTGCTCGTCAATGCTCTCCTGCTCGTCAGCGCTCACCTGTTCGCCGGCGCTCTCCTGATGTTCGCCCTCCTCATCAGCGCTCTCCTGAGGACATCCTCCATCCTGTGGTTCCTGAAGAGCGCTTAGCGCGCCAGCATTCCCCTGCTCGCCCTTCTGTAGTGTTAGCGCACAGGCGCTCTCCTGCTCGTCAGCGCTCTTCTGATCGTCAGCGCTCTCCCGTTCATCAGCGCTCTTTTGAGGATAATCGCCCTCTTGCTCGCCAGCGCTCCCCTGTGGTCTCTGATCATCCTGCAGTCCCTGTTGGGCACCCTGCGCGCCATCAATCTCCTGAGCTCTCTCGCGATCCTCATCTTGTGTCTACTCAACATCGTCCGCGTTCTCCAGCGCGGGTTTCTAAAGCACATGTTTGCCCACGCGCCTACGCTCTTCCTGTTCCTGTTCATGAACGCGCCGAGCCAACTGCTCCTTCACAGGATCTCACGCGTCGCCCCCTTGCTCGCCAGCGTTCACAGACGATCCTAGTATCGCCTGTTCGTCAGCGTTCTCCTACGCGTCAACGATCACCTGATCATCGGCGATCTCCGGACCGCCCGCGTATCTTACAGCCTGCGCGCACGCATTCTCTAATGCGTCGTCGACCAGAGATTCTGGAAGAACATGGTTCGCCCTCTGCTAGCTCGCCATCGCGCGATCATTCACCTGCGCGTCCTGCGCGCTATCGCTCGCCAACGCGTCACCATGCGATGACGCGCCATCGCTCACCTGCGCGACAGCTTTCGCCTGCTCGCAATCGCTCTCCCTCGCAATCGCTCTCCCTCGCACTACAGGTCTCCTGACCTACGTCGCCAGCGACCTTCGGAGCATTCTCACTCGCCCACGCGGCAACGCGTTCCCTTGCCATCGCGCCAACGCATTCGTTCGCCGACTCGGCCACGCGCTCGTTCGCCTGTGCACCCTCGCGCCCACTCGCCTGCGCGCCCGCGCGACCGTCGGTCGCGGAAATTTCGCAGCCAGTGGTAGCAGCAGGAACGCGTGTTCCCAGACAGCGCTCTGGATCGCCTTCATCCAAACGCAGGACTGTTGTGCAGGACAGGGAAGACACTGCGGAGAGGTTAGTGCATCCTTCTTCCCCAACTTCTTTTCAGGCAGGCACTGTGGTGTCTACTCCAAAGGATCGCCCGATCCCTTTCCCTCCAGCGAGGATTTCGGACTCTGTGTCCGTGGAGCAACAGACTTGGTTTGGTCCTCTGATGCGGGCGTTAGTGAGGGTAATGAAGCCAGCACTCGCCGATCAGGGCAACAAACCAACGGGTGCCTCTCCTACGCTGAAGAGAAAGAGAGGAGTGGACTTCGTGGTGACTTCCCCCAGGGCGAAGTTGGTTCCCAAGAGGTCTGTCGCGAAGCCCCCTTCTCCTGCTCGAGCGTTTTCTCCTTCTCCCGTGGACGAGGCTTTTCCGTCCTCGGGTGAGTCCAGTGAAGCGGTAGTCTTCCCCTTGGCACCAAGGGGGGGAGCCTTCGCTTCATGGAGGAGAGTTGTCTCGTGCGGAAGGGGCTCTTCGAACCTCTTTGTTGGGATCCTGTATCCCTCCCAGGAGGGAATCCAAGGACTCCAAGACCGTCCTGAAATCATCTTCGAGGATTCGCCAGGAACCCGCGGCTCCCCGGGGGAACGTCCACGCTTCACCCCTGGAAGAGATTCCGGGGACAGGAGACTTAGCTGCCAGCCCGCAAGGAGGAGATCAGCAGGAATCCGAACATGCCTTCTGGCAGGTCCTGAGCCTGACAAGGCAACTTAAAGGGCTTATGGACCCCGTGATCGCCCCCCGTGAAGGCAAGGACACTATCTTGGACGAAGTGTTTGACGTTCGGAAGGCCCCTAAGTCCTGTGCGGCTCTGCCCTGGTCTCGGGGTCTGAAGAGTGCCAGAGCCAGGGCCAACGCTCAGCTCGCGATTCTTCCCTCCTCCAGTCGTTCCTCTGCCGGGAACAAGCTCATCCCTCCTCCTCGTCTTCAGCAGAGGAGGTATTTTGAGATCTTGGGTAAGTCCAGCCTCGCTCTTCCTCTCCATCACTCCGTGGAGGAGCTGGCGAAGGGAGTTCCCCTTGAGAAGTTCTCTGCCCGGCAGGTGTCGTTCTCGGTGGCAGAGATCCTTAGCCATGAAAAGGTCGCGAAGTGTGCCATGCAGGCCACTTCGTGGCTGGACTTTTGGCTAGGAACTCTGGGCATCCTATTGCGCTCTGAGGACTTGTCTAAGGAGACCTTCTTACTCTCAGGCACCCGCTCCATCGAGTTTTTGGCGCACCAGGTCACCACCCTGTGGGCCAACTCGGTGTTGAAGCGGCGCGATGCTGTGACCGAGAGATTTCATCCGAAGGTCCCCGCCATGGATGTGTGTAGGCTCAGACATGCTTCCCTTCTTGGGGAGAAACTGTTTGAGCCTCAGGACATGGAGCGAACGGCTGAGAGGTGGAGGAAATCCATCACGGACTCCCTCCTCCATAGGGCCCTTACAGCTTGGCCCTATAAGCCTCCAGCTCTGCCGCAACAGCAGCAGCAGCCTCGTAAGGCTCCGAAGCAGGCACCGGCAGTTAAGAAGGTGGTGTCTAAGCCCCAGCCCTTTCCAGCCAAGGTCAAGAGGGGCGGTAAATCCTCCAGGGGAGGCAAGACTCCTAGGGGTAGCGGCCGGGGCCCAAGCCCTAGGGGTGGCAGTCCCCCTGCGTGTCCACCTGTGGGGGGATGCCTTCAGCGTTGCGTCCGCAGGTGGCAGCAACACGGGGCCGATGCTTGGACGGTCTCAGTGATCGGCCAAGGCTATCGCGTCCCGTTCACAACATCTCAACCTCCCCTGACAGCGAATCCAGTGTCGTTGAGCTCCTATGCCACGGGGTCGGCAAAGGGGCTGGCCCTTCGGGCCGAAGTCGAGACCATGCTCGAGAAGGGTGCTCTCCAGGAGGTTGTCGACGGCTCCCCAGGCTTCTTCAGTCTACTCTTTCTTGTAAAGAAGGCGTCTGGAGGCTGGAGACCTGTCATCGATCTCAGCTCTGAACGGGTTTGTCAAGCAAACCCGGTTCAGCATGGAGACAGCAGACACGGTCAGACTTGCGGTGAGACCACAAGACTTCATGTGCACACTGGATCTAAAGGACGCGTACTTCCAGATCCCAATCCATCCGTCTTCCAGGAAGTACCTAAGATTCTGCCTAGACGACAAGATCTTCCAGTTCAAGGTGCTGTGTTTCGGTCTCTCCACAGCTCCTCAGGTGTTCACCAGAGTGTTCACCCTGATTTCATCTTGGGCGCACAGGAACGGCATTCGTCTCCTTCTTTATTTGGACGATTGGCTGATCCTAGCAGACTCGGAGTCGACCCTTCTTCGGCACCGAGACAGGCTTCTGGATCTTTGCCAGGATCTGGGGATCGTGGTAAACCTCGAGAAGTCCTCTCTGCAGCCGTCCCAACGACTGGTTTATCTAGGCATGCTAATAGACACCAATCTCCACAAAGCCTTCTCATCAGACGACCGGATAGCAAGGCTGAGGAGGGTGGCGGAACCCTTCCTCAGGCGAGAAGAGCTCCCCGCCCAGTCGTGGTTGCGTCTCTTAGGTCACCTATCCTCCCTGGCCTGTCTGGTTCCAAACAGCCGCCTCAGGATGAGATCCCTGCAGTGGCGGCTCAAGTCCCGGTGGAATCAAGGATCCGATTCTTCGGACATTCTGATTCCGATGGGGTCTTTGGAACAGACGGACTTGCGGTGGTGGCTGGTCGACGAAAACCTGCGGAAGGGAGTGAGTCTTCTCGTCCTCCCCCCGGAATTGACTCTGTTTTTGGACGCGTCAAAAGAAGGGTGGGGGGGCGCACGTTCTGAACCAGAGGGCCTGAGGCCTTTGGTCAGAATCAGAAAAGTGCCTACACATCAACCTGCTAGAATTGAAGGCCGTCTTTCTGGCTCTTCAGCAGTTCCAACGGTCCCTGGCGGGTCACTCCGTGGTGGTGATGAGCGACAACACCACGGTAGTGGCTTATATCAACAAGCAGGGAGGCACTTTTTCGCAGCAGCTATCCCATCTTGCAGTAGAGATTCTGAGGTGGACCGAAATCCACTCGATAACACTATCAGCTCGCTTCATTCCTGGCAAGAGGAATGTGCTCGCCGACAGTCTGAGCAGGGCCTCGCAGATAGTGAGTACCGAGTGGTCTTTGGATCCTCAGATAGCCAACAAAGTCCTGACTTTGTGGGGTTCCCCGACTGTGGATTTGTTCGCGACAGCGTTGAACTTCAAGCTGCCCCTGTACTGCTCCCCAGTCCCGGACCCCAAGGCACTCTGGCAAGATGCTTTCCAGCAACGGTGGGACAACACCGACGTGTACGCCTTCCCACCGTTCTGTCTGATGAGAAGGGTGCTCAACAGGACCAGACTATCGGTCAACTGTTCGATGACTCTGGTAGCTCCGCTATGGCATCACGCGGAATGGTTCCCGGACCATCTGCAGCTCCTGACGGAGCCCCCGAGGGAACTTCCTCCACGACACGAGCTTCTCAGACAACCCCACTCCAGCGTCCCTCACAAGGCCGTGGCCTCGCTTCGGCTTCCCGCCTGGAGACTATCCAGCGTCTCCTCACGGAGAGAGGCTTTTCGCAACAGGTTGCGGAGAGAATGTCTCGGCACCTGCGAAAGTCCTCTGAGGGAGTCTACCAAGCAAAGTGGAGAGTCTTTCGTGGTTGGTGTCGTGGAAGGGGTATCTCTCCACTCGATGCCACTATTCCAGCAATAGCGGACTTCCTCGTTTATCTGCGGGAAGAAATGCGCCTTTCTGTCTCGGCAGTGAAAGGCTATCGCTCAGCCTTAAGCTTGGCCTTCAGATTGAAGGGCGTGGATATTTCTTCATCGCTAGAACTCTCTTTACTCATACGTAGCTATGAGCTTACCTGCCCCCAGTCGGAAGTGAGATCACCTCCTTGGAACGTGGTTCGAGTCCTCAGGTCTCTTAAGAGACCTCCCTTCGAACCATTACGCCAGGCCTCCGATCGCCACCTGTCTTGGAAGACGGCTTTCCTGCTCGCTTTGGCTTCGGCCAAGCGGGTTAGTGAACTTCATGGTCTCTCGTACGACATCGCCCATTCAAGGGGATGGGGGGAGGTAACCTTCAGGTTCATCCCTGAGTTTGTTGCCAAGACTCAGAATCCTGGAGTGCCGGATCCTCGCTTCGACTCTTTTAGGATCGCGAGTCTCCATTCTGTAACAAGCGACCCAGACCAGCTGCTACTATGTCCGGTGAGGTGTCTGAGGCACTACTTGAAGAGAACGGCTGCAGTCCGTCCTCAAGTGCGAGCTTTGTTTGTGAGCACAGGCAGGACTAAGAGGAGGGTCACCAGGAACACCATCTCAGCTTGGATTCGAATGGTTATCCACCATGCCTTGAATCCAGACCCTCCTCCGTCACGTCGCCCTAGGGCACACGATGTCAGGGGTGTTGCTACATCCCTGGCCTTCAAGAGAAACTTCTCTGTGACGCAGGTACTTCAAGCTGGGGTCTGGAAGCGTCAGACGACCTTCACAGCCCTCTACCTGCAAGACGTGACCCACAGGAGCCTCGATACGTTTTCTATCGGCCCTGTGGTGGCTGCACAACAGCTGGTCTAACCTCAGGCTCCTTTATGGACAAGTAGCAGTAGGTTGAGGGCGTTGTTACCCGGTCTTAGTCTGCGTGAATGAAAGAGTATGTGTGACCCTTACTTCTTTCTTCATTGTCCCCTCTCTTGGGGAAGCAGCATCCTGGTCATCGCATAGCTGACCTCGACCTCTGCAGGTAACCCATGCTTCTTTGTGCTCCTAGTATTAAGCTTAATACTGTTGCGTCCCCCATACCCTGGCGAGGTGGTATTGGGAACGTCCTATCCTAGATTCCTATCTAAAGATCTCAAGGTCAACTTCATAGGACGAGTCACTCTTTCCTCCACACACTGCTTATGTAGGCCACTCGTTCCTAGCGATGCTAGGAACTTGTGAGGTGCAGGGGCTCCTTTTCTCTAGTGCTGCTCACTGAGAGATTGAGCCCCCGGGCAAGCCGAAGTCAGTAAGGCTGGGGACTTTCCACCCTTCCTAAGGGGTAAGTCACCCAATGTAAATAGCGTGGTTTGTATTTCGGTTACGGAACAAATGACAAATTCGAAGATAATTTGTATTTTTCCTAACCATACAAACCTTAGCTATTTACACATATGTGCCCGCCATCCCTGACCCCCAAGTCAAGTCCTACCTCTAAGTGAAGTGAAGCAAGTCACTGGTGTGTGTGGGGGGGGAGGGGTAGCAAGCTACCCTTCCCCTACCCCCCCGCTGACTAGCGCGGGGGTAATTAACCCTCGTTAAAACTATTGGCTCGTCATTTCAGCTGCGCTAAAAGGTAAACCCAATGTAAATAGCTAAGGTTTGTATGGTTAGGAAAAATACAAATTATCTTCGAATTTGTCATTTTATACCCAAGCATTGTTATTGGTCTTGAAATATTTTATACTACAGAATTTGCTTCTCATGCACTCATTTTTTTTTTCCTTTCTTCACTGGGCTACGGTACTTTCTTTATTGGAACCCTTGGGCTTGTAGCTTCCTGTTTTTCAACCCTATATTTTACTTTCCATATGAATGTCTTGAATGAATTTTCCCATGAGTAGTTTCAGTAATACAGAACCCCCTTGAAGAACAACAATAATATGGAATCATAGTGGGAAATCTGGATTTTTGGATGGGGGGAAATCCTAAGTGAATCACATATACCTAACCTGACCTAGGGATGTGGGTCTTTCTTATTTTCTTGGCGGGTCTGCTGCCCGACCCCATCCCTTCCCATGTGTCTCCTAAATGATGTAAGTAAAATAGGGGCGTTGTCTAACCTTACCACACCCACCTAATTTAACCTAAGGGACTGGGTCCTTCCTACTTAAGGGGCGTCGGCAGCAGCCCCTTTCCTTTTCATAATCTCCCCTAAATGTCACAAACCTCTCACAGCTGAGAAAAAAATCTGCATATTTTGCTCAGCCACCTCACTTAATTTAAATGGTATAAGGAGTTGCAGATTTAGAAGGTTGGAATCTATCTTTTCTGATCTGTCTGTGTGAAGAACAGGAACTTGCTGTGAGTCAGACTTTGGAGGGTAGAGGTGACTAGCAATTATAAAGAAATGTGAAGGAGCTCTTCCTTTTGATCTTTGCAGATAAAAATAAACCAATATGAATATTTTCGTAAATATTCCGACTGATTATCTGGTCGTTTCACAATCTATGAGTGTGTATATGTGATGTTGCTTGAGTGCTTTGATGGAAGACATGTAAAGTCACAAATAAAGTACAGTCCATTTTGATACTTTAATTTCTTGACAACACAGAATTCACAATCTGAAATGTTATACTGTATTTGAGTGTGTTTAGGCACCTTTTCCATTAACAATATGAAGGGCAAATGATTACAGAAGCAACATGTGTATTTAGCAATGAAAATTTGAAGAGCACTTATTTATTCCAAATTTAATGTTATTGTTTAGAAAAAAAGATTGTTTATTAGGCATGTGCTATTTGTTAGCTGTTGTGGGAACTTTCCTGTTTTTCTCTATGGCACTATAGGTCAAGATATGTTGGGAGGGAGTGGGTATTTCCGTGGTGCCCAAGGCATCCCTCGCTTAGGAAATCAGCTGGTGTACTAGGCTAGGTAAGATTAGGTTAGAATGCATCTATATTTTGGATGACATAAAACTATTTCTGCTTGAATCGGGATGCAGGGCCCCATCAGGCAAGGTTATAGAGCACTTATTTAGGTTCGGTAAAAATAGATTAGAATACATCCTTGTACTTTAATTATCTTAGTTACATTCTAGTGGTTTTTATGTACTCTATTTAGGAAATTTTTACTTGTTACGCACAGGAATTGTGTAAATTTTTTTTTATTTATTTATTTTTCACTGGTTGTGAGATGATTTATGTATACTTGCCCTCTCTTATTGGAGAAACATACACCGGGTTCCCCTATAATTGTTACACTACATGTGGGGCTGGGAAACAAAGATACATAGGGGGGTGTGCACACCAACAGTCATGGTTAGAAATAGATAAAATGTGAGGTAATTAGTTGGAGAAATTATTTGGATCGTGTATTTAGCAAGAAATTAATGGTATCTTAAATTTTTCCAACATTATCATATGTAACAGAGATAAAGATGTGAATGTGATTAGCATCTTTACTGGATTTCTTAATACTGTTCAGTACTAATTTACCACATGATCTATTTCATATTAGCCATTTTCTGATTGTTGATGTGCTTACCCACTTTTAATACATTTGAATATCTACATCACTGTTTTCCTTAACCTTAACTATAGTAGACAAAGTTGATTATGTCCTAATGAGAAAATGATAAAAGATTTATTTTCGGCACATTTAAACGCTTGCATTACTAAATCGTACACATACCAGTTGTGACTGAAGACTGATGATTCTTCTTTTAATTATAGGATGTTGCGGCACTGTTCCCACAACCACGTTTGGTTGCTGTCAGCAAAACCAAGCCCAAAGAAAGGATCATGGAAGCCTACTCTATTGGTCAGAGGCACTTCGGTGAAAATTACGTCCAAGAGTTAGTGGAAAAGGGCCACGATGAAGAGGTAGGAAAGGGTATGACAAGTTTTGTACTTTACTGTGAAGGAAGGAATTGGGTTTTTTGTTTTGAATTTTGAATCTAATATAAACCATTGCTTCGACTATTGACTTGAGAGCCCCAACCTATTAAAAATGAAATAAGAATGAGAGGGCGTCACTGGGAGATCCAGATTGATAATAATCAGACAATGAAATTACAAAGTCAGGTCTCATTGTGATAATACAGTAGTGACATGCCAAAAAAGTAGAAAAGTTCTCAGTGTCATATGAGAAATGATCAATCATGTTACATGTAATTGTTAATCATGAGTAATGTTGAGGTTGATCCTCATCTTTGTGTCTGACGTGCAGAGGGGACCGCTGCACTATGGATTCTCCTTGTGGTATGTGCAGAGAGTGGTCGCCCTCCCAATGGACGAGATTCCAACATAGGAAGAAAGAGAAGGCCAAATGTGATTGTTTGTGTTCGGCTTCGTTAGTGCCTTCCGCCATCGGAGTTTCGACACTCCGAATCTTGGTTCTCTCCTCGGAGAGCAAACTGGAGAAGATCAATGACGATTGTTATCAAGCCTATTTTTCCAAGACGATAGACTCCCCTGCTTCCCCTGGAGAAGAGAGAAGATATATGCTCCGAGAAGATTTACGATCCCCAACTTTGACTCCCCGGCCTTTGAGCAAGCTCCAGCTGAAGCTCTCCGCAAGTCGGATGAGAAGTGCCATGCTGCACCACCAATGTGCTCTCCTGAGCCATCGAAGCATTCTGCATCATTAAAGGAGAAGCGTCAGGCTACGTCTTCACAATGCTCTCTTGTTAGTTGCTGGTTAATGCTAGTTGGGATTGCAAAATCAAACCTCTCTTGGTTTATCACTTGGAAATTCTACACTTTTTTTGAAAAGTACAAAGTGCAGACAAAGAAACTGAATGTAATGGGAAGGTCAAACAACAAGGCTTTGGTAACCTGTATTTTGTTGTTGAATGGGTCAATGAGAATTTTGGTTCCTGAAGTACCTCATGGAAAAAACCTCCCACTCCAAGCCTTGGTGCATATGGACAATGCTCCAGCCATTGAAGACATCATAATAGAATGATTCAAATTCATTAGAATAAAGTTCCTGCTGCCCAACACCACTCCAGTTCTCCAACCCCTGGATCAAAAGTTATCTCGAATTTCAAAAAGCTGCACACAAAGGTGACCTCAATGCTTTGAGGTCACCGAATTATCTAAGATCTTGTAGTAAACCTAGCTCCCCCACAGGACAAGAAGTATGTCATCGATGGTGCAGCAGTGACTCCGTTATTCACTGGACAAGATGATTGATGATCGAGCAACTTATCTTGGCAATATGTTTTCCCCCATCCTCCCAAACAAAGGGGGATGATGGACAATTGTAAGCACCCGTGTTCTCATACATTTAGACGACATATTCTCCGCTGAAATATAGGTCCTTCCTTTGACCAGTCTATAGTAGTAACCTAGTCTAAGACCTTCCTCATCTTCATGTCCAGGTCCTACACAGGACCAAGTAACCCGTTATTTTAAACATGAAACTTACCCGCTGGTTATATAAGAATGGCTATAGTCCCTGGACGCTCCGGCAGAAATTAAAAACTTGTGGCAATCTCAGATATGCCAGGTGTACACTAGCGCCCACGCGGTAGACAGGCCAAACTATTCCAACCAATTCAGACCTTCTCTGCCGCTTTCGCGGGCAACAACAATTGGAATTCACTCTTGATTAACCTGGATTTTAGCAGTATTTTGGTGATGTACTCCTATTTTCGGGTTCTGGCATTCGCTTATTTGTTTGTTTGATCTGTGATCACGTGTTTATAACTTAAAAGGTAGGATTAGGAATTTTTCAACCTATTTTAAAGCTAACGAAAGAATAATGGCGATATGTAAACAACTCGCCCCATTTATGACGTCACAGCCTTATGACGTAAGCTAAAAGTCTGACTTGCTTTTTACAAAGAATGATAAGTGAATACTTTCTTACGGAGTATTAAGTTATAAATTAAAAGGATTATGTTATTTTAAGAAAATTTTTGTCCTTTTAAGAGGTTTTCTTTGGATAATCTTCGATCTGTTTTCAAAAAGTAACTAGCGTTCAGTTTATTTATGCTACGCAGTTTACAGTATCGTTACGATATTTCAATTTCTCTTTGTATTGTTTTTTATGAATAGCACATTCTTCTTACAAACTCAAGTTTTTAAGTTGTACTAGATAAAGGAACATGTTATTTTGAAATTAATTGGTCCTTTTAGTATTTTTCTTTAGTCAAAGATTAAAGGAAGTTACGGTTCAGTTAATGTTTATACGACGTAGTATTCTTGACAATCGATGTAGCTCACGATTCTGTGTATCGTTCTATACTTGTTGGTTTTTGGAATACTAAAATTTTTCGTATAATAATTGTAGATGTTCCAATTGTTACGGGTGATAATTTGCCTTTTATTGGAACCCCTTAATATAAGGGTTGGTTTTAATATATAGTTGTTCCGTAACCGAAATACAAACCACGCTATTTACATTGGGTTTACTTTTTAGCGCAGCTGAAATGACGAGCCAATAGTTTTAACGGGGGTAATTACCCCCGCGCTAGTTAGCGGGGGGTAGGGGAAGGGTAGCTTGCTACCCCTCCCCCCCCACACACCGGTGACTTGCTTCACTTCACTTTTGGCTCGGCGATGAACAGACGTGTCTGTCCATCGTCCTCGTTGATAGCCTTTAATCTTTTTTCTGCTTTTTCTATACTACAGCTTGTGTGTGTGTTTGAAGTTGACTACCTATTATTATTATCTTTACTATGCGTACGTGCCCTGGTGTTGCCGGCCGCCCTTGTGGGATCTTTATGTCGGCCTTGGATACGGATCCTCACACCCTTTGCCCTCAGTGTCGGGGCCGACGGTGTGACCAGGAAAACATGTGTAGTGAGTGTAGGGAGTGGTCTGCCTCCCAGTGGGAGAGGTTTGGCCGCCGGCGTAAGAAGTCCAAGAGAGACCGTTCTCCTCCGAAGCTCCCCCTCGTCCTGCTCCTAAGGAGAGTCGGCCGAGTGGTAGCGCAGGCCCTAGTTCTGTTTCCCGACCTTGGGTGGGGGGAGAGGGCGTCGCCTCCCATAGCGGGGCGGTTCCCCCTCCTCCGGGGGAGGTTATTGATAATTCATTGTCTAATGATGATCTCTTACAGATTTGGGCTTCCCTGGGGCTTAAGGGCTTGCCCTCCAGGGTCGCCTTGATTGACCTTGTCTCGTTGGGGGCCGCCGTTAAGCAGTCGCCGGCGGTAGCAGAGGTAGACCCTCTGTCTATCGTCGACGTCGTGGTGGCAGAGACCTCCGACGGGGCAGGGCAATCCTCTGCAGGTGCAGTTGAGGATGATGGTGCTGACGGCTCTCCTCCCCCTTCCGTACATCCTTCGAAGGGGGAAGTGAGTCCTACGGGCTCTTCTGCTGTTCAGCTTCCCTCTAAGGGAAGTGCCTTGACTGAGACTCCCCTTCGGAGGACTGATGGTCCTGATGATCTTTCCCTTGGCCGCCTTCGCCGTAAGGCTTGCCGTCCGCTGCGTCGCAAGGGCCTCCCTTCCCCTTATAAGGGGGTTAAGAGGCGCCTTTTTGGATCTTCTTCCTCCGAAGGGGACTCTCCTCGTCGTACTCAGCCTACAGCTCCTGCTCCTTTGGACCTCTCTGCAGACCGTTCTCCAACTCCTGCTAGAACTTCACCTTCTGGGGAATTCGTCACCCGACGGGCAACGGTTCCTTCGGGGCAAAGGGATTCTTCCCTTTCATGTGCAGTGTTAGCGCACAGGCGCTCTCCTGCTCGTCAGCGCTCTCCTGCTCGTCAGCGCTCTCCTGCTCGTTAATGCTCTCCTGCTCGTCAGCGCTCACCTGTTCGCCGGCGCTCTCCTGATGTTCGCCCTCCTCTTCAGCGCTCTCCTGAGGACATCCTACACCCTGTGGTTCCTGAAGAGCGCTTAGCGCGCCAGCTTTCTTCTGCTCACCCTTCTGCAGTGTTAGCGCACAGGCGCTCTCCTGCTCGTCAGCGCTCTTTTGAGGATCATCGCCCTCCTGCTCGCCAGCGCTCTCCTGTGGTCTCTGACCATCCTGCAGTCCCTGTTGGACACCCTGCGTGCCAGCAGTCTCCTGAGCTCTCTCGCGATCCTCATCTTGTATCTACTCAACATCGTCCGCGTTCTCCAGCGCGTGTTTCTAAAGCACATGTTCGCCCACGCGCCTACGTTCTTCCTGTTCGTGAACGCGCCGCGCCACCTGTTCCTTCACAGGATCTCACGCGTCGCCCCCTTGCTCGCCAGCGTTCACAGGCGATCCTAGTATCGCCTGTTCGTCAGCGCTCTCCTACGCATCAACGATCACCTGTTTATCGGCGATCTCCGGACCGCCCGTGTGATTTACAGCCTGCGCGCACGCGTTCTCCAACGCGTCGTCGACCAGAGGTTCTGGAAGGACATGGTTCGCCGTCTGCTAGCTCGCCATCGCGCGATCATTCACCTGTGCTTCCTGCGCGCTATCGCTCGCCAACGCGTCACCATGCGACAGCGCGCCATCGCTCACCTGCGCGTCAGCGTTCGCCAGCTCACCACCGATCGCCTGCTGATTTACGTCACCTGCGACCTTCCTCGCCCACGCGGCAACGCGTTCCCTCGCCATCGCGCCAACGCATTCTTCACCGACTCGGGCACGCACTCGTTCACCTGTACACCCTCGCGCGGGCGCGATCGCTCGCCTGCGCGCCCGCGCGACCGTTCGCCTTCACGCGACCATCGTTCGCGGCGAATTTCGCAGCCAGTGGTGGCAGCAGGAACGCGTGTTCCTAGACAGCGCTCGGGATCGCCTCCATCCAAACGTAGGACTATAGTGCAGGACAGGGAAGACACTGCGGAGAGGTTAGTGCATCATTCTTCCCACCCTTCTTTTCAGGTAGGTACTGTGGTGTCCACTCCAAAGGATCGCCCGATCCCTTTCCCTCCAGCGAGGATTTCGGACTCTATGTCCGTGGAGCAACAGATTTGGTTTGGTCCTCTGATGCGGGCGTTAGTGAGGGTAATGAAACCAGCACTCGCCGATCAGGGCAACAAACCAACGGCTGCCTCTCCTACGCTGAAGAGAAAGAGAGGAGTGGACTTCGTGGTGACTTCCCCCAGGGCGAAGTTGGTTCCCAAGAGGTCTGTTGCAAAGCTCCCTTCTCCTGCTCGAGCGTTTTCTCCTCAGGTGAGTCCAGTGAAGCGGTAGTCTTCCCCTCGGCACCAAGGGGGGAGACTTCGCTTCATGGAGGAGAGTCGTCTCGTGAGGAAGGGGCTCCTCGAACCTCTTTGTTGGGATCCTGTATCCCTCCCAGGAGGGAATCCAAGGACTCCAAGACCGTCCCGAAATCATCTTCGAGGATTCGCCAGGAGCCCGCGGCGCCCCAAGGGAACGTCCACGCTTCACCCCAGGAAGAGATTCCGGGGACAGGAGACTTAGCTGCCAGCCCGCAAGGAGGAGATCAGCAGGAATCCGAACATGCCTTCTGGCAGGTCCTGAGCCTGATAAGGCAACTTAACGGGCTTATGGACCCCGTGATCGCCCCCCGTGAAGGCAAGGACACTATCTTGGACGAAGTGTTTGACGTTGGGAAGGCCCCTAAGTCCAGTGCGGCTCTGCCCTGGTCTCGGGGTCTGAAGAGTGCCAGAGCTAGGGCCAACGCTCAGCTCGCGATTCTTGCCTCCTCCAGTCGTTCCTCTGCCAGGAACAAGCTCATCCCTCCTCCTCGTCTTCAGCAGAGGAGGTATTTCGAGATCTTGGGTGAGTCCAGCCTCGCTCTTCCTCTCCATCACTCCGTGGAGGAGCTGGCGAAGGGAGTTCCCCTTGAGAAGCTCTCTGCCCGGCAGGTGTCGTTCTCGGCGGCAGAGATCCTTAGCCATGAAAAAGTCGCGAAGTGTGCCATGCAGGCCACTTCGTGGCTGAACTTTTGGCTAGGAACTCTGGGCATCCTATTGCGCTCTGAGGACTTGTCCAAGGAGACCAATAGGAAGGCGCACCAGGTTACCACCCTGTGGGCCAACTCGGTGTTGAAGCGGCGCGATGCTGTGACCGAGAGATTCCATCCGAAGGTCCCCGCCGTGGATGTGTGCAGGCTCAGACATGCTTCCCTTCTGGGGGAGAACCTGTTTGAGCCTCAGGACATGGAGCGAACAGCTGAGAGGTGGAGGAAATCCAGCACGGACTCCCTCCTCCATAGGGCCCTTACAGCTCGGCCCTATAAGCCTCCAGCTCCGCCGCAACGGCAGCAGCAGCCTCGTAAGGCTCCGAAGCAGGCACCGGCAGTTAAGAAGGTGGTGTCTAAGCCCCAGCCCTTTCCAGCCAAGGTCAAGAGGGGCGGTAAGTCCTCCAGGGGAGGCAAGACTCCTAGGGGTGGCGGTCCCCCTGCGTGTCCACCTGTGGGGGGATGCCTTCAGCGTTGCGTCCGCAGGTGGCAGCAACACGGGGCCGATGCTTGGACGGTCTCGGTGATCGGCCAAGGCTATCGCGTCCCGTTCACAACATCTCAACCTCCCCTGACAGCGAATCCAGTGTCGTTGAGCTCCTATGCCACAGAGTCGGCAAAGGGGCTGGCCCTTCGGGCCGAAGTCGAGACCATGCTCGAGAAGGGTGCTCTCCAGGAGGTCGTCGACGGCTCCCCAGGCTTCTTCAGTCGACTCTTTCTTGTAAAGAAGGCGTCTGGAGGCTGGAGACCTGTCATCGACCTCTCAGCTCTGAACGGGTTTGTCAAGCAAACCCGGTTCAGCATGGAGACAGCAGACACGGTCAGACTTGCGGTGAGACCACAAGACTTCATGTGCACACTGGATCTAAAGGACGCGTACTTCCAGATCCCAATCCATCCGTCTTCCAGGAAGTACCTGAGATTCTGCCTAGACAACAAGATCTACCAGTTCAAGGTGCTGTGTTTCGGTCTCTCCACAGCTCCTCAGGTGTTCACCAGAGTGTTCACCCTGATTTCATCTTGGGCGCACAGGAACGGCATTCGTCTCCTTCGTTATCTGGACGATTGGCTGATCCTAGCAGACTCGGAGTCGACCCTTCTTCGGCACCGAGACAGGCTTCTGGATCTTTGCCAGGATCTAGGGATCGTGGTAAACCTCGAGAAGTCCTCTCTGCAGCCGTCCCAACAACTGGTTTATCTAGGCATGCTAATAGACACCAATCTCCACAAAGCTACCCTTCCCCTAGCGGGGGTAATTAATCCTCGTTAAAACTATTGGCTCGTCATTTCAGCTGCGCTAAAAGGTAAACCCAATGTAAATAGCTAAGGTTTGTATGGTTAGGAAAAATACAAATTATCTTTGAATTTGTCATATATATTCTTTTCCTATATCTATTCAAGTAATATGTTAATATTTTATATTTAATATTTTGTTGCATTTATATGGGATTCAGTGACTTTTGCATTCCCATTCAAACCATTGACAGAATAGTAAGTCTCTCTCTACGGGGGTCATTTTGTTTGAGAGCTTTTATACTTTTTTACCAAAGAGTAAAATGCAAATTTTTAGTGCTAAATTAGTGCAGTGAATTTTATTCAATTCAGTGGAGGGTGCTTCTGTTCGGACCTGTCGTTATCCTAGCCTTAGACCTCTTTCAAGCTCCCGGACCCAGGGGAGAAGTAAAGTCGAGCGGCGAAAGGAGGCGTAGCCTGGCGTTTATCGTCTTGTAAGACCCGAACAGAAATCCCCTCGAGCGTTTTCTGTCGATCCCCATAACGTTCGCCCTCGCTGTAGGTAAGGCGAGATAAAAGTGTTTTCTAACATTAAGCGATGACGCGCATCAGGCACGAAGCTGAAAACAAAATAAGAAACATTCTTCGTGTGTTGCGGTTCATGCAGCGTCAGTGTCAGTCAGACGCGGATGTGGGACCACCGCTTCCACCAGACGGGTGTTTGTCTCCCGAAAGTGGGGAGCGCTAGGGAAGCGACGAAGAAGTCGGGTTCGTGTTTGAAGATGCTGCACGCTTGTCGCCCAAGATTGATCCTAATTGGTCTTTGCTGTTAGACATGAAACAGCAACTATCTGCGTTTGTGCAGTCTTATCAGCCTGCTGTTGGCAGTGCGGTTGGGTATCATAAGTCCGGTTTTGACGCGTTGTCGCACAGGCGACCTGCTAATTCCGTTGGTGACGCGTTATCGCACAGGCGACCTACCAGCAGCAATGTTCAACGGCGGGAGTGGGTGGATGTATCTCGTCAAGTACCTGCTTCTCAACGTCAAGCGACCGCTCATAATGCCGAGCGTTAGTCTTCCAGGCGCGCCGACGATCGGCAGGCAGCAGAGCATGCCGTCAAGTGGCACGACAGACAGCAGTGTCAGTCAGACGCAGTCGCGGGGCGGAGTGGCAGCGTCAGTCAGATGCTACGCAACCCATGACAATAGAAGTCTACATGACCATGAACGTCTAGCGTTGGAACATTGTTGCGCCAGGCGCTGTATTAAGAAATAAATCTTAACTAGAAAGATTTTATGTTCTCAGGCCAAGGCCTGCTGGACTAATTCTTGGTTGGGAGAGCTAGAATTAAAACCCCTAAAGCATTGAGGTCAGAATTCAGTATCTTAAGGAGTTGACTCCTAGGAAACAAGACTTCTCTACCTAGGATAGAGACTTGTAGGAGGAAGGGAGTGACTTTCAGAAACTCTTAAGAGTTTTTTTCTGGAGGGTTTCCCTTTTATTTTGTACCTGCTGCTCCTCGTTCCAACTTCAGAGTTTTTTCGCTGGATACGTCGATGGTGTCTGTTTATTATTTTATTATTATTACTAGCCAGGTTACAACCCTAATTTAAAAAGCAAGATGCTTTAAGCCAAAGGGCTCCAATAAGGAAAGATGGCTCAGTGAGGAAATAAGAAAATAAATAATGAGCAATAAATCATTCTCAGAAGAGTAACAGCGCAAAGAGACAGTGCTGATAGGGCAGTGCAATACCGCGTCCTCAATGCAGCATAACAAACCTAACTGTAGGGGTTGATGCAGTAGCACCTTCAGCTGCAACAGCAGGAAGTGCATTAGGGCCTTTATGAGAAAAGAGTGTAAGAGTATACAGTATCTCTCGCAACGGACAGATGCACTGGAGGATGTGTTCATTCGTGTCCGTCTTATTCCTATCCCGACACCTCTTCCATACTTCCCAGCCCCTGGGAGAAGGAATGTCGGAAGGCTAAGTTATATCGCGGACCTTGTTCGCTGAACGTATGTTCCACCGAGCGATCCTGTCGATGCATTCCAAGACGTTCGCTCTCGTCTTTGGAATGACGAAGTAAAAGTGTTTTCTTCTCCTTCAATTGACGAAATGTGACGTCACAACCGTGTGACGTAATCTCTTAAGCAGAGCGAGATTTGAATGTCTTGAAGCAATCAGTTCGTCATCGCTATGGCATCACGGATCTTGTGAAATATTTCTGCGTAATAGGACGCAGTTCCCTGACGAGGCTGGCGTTTTACGTTTTCCCCTCCTGCTAGACTAGGAAGTTGCTAGTCATAAACGCACGTGAACAAGACTTGCCCTCACAGCATGCGTGTCGCGATGCTTAGGCTGGAAGCAATCGAGCATGTTTTCTTCCACGACAGAGGCGGAAGTCAGACAAGTCGCATACAAACGTAACTCTTCCTCTGGAATCTTACACACTTTCCGGGAAGAAAGCGTTAGTCCTCGTCGAAACGCAAAGCCTAGACATGGTTGACACCAACCAATATTTTCAAGACCTTTTATGAGTCGTATGTCTCCTGATAACCTATCCTGCAGTAACTGATGTTCGCCGGAAGTTTTCTTTTCGGAAGAAGGCGACGTGTCAGCACCAAAAATCGCGTAAGACACGTAGTTCATCGGGGGAAAAGTTGCTCAGTTTACTTCTGATCACGCTTCTTCTCCTCCCTCAGATTGGTGGAATTTCTAGTACTTTCCTCTGGTGACCAGCCGACTACTGTTGACGATATCTCACAACATTACGTACGTTCAGATCGCGCACAAGGCGCGCTGGAAATGTCATAAGGACTTTCCCATGTTGGTCAGGCGACTACGGTTGATGATCCCTCACAGCGATCGCTCACGCTTGAGTTAGCGCACATGGTGCCGCCTCAAGTGTCTGTTCTGTCTGAGCTACAGAGGTCAATTTCATCTCTATTTGACGCTTACGATTCTCGAGCGAAAAAATTTCACCTAAAAGAATCTAAGGACAGCAATAGACCAAGAAAACGGTCTTCCGATAGTATCAGACAGCGTAGTCCTCCGATACTCAGATCAGCTCGGGTGGCGGCAAGCGTTAGGGCGGATGCATGTGGCAGTCTGGTCTCTCCCTTTTGGCAGACACAGACGCCAGTCTGGTCTCTACCTCACGGCAAACGCAGACACCAGTCTGGTCTCTCCCTTATGCAGACGCAGACGCCATTCTGGTCGTATGCTGGACTCTGACAGTCAAAACTTATCCTTTCAACAAGTTGTCTCACCTTCGCGTTCTGCAGGACGCGAGACTACCGCTCATTCGGACGCATGATACACGCGGACAGCTCACGGCAAACTGATCAATCTGAAATCCCACTGCAACCTAGACGCATGTGTCAGCCTGGACATATGCTGGACGAGGTCAGTCAGGTTTTGGCCCCACGGCATGATAGACAAATAGTTGCTTCTTTGCGCCGCTGACCGGACGCGATACTGTCGCCTCCTCGCGGCACGCTGTAGATTTGCAACAGGCGGAACGCAGACAGCGCGCTGAAACCTCACGGCAAGGTGAACGCATACAGCACGTTGACACCTTACGGCAATCTGGTCGGATGCTGGTCGCATACAGTCAAGACTTGTTCTCACAGCAGTATAGACAATTTGTTGTCTCTCCTTCGCTACTCTCTGGCCGCGCAGCTAATGCTCCCTCGCATCAAACTATTGACTTAAAGCATGTTGAACACTCTTTGGTTACACGCGATCAGGTGTTGACCACACAGCATGAGGTTCACTTTGTTGATGCTCCTTTTCAACAAGCCTAGCTTCAGTATCGGTCCTTGCAAGCGATCTGGAAGTGTTTCGGGAGGCGGTATAAATCTTGAATCTCCCTTACGGCATGTTGGGCATATGCAGCAGGCTGGTACCATACTGGACTCATGCTGGATGCATACGATCGGACCGTTTCCCCGCGTCAGGATCGCGAACGTCTTATTTTAAACCACCAGGCTTTAGGTCTAGCTGCCTTCAGTCTTTCAGAAAACCCCTAAGATCTAGAGAGTTTTTCGAAGGAGGCAGCTAAGGCTATCGCTAGTACAAAGGACTTTTACCTCAAGGTTTGGTAGTCCAAATAGGAGGTTTTAGGGAGTGGTGTAGAGCTAAATCAGTTTCTTCATTTAGTACCTCTGTAACACAAATGGCCAATTTCTTCTTAATCCTTAGAAGAAAGCACGTTTTTTTTCCTCGACCATCAAGGGGTACAGGAGTATGCTGGCAGCTGTCTTCAGACGCAGGAAATTGGATCTATTAAATAAAGACCTTCAAGATCTTCTCAGATCGTTTGAGATGGCTAAGAAGCGTCGACAAGATTCACCAGCCTGGAATTTAGAGGTTGTTTTAAAATTCCGCATGAGTGACAGATTCGAGCCTTTACACTCGGCTTCTTTTTAAGATCTGACTTTGAAGGCTTTTTCTTAGTAAGTCTGGTAACAGCTGAGAGTCAGTGAAGTTCACTCTTTTAGCAAGAATGTGGGCTTCAGAAGCGGATAAGCTATATGTTCCTTGCAACTTGGATTCTTGGTCATAAACAAACATCTTTCTCATCCATGGCCTAAATCTTTCGAGATCACTATTCTCTCGGATATGGTGTGTGAAGAGTTGAAGAGAATTTTTTGTCCTGTTAAAGTGATGAAGTTTTATCTGAACAGGACTAAAGGAGTTAAGAGGCAATTCAGAGGCTCTTTGGTGCGCAGTCAAGAAGCCTGCGCTACATATGTCTAAAACGCCCTATCATTTCTTATAGACCTTAATTAGAAAGGCTCTCTCACACTGTGGTGAGGCAGACCTTAAGCTGTCTAAAGAGTAAAGACTCATGAAGTTAGAGCTGTGGCAACTTCTGTAGCTTTTAAACAAAAATGTTCTCTGCAAAGCATCGTGCATACAGCCGTTTGAAGGAGTAAACCTGTATTTGCCTTGCATTACTTATACCGAATCCAGATTCTTTATGAGGACTGCTACACTTTGGGATCATTCGTAGCAACGAGTGCAGTAGTAGGTGAAGCATCCACCACTACATCTCCCCCAGTACCCCTGTTCTCCTCTTGGAACTTTTATATAT
Organism: Palaemon carinicauda; assembly: GCF_036898095.1. Taxonomy (NCBI): domain Eukaryota; kingdom Metazoa; phylum Arthropoda; class Malacostraca; order Decapoda; family Palaemonidae; genus Palaemon; species Palaemon carinicauda. The sequence goes on from NC_090734.1 coordinate 135,894,339, forward strand.
GTTTTTATGATTTTACGTGAAGATTGGTCGACAATCTTCCGCAATCTTTGATTTAGTCAGGTGGTCATTTTGTTCCTTGAGAGCGCCCGGAACAAGCGTATTAGTTGAGGTCCTGTCAAGTTTTAGGTTATTGTACCGTTTGACAGCTCCTAGAGATCTTCAGCCCCCTGGGTGGACCGCTGGATCTCGTAAGGATAGCAGACAGAATGAGACAGAACCATTGAAGTCAGCTTCCTTATCAGGTACGAACCTCTTAAGTTGTTATATTTACCTCTTAAGTGAATTTCCAATTATATTGCTGTCTCTGACCCGCCACCAAGGGTGTCGATCAACCATTCTTACATATATAACCAGCGGGTACGTTTTATGTTTAAAAATTATATTTTCATAATAAAATAAATTTTTTAACATACTTACCCGCTGGTTATATAAGTTATAATCCCACCCTCCTCCCCTCTAGAGACCAAGGGGCATGGAAGGTCTGAATTGGTTGGAATAGTTCGGCCTGTCTACCGCTAGGGCGCTAGTACACCTGGCATATCTGCGATTGCCACGAGTTTTGAATTTCTGCCGGAGCATCCAGGGACTATAGCCATTCTTATATAACCAGCGGGTAAGTATCTTCAAACATTTATTTTATTATGAAAATATCATGTTTAGGGACTTCTTCCCTCCTAAGGATAAGTCTCCTATTAAACAATGAGGGTTGTATTCACATAAGAACAAAGCACAAATTTTTTAAGTCATTTGTATTTCTCCTAACCATAAAAACTTGATTCCTTCAAGTTTCCATTCCCGCCTCAACCACCCTGCAAGTCCTATGTTTAAGGTGAAAATGAAGAGCTCGCTAGCCTGTGAGATGGATGGTGCTTCCCCTTCACCTTGTCCTATGAAAGGACTCGTGTGTGTAGTTAGGAAAAATACAAATAGCAAAAAATTTATAGCGTTTATAACTTCAGCATTTCTGGAAATATTTTAGAAAAAAACAAAGCTGGGTGTAGCAAAAACTGATGCTGTGCCTCGTAGGTATGAAGGCAATGAGTTATCTCCACAACAGTAACACAGAAAGTATGTAAGGGTGAAGCAGGCATCATGCAGGACTGAGTTTGTGCAGTAGAGACCTTTCATTCTCAAACCAGTTGAAGTTGTTGCAACTGTGATTTCCTCTTCTGGGGAAATAAAGTAAAATAAGGTTGTGATAAAATAAGTACGGTAGATTTGTTTTTGATATACTGTATAATATTTTTAATATTTTAGTACATGCTTGTTTATTACCACCAGATTTTGTGTTCTAGTGCAACATTTAATTGTTCCGTAACCGAAATACAAACCACGCTATTTGAATAGGGTATTACTTTCGGCGTAGCTGAAATGACGAGCCATTAGAACTTTAACGAGGGTTTACTAGCGAGGGGGGGTAGGGAAGGGGTAGCTAGCTATTTCCCCCCCCCCCCTCACACACCGGTGACTAGCTCACTTTGATTTTGGCTCGGGTGATGAGCAGACGTGTCTGTTCCCACCCTCGCTTGACAGCCTTTGATCTTTTTTTTTTTTTGCTTTTTCTTTGCAGTTGTATGTTTGGAAGTTGGCCTCTACTATGCGGAAGTGCCCCGGATTACCTGACCGCCCTTGTGGTACATATATGTCAGCGGTTGAAACGGACCCTCACACCTTATGTCCGTTCTGCAGGGGCCAACGGTGTGATAAGGACAAAGTGTGTAGTGAGTGTAGGGAGTGGTCTACCTCCCAGTGGGAGAGGTTTTCCCGGCGCCGAAAGAAGAAGTCCAAGCGGGATCTTTCTCCTTCAAGGATCTCGTTGAAGAAGGAAATTTTCAAGGACTCTTCTTTCGTTGCCCGAACCTCCTCCGAAGCTCCCACTCGATCGGTCTCTTCCGACAGGCCGTCGAGTGGTAGCATAATCCGTACTTTTGTTGACCAACCTCGGGGTTCAGGAGAGGGAGTTGCCTCCCATAGCGAGGCAGCTCCTCCTCCTCCTCCGGGGGAGGATTTGTCTAATAACACTGTTGCTAATGATGATTTGTTGCAGCTTTGGGCTTCCTTGGGGCTTAAGCTTTTGCCCTCCAGGGAAGCCCTGTTTGACATAATCAGGTTGGGAGCTGCTGTCAAACAGTCGCCGGCGATAGCGGAGGTTGACCCCCTGTCTATCGTTGACGTTGTTGTGGCAGAGGCTTCCGACGAGTTAGGTCAAACCTCTGCCTTGGGTGCTGATCTTGCTGAAGGCTTAGTTCCCCCCTCCGAACATCCTTCGAGGGAGGAGCTAAGTCCAACGATCTCTCCTGCAGGTGATTCTCCCCCTCGGGGGAGCTCACTAACAGAGACTCCTCTTCGGAGGACTGATGATGGTCTGCCTGCTGCCCCCAGAGGACGTATCCGACGTAAGGCTCGTCTTCCTCTTCGTCGTAGAGGCCTTCCTTCTCCCCACAAGGGAGTTAGGAGGCGCCTCTTCGGTTCCGCGCCCTCGCAGTCCCCCGCAGAGGATTCTCCTCGCCGTGCATTGACCGTTGCAGCTGCATCCCTGGACCTCTCTGCAGATGGTTCGCAATCTCCTACGCCTGCCAGACCTGTTGACCTTCCTTCTCCGTTCCTGGCTGCTGACGCGCTGTGGGCGCCCACGCACCCCGTTATCCAACGGGCACTCTCTTCAGGGCAAGAGGGGCTTTCTCACATTGTGAGCAAGTCCCCTAAGTGCCAGGTATCCCCTGTGCGCCCACGTTATCTTGCGCGCAAGCGCTCTCCTGGTCCTGCTGTTCCTGAGACCACGTGCCAGGGACAACGCACCAGGGATCTCCTGCTGCAGAGTCGACGCGCCAGCGCTCTCCTGCTCGCCATCGATCTCCTGCTCACCTGCGCGCCAGCGATCTTCTCCTTGCGAGAGCACATCTGCGCACCCTGATCCTGATGCGCGCCACGCGCACCCACGATCTCCAGCTCGCCAGCGCTCTTCACCTGCGCGCCCACGATCTCCGGATCTGGGCACAGGAGGGAAGAATCGTCTTTCGCCTTTTCGCCAGCGATCTCCTGCGCGCCCTCGGAACTCGCCAACTCGTCAGCCCTCGCCTGCGCACCATCGCGCGCAGTCACCTTCGCGCGCACATGTTTCAGCCCCAACTGTGCGCTCTTCTAGAGGCCTCCGAGACCCTGTGCGCCTATGCGCCCACGAGCAGTCACCTTCGCGCGCAACTACGCTTGCTGGTCCTACTGCGCGCCCTCTGCCTTCGTCAGATCGCGCACCTGCGCGCCCGCGTGCACTATCTCCTGCGCGCCATCGCTCCCCAGCACGCCCACGCGCCTGCTCGCCATAGATCGCCTGCGCGCCCGCGCGCACCCTCACCTGTGCGCAGTCGCTCACTTGCGTGCCCTCGCCCGCGCCTTCATCTCCTCGCGCCCACGCGCACGTACACGTGCGCGAACATTCGCCCGCGCGTGAACCTGGGATTATTCCATCGCGCGAGCCCCAGCGCGATTCTCACCGGGTTTCGCAGCGCGAGCCCCCGAGCGAGACTTCAGGAACGAGAGCAGCCAGGTTGTCTTCCAAGGAGAGCACCAGGAAAGCCCTGGAGACCTTCCTCCTTTCGGGCACCCGCACCATTGAGTTTCTGGCCCACCAAGTCTCGAACTTGTGGGCCAATTCGATCTTGAAACGACGTGATGCAGTGGCAGAAAGGTTCCATTCGAAGGTCCCGGCCGTCGAAGTCAGCAGGCTCAGACATGCTTCCCTTTTGGGAAAGAGTGTTTGAGACCAAAGATGTGGAACAGGCAGCTGAGAGGTGGAGGAAATCCAATCAGGACTCTCTCTTCCAAAGGGCTCTCACAACGAAGCCCTACAAACCTCCAGCACCTCGACAACCTCGCCCGTCCAAGACGACGAAACCGGCAGTGGCAGCAAAGACGACGGTGTCCAAACAGCAGCCCTTTCCTGTCAAAGACAAGAAAGGCAAAAAGTCCTCCAGGGGAGGCAAGAATCCTAGAGGGAGTGGCCGAGGCCGCAAACGCTAGGATTGGCAGTCCCCCTGCATGTCCACCAGTGGGGGGGATGCCTACAAAGTTGCGCAATCAGGTGGCAGCAATTTGGGGCCGATTCCTGGACGATTTCCGTAGTCAGTCAGGGATATCACGTCCCGTTCACAACATCTCTACCTCCCCTGACAGCGAATCCAGTGTCGTTGAGCTCCTATGCCATGGGATCGGCAAAGGGGCTAGCCCTACGGGCAGAAGTCGAGACCATGTTAAAGAAGGATGCTCTCCAAGAGGTCGTCGACGGTTCCCCAGGCTTCTTCAGTCGACTCTTTCTTGTAAAGAAGGCGTCTAGAGGCTGGAGACCAGTCATCGACCTCTCAGCTCTGAACAGGTTTGTCAAACAAACACCGTTCAGCATGGAGACAGCAGACACGGTCAGACTGGCAGTGAGACCACAAGACTTCATGTGTACACAGGATCTGAAGGACGCGTACTTCCAGATCCCAATCCATCCGTCTTCAAGGAAGTACTTGAGATTCAGCCTAGACAACAAGATCTACCAGTTCAAGGTGCTGTGTTTCGGTCTCTCCAGAGCACCTCAGGTATTCACCAGAGTGTTCACCCTGATCTCTTCGTGGGCACACAGGATCGGCATCCGTCTCCTCCGCTATTTGGACGACTGGCTGATCCTGGCAGACTCGGAGTCGACCCTTCTTCGACACCGGGACAAGCTTCTGGGACTTTGCCAAGATCTAGGGATCATGGTAAATCTCGATAAGTCTTCTCTGCTTCCAACTCAACGACTGGTATATCTAGGCATGCTGATAGACACCATTCTCCACAAATCCTTTCCATCAGACGACAGGATAGCAAGGCTGAGGAGGGTCGCAGATCCTTTCCTCAGACGAGAAGAACTCCCAGACCAATCGTGGTTACGTCTCCTCGGTCATCTTTCTTCTCTGGCCCGTCTAGTTCCAAATGGTCGCCTCAGGATGAGATCCCTGCAATGGCGGCTCAAGTCCCGGTGGAATCAAGGTCACGATTCCCCGTTCGTTTTGGTCCCTATGGGTCCTGCGGAACGGATGGACCTTCAGTGGTGGGTGACAGACGAAAACCTACGAAAGGGAGTGGCTCTTCTCGTCCTCCCCCCGAAATTGATGCTGTTCTCGGACGCCTCAAAAGAAGGGTGAGGGGCCCACATTCTGAACCACAGGACCTCAGGTCTATGGTCAGAATCAGAAAAGTGCCTCCATATAAACCTGCTAGAAATGAAGGCCGTATATCTGGCACTTCAGCAGTTCCAACAGTACCTGGCGGGTCACTCTGTGGTGGTGATGATCGATAACACCACGGTAGTGGCTTACATCAACAAGCAGGGAGGTACCTTTTCGGAACAGCTATCCCATCTTGCAGTAGAGATACTGAGATGGACCGAAGTCCACTCGATTCCACTATTGGCTCGCTTCATTCCGGGCAAGAGGAATGTGCTCGCCAACAGTCTGAGCAGGGCATCCCAGATAGTGAGTACTGAGTGGTCTTTAGATCCTCTAGTAGCCAACAAAGTCCTGACTTTGTGGGGTCCCCCGACGGTAGATCTGTTCGCGACAACCTTGAATTTCAAGCTTCCGCTGCACTGCTCCCCAGTCCCGGACCCCAAGGCACTCTGGCAAGATGCCTTCCAACAACGGTGGGACGACATCGACGTTTACGCCTTTCCCCCGTTCTGTCTGATGAGAAGGGTACTCAACAAGACCAGAATATCGGTCAACCTGTCAATGACCTTAGTAGCTCCGCTATGGCATCATGCAGAGTGGTTCCCTGACCTTCTGCAGCTCCTGATGGAACTCCCGAGAGAACTCCCTCCTCGACACGAGCTACTCAGACAACCACTCACCAACATCTTCCACATAGCCGTAGCATCGCTGCGGCTTCACGCCTAGAGACTATCCAGCGTCTCCTCACAGAGAGAGGCTTTTCGCAACAGCCTGCGAAAGTCATCCGCAGGGGTCTACGAGGCGAAGTGGAGAGTCTTCTGTGGTTGGTGTCGTGGAAGGGGTATCTCTCCACTCGATGCCACTATACCAGCAATACTGTAGCGGAGTTTCTCGTGTATTTGCGAGAAGAAATGTGCCTTTCAGTCTCGGCAGTGAAAGGCTATCGCTCAGCCTTAAGTCTTGCCTTCAGGCTGAAAGGAATGGACATTTCCTCCTCGCTGGAACTTTCTCTACTCATACGAAGTTATGAACTTACCTGCCCTCAGTCAGAAGTGAGACCTCCTCCATGGAACGTGGTTCGAGTCCTCAGGTCTCTTAAGAGACCCCCTTTCGAACCATTACGCCAGGCTTCAGATCGCCACCTGACTTGGAAGACGGTGTTCCTACTGGCTTTGACCTCGGCCAAGGGAGTCGGTGAACTTCATGGTCTCTCGTATGACATCGCCCATTCAAGGGGATGGGTGGAGGTAACGTTCAGATTCGTCCCTGAGTTTGTGGCTAAGACTCAAAATCCAGGAGTGCCGGACCCTCGGTTCGACTCTTTCCGGATTTCGAGTCTCCGTTCTGTAACAGATGACCCAGACCATCTACTGTGTCCAGTAAGGAGTCTGACGCTCTACCTTAAGAGAACAGCTGCAATTCGTCCTCGGGTGCAAACATTGTTCGTGAGCACAGGAAGGACGAAGAGGAGGGTCACTAAGAATACAATCTCAGCATGGATTCGCAGGGTTATCCATCATTCCCTGAATCCCGACCCTCCTCCGTCACGTCGCCCTAGAGCACATGATGTCAGGGGCATCGCTACGTCCCTGGCATTCAAGAGAAACTACTCAGTGACGCAGGTTCTACAAGCAGGGGTTTGGAAGCGTCAAACGACCTTCACAGCCCACTACCTGCAAGACGTGACCCACAGGAGGCTTGATACGTTCTCTATCGGCCCTGTGGTGGCTGCACAACAGCTGGTTTAAACCTCAGGCTCCTTAATGGACAAGTAGCAGAATTTTGAGGGCATTGTTACCTGGTTTTAGTCTGCATGAATGAAAAGGTATGCCTGGCCCTTATTCTTTTCTTCATTCTCCCCTCTCTTGGGGAAAGCAGCATCCTGGGTTCTCTGCACAGCTGACCTCAAAGCACTGCAGGTAAACCATGTTTCCTTGTGTTCCTAGTATTAAGGTAATACTGTCACGTCCCCATATCTTTACGAGGTGGTATTGGGAACGTCCTAACGTAGAATTCCATCTAAAGGACTCCAGGTCAACTTCCTAGGACGAGTCACACTTCATTCCTTCACACACAAACTTACATAGGCCACGGTTCTTGCAGAGCAAGGCACTTGCGAGGTGCAGGGACTCCTTATCTTGAGTACAGCGAGGGGGTAGTAAACCCTCGTTAAAATTCTAATGGCTCGTCATTTCAGCTACGCCGAAAGTAATACCCTATTTAAATAGCTAAGGTTTGTATGGTTAGGAAAAATACAAATTATCTACGAATTTGTCATATTACTTTTATTTTACAGATTTTAGCAACATGTCCTGATATCAAATGGCACATGATAGGGCCTCTTCAGAGTAATAAAGTTAACAAGGTATGTTTTCTAAGACTTCATATAATGGTGTAGAAATAAATTTAGTCTTGCTTGTCTTGTTTCATAATTTTAAAAGCTCTTTCAAGCTCTGATTGATATGATGGTGAAATTTTATGCCTTCTAATATTGTACAAATTTTATACATTTCTACCCTTCCTGCGTAGGTTGTAGGTGTACCAAATCTCTACTGTATCGAGACCATACATACAGCTAAATTAGCTACAGCGGTCAACAATGCAGCCGGCAAGACATTAAAAGACCAAAAGCTTGCGGTTTATATTCAAGTTAATACCAGTGGTGAAGAAAGTAAGTGTTATATTGAATCTATCATTTGCAATATTTATATATATAGTAACTGTACATGATTGATCTTTGTTTTTTAAAAATCATATTTGTTATGAATAAGAAATATTGTACTGTGCAGTACTGTACTTGTTTTGCCTTTAGCGGAAATTTTTACACAAAGAAATCTTGGTAATACTGTATATACATTCTCATCTTTTGTCCGTCAATAATTGTCATGGAATGTCTGGTATTATACAGTACTGTATTTCTATTTGAAGTAACTGTTGTGAGCGTATAGTCGGTCCTCAATTTTCGCATGGGTTAAGTAGCAGAGGTCACCGCAGAACTTGAAAAATCACTTAATATTGGTGCTGTTTGGTCATTTGACTCATCACCCCCTTCATCAACAGACAGGTGCCATGTAGTTGACTAACGCCTTAAATAGTTCACTGTCATTTTCACATAATTTCAATAGGTGGTATACAGTGTTGCTCTGTATATTATTGTACTCTCCAGTAATTGTACATTACTATCACTACAACAGTACACTAGTACAGTATGGTAGCTAAGGTGAGACGACTCATCATTTACGTCTAATTGCTGTTTGTGCATCGTTACAGTACCGCCCTATGGTACACTATACATAATAAAATGCTTGTTTCTAGTTAACAGTACTCATTTATATTGTAATGTATATTACTGATGACATGAAAATCCCAAAAATATGATCATAACGGAGTAAGCAATAAATATAATATCAATGCACAAATACATAAAAATAATTAATGAATTAAAAGCGAAATCACGTAAGTAAGGTTAGGCATGCAGAAAAAATATGGCGAGAGAGGGACTCGGGCGAGTAAAAAGGGAGGAGCATGACGCCATCAGGAGATGGAAAGCAGGGGTACCAACCTAGTTACTGAAGCGGTAGATCGAACAGTAAAAACAACAAAATACGCGAGAGTCCCACTCGAACCAAACGTAAAACTAGGTGGAGCGTAATAAAACAAAAGGTTTTACTAATAATAAGTGAGATGGTCGAAATTAAAGCTCCTAGAACTAGCGAAACAATCTCAATGGTGACGCTATCCACCAACATGCACGAATGCAGGCATACCAACATAACCTACTCCTGATGAAACGCTAACACCGATATCATAGGATAACATAAAATAAATGCTATATGAAAGCATAAAGTCGGTGTACTAAATGAATATTGCTATATGAAAGCATAAAGTCGGTGTACTAAATGAATATAAGGAAAAAACTCCTAAAGGATCGAACGAATATAAAAGACGGACGAACTAACGAGACAAAGGGCAGAGGCGAAAGTAAGAACGGGGACGCCGCTCATATATAAACACTTCTCAATAATAAAAACAAAGATGACACTGCCCAATCTCGTTAAAAACTCATGGATAAGGTACTTAACTTCGATGGGGTATCTTGGGAATCGGCCATCGAGAGAAAGTTGATGATAAATCCAATGAAACACACGAGAATAAAAAACTTGGACTTATATCAAACAGGTGCTTGAAAGGAGTGATGGGCAAGCGTGGGTTGAGTTAGTAGTACTGGTCTGCGAGGCAGGGGAGGTTGAACGGCACCTCACTATTGGGGGATTTCGAAGAGGAGAAGTCTAAATGGTACGAGACCTCTGGTATTTCGCCCCAGTCTATACCGACACCATTAGGTGAGCGAGCTAGTTCAACCTAGCATTCCTTTACATTTTTTCTCTGGTAATATTAGCAGTTATATTCCTTTGAAATGGTGCTTAAGGAGCATTTCACTGGGCGGCACAGGTCTCTCGCCCAGAAATAGATTTTTCCTTCGTCAAAATCCCTTTACTGTACTATCACTACAGTACTGTTTAATTAGCTAAAGTGAGAATACACATCACTGGCAAGTCTTCACATGATTGCTTCACCACTCTGGTCAAGTGTTACTTTCTTAAAATCGTTACAGGTTCTTTTAATGAGTAAAATAAATATCAACAACACCAATTGGTATATGGGAAATGAATATAGAAAGAAACACACGAAAAAACACAACACGTTTATTCACAAACTTACAAAGAAAACTGTTACTTCTTCGGTTACTTTAACTGACAAATCAAACCAATCAAACACCAACAGAAAAGGGGAACAGTTAGTAATGTAGAAATACTTAAGGAATAGTTTTCTGCAGCTGCTGAGACGATACTGGTATGGAGACTTCAGGCTCGAGAACGTTGCAGAAGTGCGGCTGAAGTTCAGAGGAAACTGGCACGATGACCAGATTCGAAGACGTCACAAAACGGGTGGCATCAAGATGGGACATCAGAGGTATTCTTTCAAGAATTCGATGATACTGTTGGAGTAAGGCTTGAGAACGTTGCAGGAGGACGGCTGAAGTTCAGTTGTAACTGGCACGATGACCGGATTCGAAGACTTCACAAAAGGGGTGGCATCAAGAAGGGACATCAGAGGTCTTCTTCCAAGGATTCGATGATACTGTTGAATGAAGGCAGGCTGCAAGCAGTGTTGGCTACTTTTTGTCACAAGCAGAGAGGGCTGGCTGCTTCAATTTGTCTCTTCTTCTTGGCAATAGAAAGATCTTTTGAAGATAGGCTTTTGTTGTCTGAAGGGAAGGTTAGAATGTGGCTCTATCAGACTTCTGGTCTTCTCTGTTTCTTATCTTGCTAGGACTTGGATCTTATCTGCTTTGGACATAGTTCCTCTCTTGTCTTATGTCCTATCCTATCTCCCTTGGACAATCTCTTCTTGAAGTTTATATACCCATGTATGGGCGGAGTTAATTACAGTGGGCAGTGGTCATCTCCATAGAAGAGGTTCTTTTTAACAATTCTGCATCTCTATTGGCTTAGTCAAAAACGCCCACTTCGATCACGACATGGCAGCACGTGTCCTTCCATGATGACATATATCCTAAACAATGATTTCCCTCAGGCTCGGTTTCTCAAAATATCTTGGTCAAAGCAGGACAGTTCCCTTATCACGGCAGGCGCTCTCGGCGAGGCTTGGTTTACTTTCAAAATGCTGGCGATAGTGGAATGATAACAGGTTTTAATAAACAGGGCCGTTGTCGAATCTCATCTTGCCTCGCTGCTCGCACTTTGGGAATAGATATTTTTGTCTTTAAAATATCTCCTTTAAAAGTATTATATCTACCCATGACATCAAGTCATAACTTATAACTACATACATTGGTGGTAGTTCTTTTCAATAAATGTACTGTACTGAAGTTTACACATATAAGGTACTCCTCACTTATCAGTGTACTTGGTTAAGGGCATCTTGAAGTTACCACGATCCCTATGATATAGAACACAGTACTCTCTTCATTTTTGTTTGCTGAGTGCAATTTTATGTTCTATATTATTTGTAGTCTTATCTTTGTAGTTGAGTATCTTTTTTTTTGAAAGATGAATATTATATTTATAGAACCTCCCTTTCCTGCCTTGAATAGGATAAGCCTCCTTGCCCTCAGAGAGCTGCTCTCTTGCAACTGGAGGGAATAATGAAGTTTGCACATTGACCGATTCATTCTGGGTCTGTCAAGCGCAGTGTGTGTTTAGTGTGACAGCTACTGCTTTGGCATCATTTGTAGGAAAACGGTCCCACCCTCGCAAATTACATCTGCGAGGGAGTGACAGAGATCACCTGGTAATTGTTTCCCCAGGACTCGCTCGATGGGCCGTTAGACCGGTATGGCAGATACTTTTGACATACTGGAGCAGGTAACAAATCCTCCAGCAAGAGTAAAAAGTGTTGGACCACCTCCCTGGTGTCTTCCATTGGACACTGGAGTGACCTTGAGTCGATTGATGTCCTGCTTTGCTCTTTATCTCTGGTAGTTCCCGAGAAAGATAGTCTCTATGATTGCAGTCAAAGAGAATGTCTCCGGCTAGAGCTCTTTACAGCTGACCACAGACTGCCTAGCCTGCCTCATGTTGAAGAAGCTCCTCAATAGAGGTTGGATCCCTCCTCCTTGGGGGATTGGTCCATCCTTGAAAGAGAGCTTTGAACAGTCTTGTCTACCCTGGGACTTTGGTCTTAGGTTGGGATGTCACTTATCCTCAGGGCACTGGTGTATGCACCTGTTAACGTGAGAGTGCATCATGGAGATCTTTTGTTCAGTATTGTCTTTTTTTCTGCATCAGTAGTAAAGTAGGAGAATTTCAGGTTTTTCATCATTTCAAACTTTTAAGGGTGGGGCAGCTCTTTTGTCTCGCAGACTTGAGTGATGAAGACCCAGTACCAGCCCATCTTGAACACTGGTTTGGGACCTTCTTGATTATATCTTTCTGTGTAAGTTGACATGAAGATGTCTGGTGTTCATCAGGGGACTACAATGCTACTTGAGGAGGACTTGACACCTCCCAGGCAAATGTTGCAGCCTTCTCATTAGCTCCAAGCTGGAACAAGAAGGAAGTGCCCAGATATTGTTCCATCTGACTTTGTGAAGCTACTTGCTTGCAGATGCAATTTTTTATCAGTGGGTACCTCTTCCAATTCAAGGAAGAACTTGCAAAACTAGTCCTGTAGCTTTCCAGTTTACCTTTTGGCATACTTGGAGATGAAAAATGGGTCTGAAGGTGTCAGACCACCTATGCCTCTGTATCTTGCGGATTTGCCCACAAGCCTTCCTAAGGTCGTGAGGTGACAGCGTTGTAGTTCTTAACACTTCCAGCTCCCTCACAGAACTTTGTATGCATCCCATATAAGGTATCACGTTTGGCATAAGTCTCTAGGAGAGGTAGAATGACTAGCTCTTTTTACCTCTTTCTTGTTCCCCTCTCAAGGAGATGCAGCAACTGTTACACGCTGGCAAAACGTCTCATTGATGAGTTGCATAATAGAGCACCTTTCTTGCAGACTACATCTACCAAAAAGCAATTCCATCTCGCTGGAAAAGGAGAGAATGATTCAGTGTCATACCAAACATTGCTCTTGATGTGCCTAGTTTGATGCTGCCGACCCCATTTCCCTTTTAGGAAGGTATGTTTTCATGCCTTTATACTGGCTTCCTTTTAAGCCAGAACTGGCCGAGACCCTAACAGCTCCTACATCCCTATGATTAGCATCTAGGATGTTATTGGATTTCCTTTCCTTAATCCCATACAGGACCAGGAGGGATGATATGTCCAAAAAGGAAAAGAATCTTCCAATTTGGTTCTGGGGGACCCCCTCCTACCAGTGAGACTCACTATTTTAAAGGTTGGAAGGTTTGTAATTGCATAGGGACAAATGAAATAAGTCATTTGTGGTTTCCTAGCTATACAAACCTGAGTATTTTGAATGAAATTTCCCTCCTCAACTACCTCTGATTCCTAGCTTTTTTAAGAGCAGTCTTTAAGCATTATACAATTTTATGGAATTTCCCCTTCTTCATTTTCATTTCATTTATAGCAAAGGGTAAAATATTTCATCCTAGGTCAGGTCTGCTCATCTTTATTATGGTATTGAAAGCATTACCCCATGCATTGTCTTGATCATTTTGAAGTAAATAAAAAAGAAAACTATCATGTCTTTACCACATCTAGGTCCATAAAATTTTGTTTTTTAATTCTTCCCTTAATTTCATTATGATTTACTTGCTATCAAATGTTCATATTTTCTCCTGGGTGCAGGGACATGGTCCGGTACTAAGATTAATCTTCTCTGGAAGAAGTTATTTATATGAAGCAGAGAAATAAAAGGGAAAGATATCAATGGCCTTTTTTATATTCTCTGATGTGACCCACAGCATCACTGGTGAAGCAGGTTTTTGAGAATGGAGTGTACAAAGGCATGGGTTCTAAGCAAAATTTTGGGATACATTAGTAAAAAATATGCGAGTGCAATTTTTACATGCTCGCTTTAGAAAAAAAACCACCATTGGTTTACTGTCAAAAATGCTTGCTTGCTTCTGAGCAAAGATGAACTATTGGTTTACACTTCAATGCCTGAGCACATCGCACATTTTGTTGTAGCAAATAACGCTGGCCTTTAGAACAGGGGTCCCTATTCAACACTAATATAAGAGAGCAACTAGCTTGCCTGGATAGATGTTGACAAGTATGCTGAAGCATGGCAGGTAATTAAGTCAGCGTTGAATGCTAGAAACGATAGCCTGAGAGGTTGAACAGATACTAAGTTGGCATGGAAATTACAAATAGAAAAAATACTGAAACATAAGACAAAATCATTTACATCAGTTAAAGGAAGAAATCAGCTAGCAGTACAAAAAAGGAAAAAGCATTTTTAATGGAATTCTCCAATGTGTTTTGAATAAATTTTTTTTCTTTTAAATGCCATAAATTCTCTTGTCGGGGGAAGCAACAGTTCCAAAGTACGCAACACAAATAACTATGGTAGGAATGACAGAAGGGAAAAAAGTCAGATCACAGTAAATGAGTAACATAATCATAACTAAAGCTGGCTCAGTAGAAACCATAATTACTGATGATGACAGTCTAAATGGTGAAATTGGGAGAACTGTTTCTGCTCTGAAATTGTTCAAATGAAGTGGAATATGTATCTCATCTGAGGGTATAGGTATACACAGTGAGCCTATTTTCAGTCATGATTCAAAAAGATAGTGCAACTTGGATTTTATGTATGTAAATAAGGCTGCATTTGATTAATATGTTTGTATTGATATTTTTATTCTATTTTCCTTTATTTACAGAAACCTGGTAATTTTTTTTCAAGCAGAATAGTTGATGAATTATAAATATTTAATTTAATTAAATATTAGGTTTTCAATATTAATCTTACCCGATGATCACGTAGCTGCAACTCTGTTGCTCGACAGAAAAAACCTACGGTCGGGATACGCCAGCGATTGCTATACAGGTGGGGGTGTACAACAACAGCGCCATCTGTCGAGTAGGTACTCAGGTACTTCTTGTCAACAAGAACCAATTTTTCCTCTGTCGTGCCAATGGCAGGACCTACTAAATACGCCGTCCCTAACTGGATTTGTTTTCACAACGATTTGGTGAAGTACACTATTCCAGTTTTGAGCTTTCGCTATGCAGGGGTTTTATCTTCATTTCAAACTTGAATTCGTTTTCGATAGATTTAATTATGGTGACGAAGAGAGTATGGACTCTCTTTCACTTTTTAATGGCCGACCCTTCCCTTAGACGGAAGTGTGTTTAGGTTTTTGGTAATTTTGCTTAACACGTTGTAGATCCATTTATTTTATTTCTCTCCGCCTTTTTAGGCCTCTTCGGTTAACTTTTCAATTATTATAAACTTATAAAAAATAAATTTTTATGTTTGTTTATATGCGACCTTTCCTAATAGTAGGCGGTCCTAACTTGGAACCGAAGTTAATTAACATTGAGCCCGTTATATCGTATTTAACCTTTAAAGAATTTAATACTTTTTTAATTTTAATGTTTTATGGAAGAATTTCTTTGATAGTCTCGTACTGTTTTCAAAGATGAACTAACGTTTAGTTTTTAGTCTCCGCAGTTGTTGACGTTCAGAACGTTCAACTTGCGCTCTATCGTTACGATAGAGAGAGAGTGTTTCACGGTTTCACTTTGCAGTAAGAGTAAACCGATTCTAGCGTTTCGTTCATTCTTTCTTAGCTTAAAGAGTTTAAATTCTAAATAAAGGAAATTTTTATTTGGGAAACCTTTCAGTTTTTTCCTTTAGCAAATAACATGTTTTTTACGATATATAATTGGGCTCTTCTCTCAGGTGCTAAATCAAGAGAGAAGAGAGAGAGAGATAGAGACGGAGGGAGAGAGAGGAGAATAAACGTTTCGTTCAAGCGGGTAACGTTGTTCTCGTTTTTTACTCTTCTCCCTAGTCGCTGTAGGGGAAGAAGGTAAAACGTTTCTAGGGTTTTATTCTTGTTCCCAGGCTTTATGCGGTGAGAGATTGTAAACGTAGTTTATTTGTTCTAGTGTTTAGTCTCTTTTCCAGCCACTGAATTCTTTATCTTTATTTATGTTTTTCTGTTGCATTGTAAACTGTTTTCGCAATTACTACCTTTTAATGAAGGATAGGATTGCGTGTTTCAGGTAGAAATCAGTTAAAGTTTCGATTTCAGTGAAATAAGTGCAAACAGAAAATCAAAAGTGATAAAGTGATATGCGCAAAGTGTTACAGTGTTGCGTCCGAGGGTTCGTCTGTTCGTGCCAGTTGTTCACCTAGTCCGGGACCTCTTACAAGCTCCCAAGCCCAGGGGAGAAGTAATGTCGAACGACTTATGGGTTCCACAGGCCTTGATCGACGAACAGACGTTTTTCCCTCCGTGGTTTCGGGCGTATCTACACACGTTTGCCGACGTGATCGCCCCACCCACACAAAGACGAGAGAGCCCATTTATTCCTCGTCTGCGGAAGAGGTTTCTCGTAAGAAACCATGGACCAAATCTTGCAGCTTTTAAGTGCAAGTCGGTCCCTTCCGCGCAAGTCCAACGGCCTAGGTGTAGCCACTGGGTCAGTTCGGACTCGCTGCAGTCATCCGACGACTGCACACCTCCCAAGAGAGGCAAGGTGGTACCACAACAGGCAGTAACTCCGTCTGTTGCCGCACCAGCTGTTTTAGACCCTCAGTCACGACGGACAGTAGCTCCGTCTGTTGCCGTTTTTTTGTAGACCCTAAGTGGTCTTTACTGCAGTCTATGCAGACTCAGTTAGCTGCGGTTATGCAGGAGTTTCGTGCGGAGAAGGTTGACTCTGCTCTCGTTAGCCTACAACCTGCCACTGTTGTGCGCCCAGCTCACGCTGAGGCTGCCTTCTCCCTCACTCCGGCTGCGGAGAGCTCCACCTCCGATGCGCAATCGACCCTGCCAGACGCATGTTAACGTTAGCCGACGTGCGGCTCCCTCCGTTAACATGCGTGAGCTACCGCATCAGCAGTGGGAAGGTGGAGTCAAGCTGCCGTGTTTTGACGCGATGCGTTAGTTTCCGCAACCCACGGCAGTCCCCACCACGCACCACCACTCCGCTTTAGTTGTTGCCTGCTCCCACACTCCGACTGCGGAGAAGGTTGACGATGCACCCGTTTGCCTACAACCTGCCACGGTTGTGCGCCCAACATGGCTGCCTGCTCCCACACTCTTGTTGTGAGAGCTCCTCCACCCATGCGCAGTCGGCCCTGCCAGACGTATGCTGACTCCCACAGACACACGGAGCACTCCGTTGCCGTGCGTGAGCTACCACAAGCTGCCGTGTTTTGACACGGTGTGTCAGCCTCCGCAACCCACTGTGGTTACCGCCACTCACCCGCAGCAGACTAGTCAGTCAGGAGTTGAGGCTTCCCCACACAGCTTTGGTTGTTGCCAGCTCACAGACTGTCAAGCAGTTACATGACGTTGCCTTCTGGTCTGCTACTAATGCACCAGTGCTGTATGTCCTCACGCACCTGTTGTGGTTGACAGTTCAGTTTTTGACAGTTCACAGACTGTCAAGCAGTTACATAACGTTGCCTTCTGGTCTGCTGCTTTTGCACCAGTGAGACCCTCACTGAAATAACCTAGCCTTTCTCGGACATGGTTCCTATAGATGAGAAAGTGCTGTTCTCCCTCCTTCTGATATTCCTTTGAGGACTCTGTCATTTGGAGAGGAGCCTTAAGCTGCTTAGCCTCCTATGGACTTTAATTAAAGCATAACAAGGCTTCCAGGGATGATAAATGGTTCCGCTTCAGTCGCTAACCCCGTCTGTTGCCACACCTGCTCCCATGGACCCTAATGGGCTTTGTTGCAAGACATGCAGTCCAAGCTTGTGTCCTTGTTAGAGGATTTTTTACGGAGAAGAACCTTCTAGCCAACAACCTTCCTACCGGTTGGTTGTACGCCCTGTTGACGCTGAGGTATCCTACTCACGTCCGCCAGTTGAGATGGTTCCTCCACCGGTGCGACCCAGTGTGGGTTGCCAGTCGCACGTTGACGTTAAGCGACTCTCGGAGGTGGTTGTGGACGTTCAGTGTGTCACTAGGAAGACGTTCAACAACCAGCAGAGATGACTTGTTGTGACGCAGTGCGGCAACCTCAGCAACCCTGTAGGGGGTTGACTGCACAACCCAGACAGTCTTCACAGTTTCGGGTTGACGCTGTACTTCCTCGCGTCCCCATGGTTGACAGTTCACAGACTGTGCAGCAGTACCATGATCTTGTGTCCGGCTCCGTCACGCATCCAACAGTGCGACCGGATTCAGCGAGTCAGACGTTGCCCACTCCGTTGCCGTTTCCTCATCAGTTTCGAATGAGGAACCCTCTGATGAGGACATTGCTGAACAAGACGATCAACCCCCAGCCCTGCTATCCATCCAGAAGATGCTGAAGAAGGAACACTGCCCTGTCAGGCTGTGGATGAGTCTGGTTAGGACACTGTCATCCGTGGTTCTATTTGTGTCGCTTGGAAGACTACACCTCCGTCCTCTTCTGTATCATCTAGCTTTCTCTGGAAAAGGACTAGACGCTAGAAGCGGTCTCGATCCCGGTTTCCGGTAAGATAAAGTCTGGTCTGACTTGGTGAAAGGACTTTATCAACCTTTGAAAGGGTCTTCCCCTGACTGTTCAGACTCCCAACCACGTTCTCTTCTCGGACGCATCGGACGTAGGCTGGGGTGCGACATTAGGCGGTAGGGAATGCTCGGGATTATGGAACTCGAGTCAAAGGACAATGCATTTCAACTGCAAGAAGCTTCTGGCAGTACGTCTGACCTGGAAAAGCTTCAGGTCTCTCCTTCAAGGCAAAGTGGTGGAGGTGAACACGGTCAACACCCTGCTTTGACGTACATCTCCAAACAAGGAGGGACCTACTCTCTGACATGGTACGAGTTCGCAAGAGACCTCCTCTCCTGTTCAACAGGTCTAGACTTTTCACTAGTAACGAGGTTCATCCAAGGCAACTTGAATGTCATAGCAGATTGTCTCAGTAGGAAGGGACAAATAATTCCAACATATTGGACCCTCCACAAGGATGTATGCAAGAGACTTTGGGCCACCTGGGGCCAGCCAACCATAGATCTCTTCGCAACCTCGATGACCTAGAGGTTCCCAATACTTTGCTCACCTATCCCGGACCCAGCAGTAGTTCATATAGATACCTTTCTACTAGATTGGTCACATCTAGATCTATATGCATTCCCTCCGTTCTAGATTGTCAACAAGGTACTGCAGAAGTTCGCCTCTCACGAGGGGACAAAGTTGACGCTAGTTGCTTCTCTCTGGCCCGCGAGAGAATAACTCACCGAGGTACTTCGATGGCTAGTAGACGTTCCCAGAACACTTCCCCTAAGGGTGGACCTGCTACGTCTGCCACGCGTAAAGAAGGTACTCCAAGGCCTCCACGCTCTTCGTCTGACTGCCTTCTGAATATCGAAAGACTCTCGAGAACTAGAGATTTTTCGAAGGAGGCAACCAGAGCGATTGCTAGAGCAAGGAGAACATCCACCCTTAGAGTCTACCAATCGAAGTGGGAAATCTTCCGAAACTGGTGCAAGTCAGTATCCGTATCCTCGACCAGTACCTCTGTAACTCAAATAGCTGACTTCCTCTTATATCTGAGGAAAGAACGATCTCTTTCAGCTCCCACTATCAAGGGTTACAGAAGCATGTTGGCATCAGTCTTCCGTCACAGAGGCTTAGATCTTTCCAACAATAAAGATCTACAGGACCTCCTTAAGTCTTTTGAGACCACGAAGGAGCGTCGTTTGGTTACACCTGGTTGGAATTTAGACGTGGTTCTAAGATTCCTTATGTCAGACAGGTTCGAACCACTTCAATCAGCCTCCCTGAAAGATCTCACCTTTAAGATTCTTTTCCTGATATGCTTAACCACAGCTAAAAGAGTCAGTGAGATTCATGCCTTCAGCAAGAACATCGGATTCTCATCCGAAACGGCTACATGTTCTACAACTTGGTTTTCTAGCCAAACACGAGCTGCCTTCTCGGCCTTGACCAATATCGTTCGATATTCCAAACTTATCGTATGGTTGGAAATGAACTAGAAGAGTATTATGTCCTGTAAGAGCTCTTAAGTTTTTTTTTTAAAAAACCTTTACGAGGCCCGTCTGAAGCTTTATGGTGTTCAGTTAAGAATCCATCTTTGCCTATGTCAGAGAATTCTTTATCCTATTTTATCAGACTGTTAATACGAGAAGCTCATTCCCTTCTGAATGAGGAAGACCAAGCTTGGCTGAAGGTAAGGACACACGAAGTTAGAGCTGTCACAACTTCCGTGGCCTTTGAACAAAATAGATCTCTGCAAATTATATTCGACGCAACCTATTGGAAAAGCAAATCAGTGTTCGCGTCTTTTATCTTAAGAATGTCCAGTCTCTTTACGAGAACTGCTACACTCTGGGACCATTCGTAGCAACGAGTGCAGTAGTGGTGGGGGCTCCACCACTACAATTCCCTAATTCCAGAACCTTTTTAATCTTTCTCTTGAAATATTTTTGGGTTGTCCGGAAGGCTAAGAAGCCTTTCGCATCCTACTTGATTTGGCGGGTGGTCAAAATCATTTCTTGAGAAGCGCCTAGATTAGAGGTTTTGATGAGGACCTTTAGTATGGGTTGCAACCCTTCATACTTCAGCTCCTAGGAGTCGCTCAGCATCCTATGAGGATCGCGAGGCTCAGTAAGGAAGACGTACTTAAAAAGGCAGAGTAATTGTTCAAGTCGTCTTCCTTACCAGGTACTTATTTATTTTATGTTTGTTATTTTGAATAACGGCTAAAATGAAATACGGGATACTTAGCTTCTTATGTTAACATGTATGCTGGTATCCACCCACCCCCCTGGGTGTGAATCAGCTACATGATCATCGGGTAAGATTAATATTGAAAAATGTTATTTTCCTTAGTAAAATAAATTTTTGAATATACTTACCCGATGATCATGAATTTAAGGACCCTCCCTTCCTCCCCATAGAGACCCAGTGGACCGAGGAGAAAATTGGTTCTTGTTGACAAGAAGTACCTGAGTACCTACTCGACAGATGGCGCTGTTGTTGTACACCCCCACCTGTATAGCGATCGCTGGCGTATCCCGACCGTAGGTTTTTTCTGTCGAGCAACAGAGTTGCAGCTACATGATCATCGGGTAAGTATATTCAAAAATTTATTTTACTAAGGAAAATAACATTTTATGTACTGTACTCTGTATGTAATAGCTTATACTCTTTTAAAATCTAAGTGTGCATCCTCAGAATTCACCACATTTTGGTGTGGTAGTAGTCTCAACATCATAACTGTAAATATTATTTGCAATCCAAATGTAAATTTTCCAAATTTGTATTTATTTAAAGAATAGAAGGAAAGGAGTTACTGTATACACATTTTCTGTCTATGAATGAAGTAGTAATTCTTGATAACAAGAAATGAAATGGAAAAATTACACAGACAATGATTTTGCTGTTATGATAAGACGTAGTATTCAATACCTAATTGCAATTAATGTAAATTTATAATTACAGATAAAAGTGGCATTCACCCTGATAACGTGAATGATTTGGTGACCCATGTATTAAAAAATTGCCCGAACCTGAAGCTAGCTGGCCTAATGACCATTGGAGCCTTTGATCATGACCTCTCAAAGGGACCTAATCCAGATTTTCAGGTACTGTTTAATAATATGAATTAGTATTCATTCAATAGTTAACTCTTTTGTAGCCATTTATTGATTAGATCAAATTCTAATTCTAAACTCTTATATCAAGAACTGGAAATTGTTTTACTGTGGCTTATGTATTTGTTTCTACTTATATACAAACCTTTCATCTTATAAAATGGGGATATATCATCAGGGAACTGGAATGACCCTTTAATCACTAATAAAATAGTTGGTTAACTACAGGTGGCACAAAGGGGAAGTCCCACCCAACCCCCTGGCACAGAATAGCCACTTTTGTCTTGGCCATGGCAGTGTTTCTCTCTTGACTTGTGACATTTTTTTACATTCATTTGTGATAGATTTTTTGTGAGCATTTTTGCTTTAAGCAGTAGCACGCCAAAAGTGGAATATGTAGTTCAATGAATTTTGTTTCTATGAGGTTACAAGGTGTTTTGTACCATTGTAAAGGGCTGACTGTAAGCAGGTTCATGGTAGTCTCTGTCTTGGGAGTAAGTTGTCCATTTCAGACTCTAGTATTGTCCTACCTACATGCCCGATAGGGCAGATTTTGTTTTGCCTTGTTCACCTGGCACCGATAGTGTTCCCCAGATCATGATCACTGTGTGTGTGGTCTCAGTGAGCATTCCCAGTACTCTCCCTGGGACAAAACTCCCAGTGTAGTTGCTTTTGTTGAGGCTGAGGAAGCTCTTGTACCCTCTTCAGAGAGAGTGCAGTCTTTTTTCAGTTGCCAAAACCTCAGCTCCTTTATGAAGACCCTTTCTTCCTCCTCTACCAATCTCTTCTTGCTCTCCCATCCCCTTTACTGGACATTACTGTGTTGCAGGTGTTGAAAGAGCTGTTGCAACATGGATGAAATGGAGAGATCAGACTGATGATGGATAATAAGTACTGTGCTGCTGTGTGCGGAAACATAGTCACTGAAACGAAAAATAACATGGATGTTTCCATTCTCTCACCTTTGTATGAAACAGGCCAACTATTACCAGTTTCTTTCCAGCGCCACCAGCCTGCATGCCGAGATTTTCCTACTCTGCCATGAGAGGAACACTTCATGCTTTCCATGGACCAGAAGGGTGTATACTTCCAGATATCCATCTATCAGTCCTATAAAAAGTATCTCTGCTTTGTTCTCGGAGAAGTTGTATACCAGTTCAAAGCTTTTTGCTTCAGACGAAATAAATGTATAACCTAACTAGATTTGACTAAATGAGAAATAATTTGAAAATTCTCCCTCACATTAAAAACTGCCATTCCCATTTGTTTAACTTGAATGAGAGCTTTTGTGCTAGCATATGGCAAGTGACTAGTTTCAGCAGTAGAGATACTAGTATTTACAGTAATATCGTTAGGGACGACGAGATACAGCAGTGGCCGAACCTACTAGCAAACAATGCGCACTGCCATTCGAGAAATGTTGCAACCCCTCGGTAATAGGGACCATATGATATACAATTCAATTGACATGAGAATTCTGTGGTTACTTATTAGCAATTGCTTCTCTGACTGGAGGGATGTTAGAATCCAGACTATCAACAAGTGCGAGGATTGTACTGTAATAAAATAAGAAGTATCTCTTAAGAGTTGGAGGCTTTTAGAGAGGATTCCTAAATACGCAGTTACAGAGTGGTCCACTAGAACCACTAGTCAAAATTAGACAAGTTAGGCTAGAGTTCAAAACTGGACAGGTAAGGTTAGAATTTCTGTTTTGGCACGAAAAATCACTGAGCTTCTTGTATTCTACAAACAAAACTAAAGGGGTCAAGAGATTATGAAGCTCATTACTACCATAACACAATAACTCGTTAAAGGCTGAGGATTCGTTAACTGCTGAGGGTTTGCTATAGGCTGGCATGGTATTTTCAACTTCATCTGCATTCTAATCAATTAGCCTATAATCTTTGCTGGATTTTATCATGAACTAAAATCTTTTTTTTTTTCTTTAATGTTTTGAACTCCCAATCTGTTCCTAATTTTTCATTTTATCCGACGGGAATAATTATCCAAAACATCAATTATCTGGTCCTAAGTTCATCTAGCTAATGGTAGATATTAATTGAAAAGAGAAACTTGATTTAATAATCATTGTTTTAACACTAATCCTATAATCTAATGTATTATTTACTCTGTATAGCCAATATAAAAGCAAATTCCATCTTTGCGTAAAGACAATAGTTTGGAATATCTGAACAAAATTAACTCATTGTGGTAAACTATGAATTAAAATTTTGGTAATTTCTTTGAATAATTTGTACTGTAATTACCTTGTTAAATTAATCATTCATATCTAAACAAATATAAAATAAGATCAAAATTGTAAATTTCTCTTCAATAAGCCACAATAAAGTGGATAATTTCAAGTAAATTCCTGTATTTAAAGATTTTATATAGTTTACACCTACAATGCATTAAAGAAAATTAATTTTTCCAAAAACAAGTGTATGCAATTGATAGTTTTAACTTTTAGAAAGAAAATTTTTCAACATTAAACAGTAACTAGATGAGAAACTTCTTGCACTTGAGCTAATAATTTAGTGATTTTGTCTATAGAATTATAGAAACTGTTAGGATAAGTCATCTTGGAGAACATCTAGAGGTGACGCACAAAAGAATTATGCTCTGTAGAGGCTAAGACTCAGCCAGTGCTGTGCACCAACAGAACCCTTACTGAATGTTGCACTAGGAACCACTTAGCAAAACATAAATAGTTTTTATTATCATTATTACTTTCTAAGCTTCAACCCTACCTGGAAAAGCAGGATGCTATAAGCCCAGGGGCTCCAACAGGTAAAATAGCCCAGTGAGGAAAGGAAACAAGCAAAAATAAAATAAAGTAAATATTTCCTATATAAACTATAAACTAGCCTAGGATTTTTAGCCGCCTTGTAATTTTCTCATGAACTAAACATGAACAAAGCAATATAATAAAGGTGTTCACTAAACATTAATCTACTTTATGTTTGAACATTCAAAGCAGTCAGCTATCTGCTGAACACAGCTCTCAAAAAGAGGAATTGTAAGTGATTTTATTCTCCATACATGACAAAAACACAATCTTGCCACCAGCATTTTTTACAAATCTGGGAATAATTCATTAATTCATTGTAACTTATTCCATCATATTTGATCATCTCTTACTGGCAATCATAGTAATTGCAGAAGGCATCACACTTAAAAGTTGAAGACTTAAACCTCAAAAGGTAAATAGTCTAATTGAATTTAAATCGTAGGGGTGCTTATAGACATTAGTACTATACATGCAACGAGAGAATTTAAAGACAAAGGTAACTATGGTTACATCACCTTGATAGTTGCCAGCAACTACCAAATGGCTCGATGTTTTTCAAGGGAAGGCATTTTGCAAGGAAAGAAAATGGAAATTTTTATTTTTGGGTGGGAGTTGATATTTAAACAGCTTTGAGAGTGAAATAATATGAAATAATTATACATATACTCCTGGACATCATAATCAATATGCAGTAGAACATATAAGACATATGTCTACATTATTTCCCTTATACTGATGGGTCCTAATCTTTCCCTGGTGTAGGAATTAATGCAAAATCTAATGAAAATAAACCAGCTTTCTTTATCCAGTAATGCATCTGTTTTCACACACACACAAAAAATTCAGTGTATTTAGCAGTCAAAATTATTAAAAATGTTTCACCACTAAAATTAGTAATTTCCAGTGATAAGAAGGGGTTTAGAAACCTTTCAAAACTATTCATCAGGTAGTCGGACTAGATGGCAGGGAAGGTAGAGTACTCTGTGAAAGCTTCAGGCAATACTGTACTTAGTATAAAGTCCAGGCCTGGTTACCTTTAGTATCTCCTTGACTCTTTTCCATCTTTGTCGTATAAACAAATTTTAATCTTTGCTTTTCATCTCCCTCAGACTTATGATAGTGGTATTTTTTTATATGTATAAAAGCGATATAGGCATTGCCCATTCTCTGTAACTTTACTTTGCTTGAATTTTAACCTCTCATTTTTAAAATGAAATCTTAAAGGTGAAGGAAAAGTAATTAAACTAATCTTGGGATAAATAACTACCAAATTTTGTGTTTACTTTGCAGTGTTTACTCAAGTGTAGAGCCGCAGTTTGTGAAGCCCAGTGTATGGAAGCAAAGGACATAGAACTATCTATGGGGATGTCTAATGACTTTGAACATGCAGTGAGTACTGTTCTGTTAATTGATTTTTTCCCTTCAAAATAAGCTATTCAAACAGGTCATGAATCTTAACCCTTTTACCCTCAATGGACGTACTGGTACGTTTCACAAAACTCATCCCTTTACCCCCATGGACATACCGGTACGTCCTTGCAAAAAACTGCTATTTAAATTTTGTTTGCATATTTTTGATAATTTTATGAGAAACTTCAGGCATTTTCCAAAAGAATGAGACCAACCTGACCTCTCTGACAAAAACTAAGGCTGTTAGAGCAATTTAAAAAAAAATATACTGCAAAATGTGCTTTAAAAAAATGCGGGGGGTTAAGGGTTGGAAAGTTCCAAATAGCTCGGGGGTAAAAGGGTTAATTGTAAACTATTTTACTGCAAGAAGTGTGATTTTACCAGTTGTTTTTAGTATAGATTTCTTTATTATGTAGTCTTGATAATTATTTGCAATGAGCATTGTGGTCAGCTTGAAGGTCTTAAATTAATATACTGTATAGTAAAGGTCAGATAAGGTTACTGGAAGACCAAGAAACTAAGTAACCTACCCTGAAATATACTACACAGTAGTAGAAAAATTATCTAAATCTTATAATGTTTATGAAAGTGACAGAATGATCTAATAATTACTTGTTGCTGTGCTTTAGCATTGTT
The DNA here is from genome assembly GCF_036898095.1 of Palaemon carinicauda. Taxonomy (NCBI): domain Eukaryota; kingdom Metazoa; phylum Arthropoda; class Malacostraca; order Decapoda; family Palaemonidae; genus Palaemon; species Palaemon carinicauda. The sequence continues at coordinate 135,920,599 of NC_090734.1, forward strand.
TATTTATGATTGTGTTAGTGGATGGACAATGTTAAAGCTCTGGATTTTTTTTTTTTTCCAGATTGATGTAGGCAGCACCAATGTGAGGGTCGGCAGCACAATATTTGGTGCCCGTAACTATCAAAAATAATCCAAGACATAGGTATTTAGATTTCAAACATTGTGATACTTTTTGTTCCGATTTAAAATTTTATTTCTTTGATTTTCATTTCTATTTGTAACTATGTTTCTTCTACTTTGATACTCTCAAATCATACAAGAATGCCATGTATTCTTGCATGATTTCATACATGTACTTTATTTGCTAGTAGAAACTCGCTAGTCATAATATATTCATACTTTTATCTTATTTTTGTAATTCTTAAATAAATTTAAACAAAAAGCCTAGGGAAAGGGAATGATTTACAGTCCAGACATGCCAAGTTTTAAGATATATAGAATAATATTTAATGTTCATGGCCAAGCATATATGTATGTAGTAAAATTATCGTATAAACCATAGTGGCATGGAGCTGTATAGATTGTTCTTTCCATAAAGGTATAAACAGTCTTCCATTTACTATAATTGCACTTTAATTATTAAATATTTTTTTGATGCTGGTATCAGATTGAATTAAGGAAATCATCTTGAATTATTTCTATAGACAGCTATCATTTTATCTTGTATCAAGTAGGATTTTATGTTGGCAGTTTTAAAAATGTTAATAAAGGGAATATGATGATAGCAAAGTTTTTTTCATGTCAGGAATTGAATGCTTCTAATGGTTGTGGTTGTAAGTGTAAGACTAACAGTACTGAACCATAATGTTTCTACTTTCAAAATCTGACAGAACATGTAACCTGATGGCTATATTAATCTGAATCCTTTAGAAAATGAGAAACAGAAAAGAGCAAGGTAGAGTTAAGCCTAACCTTGACTGACAACATTAATGTGTAATTTGAAAAGAAGAAGATTCTGGGAATTGGGGATGCTGAAAACGGTAAAATCATAAAAGGTGTATAGATGGAAAATTATCACTTTCTGGCGATTAATGATATTTTGATTGATGAATAGATATTGAATTTTGCACGACTTGCAGAAACCACCCTAAACCCCTTCAAACGTATGGCTTGGTTGCTTGAAGTATTGTCTAACTCACCACTGACACTTAACTTCAACCTCCCACATTCCTTCCCCCTGCATACAACAGGACACAACACTAAGACAATTAGTCTGGGCTCCGAGAGTGGAAAACTGAGCTAGGGACAATGGAAGTCAGTCTTGCCAGATTCTCTGTACCGCTTTAGGTTACTGTAGTGAATATCACTTCACATGAGAGACTGTTCAGCAATGCTAGATGGTCTGCAATCATACCATCATGGCTGCCTTCAACCTAGACTGTGCTTCTTAGATGTCACTTGCAGCATGAAGTTTGATTCCCTGGTTGAGCCAGTAGAACCCAACGAAAATAGTCCATATTTCACCTATTTTCAACACCCTGGTGGCAAGGTTGACAGTGTATCTGTACAGGACCTAGTGCTACGTAGGTCTTCAAGACCAGACATAAAAATTGACATAGGAAACTATGACTCCACTGAGGTCGAAGCACAAACATTGGACAACAACAGCACCCTAGAAACACAACTCGGCTAGCTTTGTGAACTCTGTAAGAAAGGACATTGAAGGTTCTCTGAGCTCATCACCAGAGCTACTGGTTCAGGAACGTGAGCTGCGACGATCCAACAGACAGAGAAGACGGTCATGTGCCTCTACCTATAACTTAAATAATTGACTATCGTTGGATGCACTTTGTGGTCATTTACGAACAATAGAAAAATATAATGAAATTATGTTTTGTATCCTGTATGCCATAGAGTGGTTTATCTCCTTGCCTAAAATTCCCATTTTGTTCCAGGTACTATTGTGAATTTTGTTGAATAAGGCCTTATTCATTGGACTTAGTTGTCATTATGCCCCCAAGGCATTGCTGATCTTGGAATTGCTTGATGGCCATAATGCCAAGCTGACCAAAGAGAAATTTGCAGTTAGCATGGTCTACAAGAGATGAAGAGGAAGAAAAATACGGCAAAAGTGAGGGCTTGATAAGTTGAGAGGGGATATTTCAGCAGATGGATGAATTTAAAAATACTGGCTAGAGTAAAGAACCATCCATAGTGCATCCCTTCCTAGTTCATATGTACCGTTGGATGAAGCTTTTTAGCCTTACAAAAACACCATGGAGAAAGTAAACGGAAGAGAAAACACAATGTTCTTCAGCCTGTAAATTGAAACTTTCCCCTCCAGCCACTTAATCCTCTCAACCTACGACCCCAGTGGGCAGCGGTCATGTTGATGCTGTAGACAAACTTCCTACCCTTGCAAAGAACAGTAAGGTATTTTTACAGCTGTAGTGAGGTATAATATTATTTGGTTCATGAACTTTGTAAAAATTAACATAACTAAAAGATTTGTCATGCTGTGCAGTTATATACCCTTCACTGCCCATTTATCATTAATTGCATAGCTTTTTATTGTCACAGACATCATAAAGAAGGCAACCTTTTAATGGGATAACCAATAAAGCACTCATGAACTGTACTAATGATTTTTCTTTGGTGGGGGGTATTCTGTTTTCAATGTTACTGTGAATAGTAGGCTTTTATTATAGGTGTGCGCCTTGATGCAGATGCAAGACCAAAAAACCAGCTCAAGCTGGGGCTGCTCAATAAATCCAGTTGTTCCAACTTAAAGAAGGACCGTGTAAAAGGAGCAACATACCTTGCTAAAAGCGTTAACACCAATTCACTTGAATAACATTGTTAGTATTGAAATAACGAACCCCCAACATTTGTATATGAAGGGTTAAGTGTAGTCCTGACAAATATAAGTGTAAAGGGCAATCCGACCTACTACATCCAGCCGTACACTCCCAGATAGAAATTCAATAAGAGGTTAATTGACAACCCCCCTAAGGAGAGGCACAAACTCTTACGATTACTCTCGGATACCAAATGATCGTGTGCAACACGGTTGTAGCTGTATTAGATGATACAACCACAAACATTACTAGCCATAGGAAAACCTCGCTTTATTTGTTCCTACACAAATACAAACTATTATTTTAGAGAAGCTGGAAACGGACTTGACAAGGGGATTTTATTTTCTAGCGGATTGAGGGTAGTCCCGGCCTGGGCCACCCGCCAAACAGAGCAACCATCCCTTCTTTGTTGCCTCTTAAATGGGTGTTTTTATCTATTTCTTTGTCTTTTCAGATTTTGTGCTTTTGGTAATGGAGACTAATCAGACATGAGATTTTCCCTGGGAAACCTGGCTGTAAGTGTGGCAGGCTCATGAACAAGCTCTTTGTAGATTCCTTTTAATGTTGTACAGTACATTTAGTAGGGGCCATGAACATTTACAACCTTCTCCTTGTGATGTGTAGGTTGTAGCCTCATCTGTAACTTGTGGAGTTCAGAAGGAATAAAGAAATAATAGTAAGTGTGATTCTTCAGCTTTGGACTTAGTAACCCCTAAGCTTGATGCTGCAGAAAGTCTGCTTTTTTTTTTTTTTTTTTTTTTTTTTTTTTTTTTTTTTTTTCTTACAGAAGCTTAAAAACCTGCAGTCTCTTTCAGATTCCTCTAGGACTGTGGCCAATGAAGGAATTCAGGAGGGGGAATGCTTCGAATGGAATAGAAATATCCTTTGCCTTTTTTTCCAAAGTACACCCTCTGTCGTGCTGCTTGAAGACGACTTGTGTGGCAACCTGAACATGTTATTATGGTTTTCCCTGGGTATCGATAGTATCCCGTTGGCAGAGAAGCTTTTTGAGGTGCTGGGTGATACCTGGATTTTGAAAACTTCACATGCTGTGCCTTCCTCTTCTGCTGATCCACTTGCAGAGCTATGAGACATGGTACCCATAGACAAGTCCTCGCCTGCTGCTGGGGAGGATTGTCCTTACTGACCATAAAATCCTAATGTCTGTAAAGCCTGGTAAGTGTGAAAAGAAGCCTGCACACACTTTTTTTTTTTTTTTTCCCCCAGCTCCCCTGTATTTATTACTTAGCCATTTGCCGGGCCTTCGGATGTAACACCTGCCGTGGCCAAGAAGTCGGTGAACCCCAGGAAGATCATTTAGCCCAAGTCTTATGAGACTGACTGATTTCTCCCAACGTACGCATGGGAGAGGTAATGCACTACAGAGACCCAACCCAGCTTGGGAAAGCGTATTGGTTCACGGTACCCGAGCTCACTATCCTGCTAGATGATGGTCCACGCCCTCATCCCCATTGTTCTTCTGGACAGGTTGAAACCTCGGTAACTTCTACAAAAATATATCCCAAGTCTACTAGTGTTGGAGGCAGAACCTCCTTATGTTCTCATTTGTAGGAGTGGCGAAAGCTCCCTTATTAGTGTGCGTGGAATTGAAGTAGATTGTAAGTCTCCTAGTGATCCTAATCGTTGTCAGCCATCTTTGCATGATCCATCGCAAAACCGGTGTCCACTCAGTTGGTCATGATCGTGCCAGAACTCCACTCTTCTTGTCACTTCATAATTGGTCACCACGTGAATGGTCTCCTCTTAACTGGACCCTTTACTCTGCTTCAACAAAATCCCACAACTCTAGTTTCTCCAGGGACCCTTTTACTGTTCCTACCCTATGACACCAGTCAACACATGAGATCTTACAATATTTCGAGAGGTTTCTATGCACCAAGATTTTCTAACACTCCAGGCCTGGTCTATGTCATGTGATTTCTCCTTGCGATGTTTTTGGTCCCAAGACTCGAGATCTTCCATCACGCAAGAAGGATAAAGAACGGGGGGTATCGCAGGACCAATCTCAACACTTGTACATGCACATATATGGCATATCATGTTTGCATGATGATCGGCAAGGCACTTCTACACTCATGGACAGCCACTCTTGCGCCCTTTATGTTCCACGCTCTCATGTTTGCCTTTCAGAGGCTGAAGTACCTAGGGCTTCTTTGGATGTAAGCTTTTGATCCTTTCCTGTGCTATTAGGGGTTTCCCCACAAGAATTATTTTTATGAAACATTTGTTTTCAAAATGTATATTTCAGTGGTGATATTGAGGGGATCCACTTTTAGAATTTCTTATTTCTTCCAAGTTTTACTATATCTAAGTAAGTCATAAAACAAATCGCCTGTATATAAATTTTATTTCATGTTGCAAAGTTCATCTTGATACAGTACATAATTACAAAAATACTTCTGGTGATGACCTAGCCCATCAAACTAATGTGTTTTGAATTACAGAGGTCTGAAAATATCACAGTCATTGTATGTTTGTAATATTATAGGCCTTCCACTTTGAAGAAGTGAAAATTAAATATATAAAATCAACTTTAATTAATATGTATACACTTTAGTTAAGTACACATACCTCACAAAAAACAAACAACATTAAGTGCCCAATCATAAAATATAAAGTTAAACTATAACATTGGTAAAAAAAAAAAAAAAAAGTGCACTACCATAAAATAAGTTAAACTATCTTTTGGGGGTCTTGAATCACATAACATTGAAATGTTATAAAGAAACAAATCAAAATATTAAGTACAATAAGAAAGAGCTTTCAAAATCAAAAGGCACTTGGAATAAATGCTTTGGCCAGAGCAAGAATTGGTGCACCTGAAGGAATGCCTGGGAAAGGTCCGGAGGCACCAGCAATGTCCAAGTGAGAATACTTTATGGGAGTGGTGCTGTCCTTTCCATGCTGAAAATGAGAATACATATTTAATTTTTTGTACAATTTTATATATTTATTTTATTTGCCTAGAGTATTATAAATACTCTGATTATTTCAATTTAATACATAGATGTAGGCATTAATCTACAGCAAAATAAATAGAGCAAGAATTTACCATTAACAAGTTTATATTAATTTTGTTCCTACACAATTATAAACCATTGTCATTAAATAGGAGTATGATTTTGGCAAAGTCGGCATGGCCATTTCAACGAGGTGGTGGTAGTTGCTGGCAGGTGGGGAGTCGACAGAAGCAGCCTGGCGATCCACCGACCACCTCCTGAAAAGCGCTTTTCTCAAGCATGGTCTAGACTAATGTCTGAAGGGCGAGATCCTACGCTGATCCCTTCACGAAGGAAGATGACATCACTGGCTGATGTGTCAGAGGAGGAGGAGAGCTGACGAATGAGACGCTGTACCCTGCTTGGAGGATCTTGACCGTCCAAGGATCGGCCCCCATGGAACTACCATCTCTGCCACCTGCGTCTATGGCATCCTACTGGTGGTAGAGCGGAGAGGAATGCTCATATAGCAGGAGCATCCACGTTTACCAGACTTCCCTCTCCTTCCACGAGCCCTCTTACCAATAAGGTCGGCTTGGGGTTTGAGGACTTCTTGGCTCGTCTTTTTGTGAGCCTGTCTGCAGACGGATACAAAGAAGAGGGACAAGATGCAACGGCCCTATGGAGAAGGGAGTCTGGCTCACCTTCCTCCACCGCTACACCAGTGCCAATGTCTTCAGAGTTAAATAAGTAAGAACCCGCCACCAGCGCGTAACAAAGGCAAAATGCCTTTCTCTTCAGCACCAGGCTGTGGAGTCTTGAAAAGACTGCATCACACCTTGTCAACATTGTTGGCTCACTGAGAGGTCGTGCTGTGTGCTAGGAACTTTACAGATAAAGCTCAAGCACCAGCAAGCCAGATGTTCTTAACAGCCTTCCACCTATTTGGGTCCCATGAATCCTCATTGCCGGTCAAATAACCAACAGGGCCTGACAAGTAGTATATCCATGAAGAGGCCTGCAAAATTGACTTTGCAATCTTCTCCATGTCTTCAGTCAAATAGATCCCCTGCTAAACCCCAGCTTGCCAATTGATATACTGTTCAGCCCCCCACGATAAGTGAAAATCCACAAAGTAGGGACGGCCTATTTATTTTATTCTTTATGTATACAGTATCTTAAACCTTTATAAACCTTACAGTATCTTAAACCTTTATAAACCTTCCCATCTTTTCCCACAATCTTATATAGAGTATTTTACTGAAAACACTTTCGTATGTGAAAATTTTCTTTGTGTATAGTACATACAGTAAAAAGTATATACTATAAGCAGTTACACTAAGCATTATTAAAAAGTTAATCATATAACAGTTTTAATTTTACATTTTCTAACTCTCCCACAGTACAAGGTTATATTCACTGGTGAGGATATTGCTGCCTGGCTCAAATGATGACTATGATATTCTTCTCATCTTTCTTAATGTAGTGAAACTTCTGCCTTCTTCAACAAGTCGAGAAGTTTCACCTTCTCAACTATGGTCAGCATCTTCCTTTGCTGCTTAAGCTCACTATCAGAGGCCTTGAAAGGAGTAGGAAGTTTGGGCAGCATTGTAAGGATTGAAACTTCACTAAAAGCAGAAACACAACTGTTCCTCATTTGAGAGGAGCTGCAAGGCAAGAAAGTGCTCGATAACACTGTGCTCCATGGCCAACCAACTACCAGGATACATATCTCCATGCTCTCATTGGTTGACTCCCGCCCATCAGCTAATAACGTTCTGTGTAAGATATTAAGCGAGCACAGACAAAGCAGTCGCCAGCAGCTTCTAATGGAATTTACACTTTTTCGAATCTCACAGGTTTGCATGATTTAGCAGAAAATACATGCATTTGAAAACACACATTATTTAAGAACCTGAAATGCACAGAGGCCACATAGCATGCTCCGCAATATGGAGAGGAAATACTGTACATCCTCAGCCTAACGAAAGGTGGAGGAAGTAAACAAGAAAGTTATTCACCCTAAGAGTCCTTTTTATCCGCTATCTGGGAAATTACCTTTTTAATAGACACTGACACCATCTTAGACCAGGGAACCTCTAGCTTGGTCTTACTCAGCACTGGGGCACAGCTGAATAGGTCCAAAACAGTGTCCCAACCCTTGTGAGGGGAGTATGTAGGTTCCCACAGTCAATTAATTTTCCTTATGCAAGTCAAAACCTGCATAAAGGAATAGTACAACTCTCGCTGCTCAGTAGCAGGAGCTAGAGAAGGCAAAACATGGTTCAGAACTGTCCAAGCCTAAATTCACAGATTCTTCCATAGGAGCCTGGGTTGGGTCAGGGTCATCAATCAGTATCCTAGCAGGAGGCCAAGACATAGGCGGAGCATCCCGATCCTCGAGCAGGGACAGAGCCGGTAATTTACCGTGTATCCCCTTCTGTAGAACTGGTTGTCAACAATATTCAACGCCTAAGTCTTCAGAAGAGACCTAAAATGCCTCCACTCTTGAGGCTTTGAGGAGGCTAGAACACTAACCACCTAATTCTGAGGAGAACTGCGGAGGCTCGACAGGAACAACAACGGGCTCCAGGGGCGAATAGTGGATGCACTATGGGCAATCTTGACTGGGGAAAGCGAACGGAGATCTCGTACCCCTGCTAATCCTTGGGTGAAGGTATCTCCTGGAGGAGATATAACAGGTCCGTTTCCTCCATTTCTTAGTCACCTTAACTGAGATAATACACAGTTTCTCCTAAAAGGAATCAGGCCTAGGATGACCAGCCTTGGATGTACTGACACGTAACCAGAAGAGGAGGCAATAACTGGGACTGAAGGACGAGTTGGAGCACCAACGGTGATCAAACTGTCATAGAACCAGTCATAGCCTCTATGACGGCTTTAACGAGCTCTTAAAAGCATGGCGCATTTCTCGTGGCATCGTTTCATGTTGAGCCAAAGGCAAGGCGAAAGGAACTAATCGTAATCAGTGGGCAGATACATTTGGAAACGTTGCGAGGGCGAACCTGGTATGCGTTTAATCAAAATCAGTTCGCTCGCAAGCCTGAGCTTCAAGAGCCAACGTGCCAACACCAGCATGACCACTTGCCGATGATTCGCAAGTCTCTTGTCCTTGCGCGTACCCAGATAGTTGCAAGCCAGGCAAAATTGGTTAGGTTGAGAGAGTTTGTTGCTGCTGCAAATGATCAGCAGACAAAATTGCGCTACCCCCTAAGGAGCAGATGGCCAAGGGGCAGGGTGAAAAAGCTTCTGACTCTGGGAAGTTGATGGACACAATTGCCAGATGGCTCCAAAGAGATACAATAAGCTGGTGTCTAAGCTAAAAACCTGCTTACAAACCACTAAAGAGAAGAAGACCTGTTGCACTTGTGCAACCGTCGACTATCCTCATAGGGTTAAGTGTCGAGCAGAACCTCAGACTGAGAGGACTTTGTGCACCCACTTACCCCAGGGAGAGAGCGTGCAAGGCTAGAACTCCAAAGAACCAGCACATGCACAAAGGCTGGAACTTCAATGAGAACCAGTGTCACACTTGCCCATGCTGGGACTCTGAAGAGAACCTGCTTGCAACCCCTCAGGTGAACGAGGCATTGCAGAGGAAGTATTTGCCAGGGACCCGAGAACGTCTGGAAGGGACTCTGTACCCTCCAGCAGCTATGTGGGGAAGGGACTCTGTACTAGCAGCTTGGTGGGGAAGGTCAAGACTGACCACTGCCGAGGCAGCTGTGAGCTCCTACTGAGCCCTAAGCTTCAACATCAACAGCAGTTTCTTTGTGGGGAAACCCGAAAGCTCCAAGAAATGCAACAACTAACGCAGAGCAAGAGAACTAGACTCCTCACAGTGGAAAGGCATCACTGTTTTGCTATGGGAAGCAGCAGGGTATTCCAGACCTGAAGCTTGTCCTGGGGATCAAACAGTTATCACTTATCTGATCAGCCTCCGGAGGAAGAGGTAGGTGGGAGAGTACAAGTTGCAGGAGAAATAAGTCGGAACTTCGACGATAAACTCGAAGGAATCCCCTTTAGAATTCTTCCTGCATCTACTACCACGTTGGGAAGATGACCACTCATGACACTCAATGCAAGAAAGCTCTGTGTAAAGCCAGTGAGGAACTGTCTCTATTTTCAGTCCTCAATACCAAGCACTCCTCAAAAGAAAAAGCATAAATTTTAAAGTCTTTACACCCAGTTAATAGGAATGAATCCAGAAGAGATAAGCCTGTACTCGAAGCCAAAGCAAAATTGAAGGAGCCCACCGGGGGAGTGTAAGCGGGAAGGTTGGTCTAGTAGCCGATGGTTGTTAACACCTCGGATGAAAGTTATGAGTAAGTCCAGCTTGTGCTTAAAAATATATCCATAGTAAAGAACGAAGGTATGCATTTATGTTGGCACAAATTATATTTAGGAAATCTAATGCATGATTGTACTGTAGTTGCATAAAAACAGGAACAAGCTCGGTGACCTGAACTTATGACCAGCTGATGACTTTAACCTACATCTGAATAGCCAGCCATGAAATTTTGTTGGTTTTATTTTTTTTCTGCTTGCTAATTCGAAAAGAGGAGTATTTCTGAAAATTGACAAACAATAAATTGATTCCTGAACTGTTCTAATACTGTATATCCTCTTTTACCTAAAACTAAAATCTTTTAATGGAGTTTAACAAAAATATACAATAACATAACAATAAGACCCTTTTAAAGTTACCTTATCAAGACCTGAAGATAGAATAAGGAAAGCTGATGGGGTCTGGTGACCTCGAGGAGTTCTAGATGATGGTGCATTGTTACACTGAAGAACATCTTCATACTCACTCTTACCAGCATGAAATTCAAAATCTTCACGTCGAATTGACGATATCTGTAATACAGGTGCGTATATGATGAATGAAATAATGTAATAGATTTTTGGTAATCAGTTTATCATTTCAGCTGAATAAACACACTTTAAATAGTTAAACATAGTGATACAACAAATATATTCAGTTTATCTTCTCAGCTGAATAAACACACAACCTAGTTATGTTAGAGATGACAAATATTAGGTTATGGAAAAACTGTTGCACTATTCAGCAATAAGAAAATTATTAAATAGCTTCAAAATAATTATACTATAGGAAAGATATAGAGGATTTATTAGGGTATTTTCTAAATCTGCTGAATGTATTTCTTCCAAATCAGTAGCAACCACTTATACTATATAAAATATGGATAATATCCATGATTATATTTCACACTTTTAAACTACTGTAAACTAAATATGATATTTTAATTATAAAATAAATTTTTGAATATACTTACCCGGTGAATATATAATAGCTGCTACTCAGCGGCTCGACAGAAAACACACTCAAAAAACTCGCGAGCGATCGCTATGAAGGTTGCGGGTGTGCCCACCAGCGCCAACTATCGGCCAGATACCACTCTTGCATGTAAACAAACCCTTCAATTCTTCTCGTCCCGCTGCGTCTCTATTGGGGAGGAAGGGAGGGCCTTTAATTTATATATTCACCGGGTAAGTATATTCAAAAATTTATTTTATAATTAAAATATCATTTTTAAATATTTAACTTAGCCGGTGAATATATAATAGCTGATTCACACCCAAGGCGGTGGGTAGAGACCAGAGTTAATTAAGTTTACAGCGTATAAGCTAAGAGTTTTTGACAGTTATCAATATAACAAAAGCAAAATATATAGGTACCTGGTAAGGAAGTTGACTTAGACGATTACTCTGCCTTGTAAGTCTGTCTTCCTCACGAAGCCCAGCGATCCTCTTAGGATGCTGAAAGATTCCCAGGAGCTGAAGTATAAAGGGTTGCAACCCATACTAACAGGACCTCATCAAACCCCTAATCTGGGCGCTCTCAAGAAATGACTTTGACCACCCGCCAAATCAACAAGGATGCGAAAGGCTTCTTAGCCTTCCGTACAGCCCAAAAAACAATATTAAAAAACATTTCAAGAGACAGATTAAAAAGGATATTGGAATTAGGGTAATGTAGTGGTAGAACCCTCACCCACTACTGCACTCGCTGCAACGAATGGACCCAGTGTGTAGCAGTCCTCGTAAAGAGTCTGGACATCTTTTAAGTAAAATGACGCGAACACTGACTTGCTTCTCCAAAAAGTCGCGTCCATAATACTTTGCAGAGATTTATTTTGCTTGAAGGCCACGGAGGTTGCTATAGCTCTAACTTCGTGCGTCTTAACCTTAAGCAAACATCGGTCTTTCTCATTCAAGTGAGAATGAGCTTCTCGTATTAAAAAATCTGATAAAATATGACATAGCATTCTTTGACATAGGCAATGATGGTTTCTTAACTGAGCACCATAATGCCTCAGATTTACCTCGTAATGACTTAGTACGAGCTAAATAGAACTTAAGAGCTCTAACAGGACATAATACTCTTTCCAGTTCGTTGCCTACGATCTCTGATAAGCAAGGAATATCAAAAGATTTAGGCCAGGGACGAGAAGGCAGTTCATTTTTTGGCCAGGAAACCAAGTTGAAGTGAACAAGTGGCTTTTTCTGTAGAAAAAACCGATGTTCTTACTGAAGGCATGAAGTTCACTGACCCTTTTAGCCGAAGCCAAGCACACTAGGAAAAGTGTCTTGAGGGTGAGATCCTTCAGGGAGGCTGAATGTAATGGCTCAAACCTGTCTGACATGAGGAACCTTATGACCACGTCTAAGTTCCATCCAGGAGTTGCCAAACGACGTTCCTTAGAGGTCTCGAAAGACTTAAGGAGATCTTGGAGATCTTTATTGTAGGAAAGATCTAAGCCTCTATGTCGAAAGACCGAAGCCAACATGCTCCTGTAGCCCTTAATCGTGGGAGCTGAAAGGGAGCGAACCTTTCTCAGATGTAAAAGAAAATCTGCGATTTGGGCTACAGAGGTACTGGACGAGGACACAGATGCTGACTTGCACCAGTCTCAAAAGACTTCCCACTTCGACTGGTATACTCTAATGGTAGAAGCTCTCCTCGCTCTTGCAATCGCACTGGCTGCCTCCTTCAAAAAGCCTCGAGCTCTTGAGAGTCTTTTGATAGTCTGAAGGAAGTCAGACGAAGAGCGGGGAGGCTTTGATGGACATTCTTTACGTGGGGCTGACGTAACAGATCTACCCTTAGAGGAAGACTTCTTGGAAAGTCTACCAGCCATTGAAGTACCTCGGTGAACCACTCTCTCGTGGGCCAGAGGGTAGCAACCAACGTCAACCTTGTCCCTTCGTGAGAGGCGAACTTCTGCAGTACCTTGTTGACTATCTTGAATGGTGGGAATGCATATAAGTCCAGAAGAGACCAATCCAGTAGAAACGCACTCTATGTGGATTGCTTCTGTATCTAGGACTGGAGAGCAATAGATTGGTAACCTTTTGGTCAACGAGGAGGCAAAGAGGTCTATGGTGGGTTGACCCCAAGTAGCCCAAAGACTCTTGCCCACGTCCTTGTGGAGGGTCCATTCCGTGGGTATCACCTGACCCCTCCGACTGAGACAGTCTGCCAAGACGTTCAAGTCCCCCTGGATGAATCTCGTCAACAGGGAGATGCCTCAATTTCTTGACCATAAGAGAAGGTCCCTTGCGATCTCGAGCAGCGTGAAGGAGTGTGTGCCTCCTTGCTTGGAGATGTACGCCAAAGTTGTGGTGTTGTCTGAGTTGACCTCTACCACTTAGTTTCGAAGAAGCTTTCGAATATCATCAAGGCCAAGTGGACTGCTAATAGCTCCTTGCCGTTGATGTGCATGCTCTTCTGACTTGAGGTCCACAGACCCGAGCATTCCCGACCGTCCAGGGTCGCACCCCAACCCAAATCCGACGCGTCTGAGAACAACACGTGGTTTGTGTTCTTGACTGCTAGGGATAGTCCCTCTCTTAGACTGATATTGCTGTCCCACCATTTCAGGCATGCCTTTACTGGTTCGGAGACTGGGAATGATACCGTCTCTAACGTCTTGTCCTAGTTCCAGTGAGAGGCTAGATGGAACCGGAGAGGCAGAAGGTGTAGTCTCCCTAGTGAGACAAACTGTTCCAGGGATGAGAGAGTCCCTACGAGACTGTTCCAACTCCTGACTGAACAAACGTTTTCTTTTCAGCATTAGTTGGACTTCGAGCAGGGCTTGTTCTATTCGGTGGCAGACGGAAAAGCCCTAAAAAAACTGGACTGCGAATCTCCATCCCCAAATATAGAATAATCCGGGATGGGATCAGTTGGGACTTTTAGGTTGACCAAAAGTCCCAACTCCCTGGCCAGACTCAACGTCCAATGTAGATCCTGCAGACAGCGAAGACTGGACGATGCTCTGAGAAGCCAGTCGTCCAAGTACAGGGAGGCTCGGATCCCCGATAGATGAGGGATTTTGCCACATTCCTCATGAGCCTCGTAAACACGAGAGGAGCAGGACTGAGGCCAAAGCACAGGGCTCGAAACTGGTACCCCACATTCCTGTAAACAAACCTCAGAAACGGTTGGGAATCCGGGTGTATAGGAATGTGGAAGTATGCCTCCTGAAGGTCGAGAGAGACCATCCAGTCGCCTTCCATAAATGCTGTCAAGACAGCCTGGTAGACTTATCGTGAAGTTTGTCTTGACAATGAACACATTGAGCGCACTTGCCTCTTACGTACTCCTGCAGTGAACATGGCTGCCAGATCATTGGAGCCATCCCTGAGGGACTTGTTCCTGCAGAGACCGTGGCTGTCAGATCATTGGAGCCATCCCTGAAAGCCTTGTTTATGCATGACATAATTGTACAGCAAAACTTCAAACGCTCGAAAATAGCTCTGAAGTCGACCATAAAATCTTGGAGCGTCTCATGGCCAGGCGCCAGGGAGAGTCTATGAGGTTTGAGAAGTCTATCTGGGCAGAGGCAGGAACTCCCAAGCCGAGAACTTCTCTCGTGTTATATCAGACTCTCGCTCTATAAGCCAGCTTAAAAGTAGGGAAAGCAAAGGCTGTCTCCCCCAAACTCCTCCTGGTGATAAACCAGTCGCCTAGCAAACGTAAAGCTCTCTTAGAAGAGCGAGAGAGCACTAGCTTATAAAACAACGGCTTCGAAGTAGCTAGGCCTAGTGTAAACTCTGACGTTTAGGCGAACGAGGAGCAGTAGTTACAAAAAGATCCGGACAAAGATCCTTAAAAATCAGCATGATTTATTTAAAGTCCATAGAGGGCTAAGCAGCTTTAGGCTCCTCTCCGTCTGACAGAGTCCTCAAGGGAATATCAGTAGGAGGGGGAACAGCAACTTCCTCATCTGAAGGAACCTTGTCCGACAATAGCCGAGTCTCAAGCAAGGGAGAGACCTACCGTGGTGGCAATGCTTTACAAGCAGAGTCCACACGCACTGGTGCATTAGTAGCGGACCAGGACGCAACGTCATGTAACTGCTTAACAGTCTGTGAACTGTCAACAACAACAGGTGCGGGAGGACGCTCGGCGTCCACTCGAGACTGTTTTGACTACCTAGTCTGAGCAGTCAAAACAACTCTAGACTGCGGTAGTTGACGCTCAGCGTCAAAACAAGTCAACTCCGCTGGTTGGCGTACGTCCTGAACGTCAACAGGAGCATTAGGAAGCGGCCTAACGTCCAAATGCGGCTGAAAATCAACACGTGACCGCATCGAGTGAGGCTCTACATATCGTGACTGAAGTGACTTAGCTACGCCAACGTCAACAGGACGCACAAAGGTTCGTTTGGGCGGCTGAAGGCCAGGATCTCGATGAGATAAACGGCTAGGATCAACGTGAACCTTATCGGCAGAATAGTCTTCCATAAGAGAGGCAAGCTTATTCTGCATGTCTTGCCGTACAACCCATTTAGGATCAACGGGAATGGTTGCGGTAAGAGACGAGGGTAACGTCTGTGACTGCAAAACCTTGCCTACAAAAAGACTCTCGGAGCCTGTGTTACGCTTTTGTTTAGGCGGCGAGCAGTCTTCCGATGACTGCATAGGGTCAGAGCTGTCCTAATAGTTAAAACCAGGACGCTGGACCTGTCCTGAAAGGACTGACTTTCGCTTAAAGGGCCTCGAAACCTTGTTCCACGGTTTCTTATGCGAAAAGCCTTCGGATGACGAGGAGAAAATCGTCTCTCTCGCCTTATGGTAGGGGTGATCTTGGTGAGATACGCCTGATACCATAGAGGGAACGTCTGTTCGCTGATCAAGGCCTCTCGAACCCATAAGTCGTACGACATTACTTCTCCCCTGGGCTTGGGAGCTTGCAAGAGGTCTCGGACTAGGCGAACGACAGGCACGAACAGACGAACCCTCGGTCGCAACACTGATAACACTTTGCGCAATATCACTTTATCACTACGATTTTCTGTTTTGCACTTATTTCACTGAAATCGAATTTTTTAACAATTCACATTAGGTATGAATAAAACTGATTTCTACCTGAAGCACGCAATTCTACCCTCATCAAAAGGTTATAATTGCGAAATCAGTCGTATAATGTAAGCACATTAATACAAGCAAAAAACAGTAAACATATTTTAAGATAAAAAGATCAGTGGCTGGGAAAGAGACTAAACACTAGTTCATTCAAAACTACGTTTTCAATCTCTCACCGTACAGTGCCTTGGGACGAGAATAAAAACTAAAAACGTTTTATCCTTTCTCCCCGTACAGAGACTAGGGACGAGAGTAACTCGAGAACAACGTTACTCGCTTGGGACGAGAATAAAGATCGGAACGTTCTCTCTCCTCTCTCTCTCTCCGTCTCTATCTCTCTCTCTCTCTCTTGATTTCGCACCGAAGAGAAGAGCCCACTTACGTTTCGTCAATAAACAGGTTATTTGACCAAAGGAAAAAAAACTGAAAGGTTTTTCAATTAAAAAGTTCCTTTAAAATAGAATTTAAAACATTTAAGCTTTGAAAGAAGAATGAACAAAACGTCAGAATCGATTTACTCTTTCTGCAAAGTGAAACCGTGATACTCTCTCTCTCTATCGTAACGATAGAGCGCAAACTGCGTAGCATAAATAAACTAAACGTTAGTTCATCTTTGAAACAGTACGAAGACTATTCAAAGAAAATCTTTCATAAAATATCTACTAAAAAATATTCATTTAATAAGTTTTAAATCATTAGCTCTGTAAAAGTTATTTACGATTGAAAGGGCTCAACGTTGTTTAACTTCGGTTTCCAAGTTAGGACCGCCTACTCTCAGGAAAGGTCGCATATAAACAAATCATTAAAATTTATCTTGATGTTTATTATAAATGGAAAGCTAATCGAAGAGGCCTAATAAAGGCGGTTGAGATATAAAATATATAGAGGAAAATCTATAATTAATTTATAACGTGATAAGATAATTGCTAAAAGCCTAAAACACACTTCCGTACTAAGGGAAGGGTCGGCCATTTAAAAGTCAAAGAAAGTCCAAAAAACAATCCAAAGTCATCAAAAAATTAAATCTATCCAAAAACGAGTTCAAGATTTAAGTTGAAGATAAAACACCTGCACTGCGAAAGCTCAAACCAAAATGAAGTACTTCACCAAATATGTTGAGAAAACTCCAGGTTCTACAGCGAGTAATGATACGTCTTGTCGTCAAGGTCGACAGAGAAGAATTGAAGGGTTTGTTTACATGCAAGAGTGGTATCTGGCCGATAGTTGGCGCTGGTGGGCACACCCGCAACCTTCATAGCGATCGCTCGCGAGTTTTTTGAGTGTGTTTTCTGTCGAGCCGCTGAGTAGCAGCTATTATATATTCACCGGCTAAGTTAAATATTTAAAACCACCTTTTCAATGTAGGTCAGATTTGATATGCGTACAGTACTGTCTTATATACTCCTAAAGTAATATACAAAACCAAATGACAATACTGCATTAACCTTTGCCATAAATTATATATACCTCAAATGGATCAGCAACTTCTTCACCAGCATGTTGCAGTGTTTGTGATACTCCAGCTAAACGAGCAGGTCCATTATCCATGATAGCCGAGTAACCTTCACCATATGCAAGTACACAGTGTCCAGTAAGTGTGGCAATTGTCATTAAGTGTGGGTCAACCTGCAAGATCATAAGAACAATTTATTAAAGGACTAGCATCGCTTAAAAACATACATGTGGTACCTAAGAATGAATGGAAATGGCAATAATTGGTCTCCTATCATGGGCAATTTTTATTGTGTTTACAATATTAAAATTGAATAAAAGTAGTACTGTCCTGTATACCAAAAATCTCAAAACAAATAAAATTAATAGAATAAATGAACATTGAATATCATTCTACCTGTAATAATGAAAGGAGATGGCTTAAATTTAAGGTTGTAAAGGGGGTGGTGTTAGTGTTATTTAGAAGAGGATTCACCCTACATGAAAACATTGAAAGACTACCCTTCAGGTATTTTTCTTTTCTTTTCCTTTATTCTAACAAACTGTAATTATTTTAAGGACCTTTTTACTCACATATGATTGACAGGTGTCTTTCTCCCTGTTTTAAGATATTTCTGGAATGACTATACATTATGATTATAAAAATAGCCTCCTCACCAGTTACAGCCATATCTGGATGATAATTTTCTAAAAAACAATTTTGTAACCATCCCAATTCAGTCATCATTCCCTTTTATCATTGAACTATGGACAGGACACTCCCCTTCATCTTCAAACCTATCCTCTTTTGCCATTATGTATAGATAAACACAATAAACCTTAATAAATAAAATTAATGAAACAATCTTTTAAGGATCTGAACTGTGAAAGAGGCGTCTGTCTTGGTTACAAGTTCTTTAAAGTTGTTCAATCCATGAGGCAAAAAATTTTCACAATTTTTATTTGATCACCAAGCTGTTTGGGTTCTGGCGCATTTGATCTCCGAGGTATTACTGTACCAACACACAATGCTTAGGAGAATAGAAGGACAACCCCAGGAAATGTGGAAAACCAACCGCAATAAAGAAAATATATGCAAGTCTGTATTTCTTATTTTCCTTTTCATACTGTACTGTATTTATAAGAACTTTAACATGATATATTACATTGTATTACCACTACTTCAACTTGGGGTTAATTGTGTATTTTTCATGCATTTTATATTTGTTTTACCTAGGTCTTTACCAAGCAATAAATAACCTTTATGTACTAAAATCATTGCTGTAAAAACACGACTCACCTCTTTAGGAGCCATTTCCTTCATATGACACAAGACATCTGCCATAGCCATTCGTCCCTCAGCATCTGTGTTTCCTACACGGACTCTTACACCTGCTCGGGAAGTTATGATTTCATCTGCTACATAGCAATCCGACCCAACGCTATTTCTCACCATTGCCATACTACCTATTACCTGTTGATACAATAAAAATATGATTTGGCTTTTTAGAAATAAAAGAAAATACTGACATACTGTAAGGTATTTTATTACAAAAATTATTTATCAGCCTTTAGATTTCATTCAATTAAGCATATCGATTGACTTGAAATGAGAAATACAGCCAAATCTTACTAAAATAGACTCTTAGTTGCTTGGATGAAATGGAGACCAGAATATAAACTCCAAACTCAAACTATTATTAAGACTTAAATTAGAACTGACAATTTATTTGAATAAACATAAGTTTCAATTTTTAAAAAATATAATGAATGATGTTTTAAGTTAAAGGATGCATGTTTACACAGGAATCGCAATTGACAAATAATATAAAGATATTAATTTTGGTATTAAAAGTCGCAGAAATAAACATAGAATGAGAGCATACCCAAGCATGATAAATACATATTGTCAATATTAAATAACAATGATGCAGACTCACAGCATGGGGTAGCAAGGGTTTTAGTTTACATGAGAATCGCATATATTACAGGAAATTAGGATGCTCAATGTTTTTAAGGTATAGATACGGACAATGAAAAATTTCAAATAATATCCTGAGCACTATTCTGTGATGCATATTCATTGTAGAACAAGCCAAGATTATTAATGATAGCTCAGATTACTGTGGAGAACAAGTGTGTGATCATGCATCCTTCACTTTCCTCGTAGGTATCAATCACCCTTAGCTAAACTTGCCTTCCCATTCATTGCTGTATCCTCCAAGTTAGTAGAGAGTTTATTGCTACACAGTGGTTTCCATGATAACCCAAGTCTATTATTGCTGAATTTGCATTACAAGATTCTACTCTATAATGCCATTATATTTGGTCGTGGCCCAAATTCATAAACCAAATCCAACCATTAATTATTATTATTAGTATTATTTCTTGCTAGGCTACAACCATAGTTGGAAAAGCAAGATGCTATAAGCCCAAGGACTCCAACAGGGAAAATAGCTAAGTGAGGAAAGAAAACAAAGAAAAATAAAATATTTTAAGAATAGTAACAATATTAAAATAAACGTTTCCTATACTGTATATACTATAAAAATTTAACAAAACAAGAGGAAGAGAAACAATATAGAATAGTGTGCCCAAGTGTACCCTCAAGCATGAAATGAGTCTACCTATTTTATAAATTTTTTATGTTATTGAGGAAAAAAGTACAAACCTTTAAATTCTTTGGTTGCAATTTGTTAACAATTTCCATGAATCCTGCAACAGCAGCTGATCCACACTTGTCCCTATGCATTCCGGCCATGACTCCTCCAGCTTTAATATCAGCACCACCAGTATCGTAAGTGACACCCTTACCAACAAGCATGAGGGTCTTCTCAATGGGGCCTTCGCCTTCATAGGTAAGGAAAATCACTCGACCCTTATGACGTTCAATACCTGAAGTGATGAAAACAAAATAGGCCTGGGTTTTGGTTTGGTGAAAAATGGAAAATTTCTAATATATTTTGTGAAACATCCAAGCATCTCATTTTACTTCTGCTTAGCTTGTTTTTCTACACAATAGGTAAAATGAGAGGTTAGTACATAGACAAAGACTACGGTACATTACCTCATTTTGCTCAAATAAGTTTCTTTAGAAATTTCACAGTATTCTTCAGTAAAGGAAGTACGTAAAGTAAATCGCACAGATAATTTTCTAACAAATTTGTCTTACAGGATATGGGTTACACTCTATGTTTCCTATTAGCTAGCATATGCGAGGAAAATAATGGCTAATTTAATGCACATAAAAACATGTAAGTAAATAAAGTAGTAATTACAGTAAACCATCTACATTCAAATAAATCTCATAATATAAAAGCAAAACATCGTTTTCCCTACATACCTTTGGCACAACGGTTCACAGCTGAAAATAGTGGATAATCCTTGCACAACTTGTTGTCATCAGAAACCACATCCACTTTTACTCTAGAGGCTTGAAAAGTAGCTCTTACATACTCTTCAACCTTAGGAGGAGCCATGCGTTCTGGATCAGAGCCTCCAACATCACGAGCAACAGCTCTGAATTAAGAAAAATGTTATTTTTATTAATAAAATAAATTTTTGAATATACTTACCCGATAATCATGTAGCTGTCAACTCCGTTGCCCGACAGAATTCTATGGAGGGATACGCCAGCTATCACAATACTAGAAGGGGGTGTATTTACCAGCGCCACCTGTGGCCAGGTACTCAAGTACTTCTTGTTGACACCTCCTCAATTATTCCTCGGTCCACTGGTTCTCTATGGGGAGGAAGGGAGGGTCGATTAAATCATGATTATCGGGTAAGTATATTCAAAAATTTATTTTATTAATAAAAATAACATTTTTCAATATTAAACTTACCCGATAATCATGTAGCTGATTCACACCCAGGGGGGTGGGTGAAAACCAGTGTACAAGATTAAAGGATAGCTAAGTATCCCATATTTCATATAATCAGTTATCCACAATAACAATGAAATAATAAGTACCTGGTAAGGAAGACGACTTGAACCGTTACTCTGCCTTTAATAAGATCGTCTTCCTTACTGAGCGCAGCGTTCCTCTTGGGAGGCTGAATCAACTCAAAGGTGCTAAAGTATACAGGGCTGCAACCCATACTAAAGGACCTCATCACAACCTTTAACCTTGGCGCTTCTCAAGAAAGAATTGACCACCCGCCAAATCAACAAGGATGTGGAAGGCTTCTTAGCCGACCGTACAACCCATAAAAAGTATTCAAGAGAAAGGTTAAAAAGTTATGGGATTATGGGAATGTAGTGGCTGAGCCCTCGCCTACTACTGCATTCGTTGCTACGAATGGACCCAGGGAGTAGCAGTACTCGTAAAGAGACTGGACATCTTTGAGATAGAATGATGCGAACACTGACTTGTTTCTCCAATAGGTTGCATCCATAACACTCTGCAGAGAACGGTTCTGTTTGAAGGCCACTGAAGTAGCCACAGCTCTCACTTCATGTGTCCTTACCTTCAGCAAAGCAAGGTCTTCTTCCTTCAGATGAGAATTTGCTTCTCTAATCAGAAGCCTGATGTAGTAAGAAACTGAGTTCTTAGACATTGGTAGAGAAGGTTTCTTGATAGCACACCATAAGGCTTCTGATTGTCCTCGTAATGGTTTTGACCTTCTTAGATAGTACTTAAGAGCTCTAACTGGGCAAAGTACTCTCTCCAGTTCGTTCCCCACCATGTTGGACAGGCTTGGGATCTCGAACGACTTAGGCCAAGGACGGGAAGGAAGCTCGTTTTTAGCCAAAAAACCGAGCTGCAAGGAACATGTAGCCGTTTCAGATGTGAAACCTATGTTCCTGCTGAAGGCGTGGATCTCACTTACTCTTTTACCTGCTGCTAAGCACACGAGGAAAAGAGTTTTTAATGTGAGGTCCTTAAAAGAGGCTGATTGGAGCGGTTCAAATCCTGATGACATTAGGAACCTTAGGACCACGTCTAGATTCCAGCCTGGAGTGGACAACCGACGTTCCTTTGAGGTCTCAAAAGACCTAAGGAGGTCCTGTAGATCTTTGTTGGAGGAAAGATCCAAGCCTCTGTGGCGGAAAACCGCTGCCAACAAACTTCTGTAACCCTTGATCGTAGGAGCTGATAGGGATCTTACGTTCCTTAGATGTAACAGGAAGTCAGCAATCTGGGTTACATTGGTACTGGTTGAGGAAAACTGCATTGGCCTTGCACCAGCTTCGGAAGACTTCCCATTAAGACTGATAGACTCTGAGAGTGGATGTCGTCCTTGCTCTGGCAATCGCTCTGGCTGCCTCCTTCGAAAAGCCTCTAGCTCTTGAGAGTCTTTCGATAGTCTGAAGGCAGTCGGACGAAGAGCGTGGAGGTTGGGTGTACCTTCTTTACGTGAGGTTGACGCAGAAGGTCCACTCTAGGAGGAAGAGTCCTGGGAACGTCGACCAGCCATTGCAGTACCTCAGTGAACCATTCTCTCGCGGGCCAGAGGGGAGCAACCAACGTCAGCCGTGTCCCTTTGTGAGAGGCGAACTTCTGAAGTACCCTGTTGACAATCTTGAACGGCGGGAATGCATACAGGTTGAGATGGGACCAATCCAGCAGAAAGGCATCCACGCGAACTGCTGCTGGGTCTGGAATCGGAGAACAATACAAGAGGAGCCTCTTGGTCATCGAGGTAGCGAATAGATCTATGGTTGGCTGACCCCACAGGGCCCAAAGTCTGCTGCAAACATTCTTGTGAAGGGTCCACTCTGTGGGGAAGACCTGACCCTTCCGGCTGAGGCGATCTGCCATGACATTCATATCGCCCTGAATGAGCCTCGTTACCAGCGTGAGCTTTCGATCTTTTGACCAAATGAGGAGGTCCCTTGCGATCTCGAACAACTTCCTCGAATGAGTCCCTCCCTGCTTGGAGATGTAAGCCAAGGCTGTGGTGTAGTCGGAGTTCACCTCCACCACCTTGTTAAGCTGGAGGGACTTGAAGTTTATCAAGGCCAAATGAACTGCCAACAACTCCTTGCAATAGATGTGAAGTGTCCTTTGCTCCTGATTCCATGTTCCCGAGCATTCCTGTCCGTCCAGTGTCGCACCCCAGCCCGTGTCCGATGCGTCCGAGAAGAGACGGTGGTCGGAGGTCTGAACAGCCAAAGGTAGACCTTCCATGAGAAGAATGCTGTTCTTCCACCACGTTAGAGTAGACCTCATCTCTTCGGAAACAGGAACTGAGCCCGTCTCTAGCGTCATGTCCTTATCCAGTGAGCAGCTAGATGATACTGAAGGGGGCGGAGGTGGAGTCTCCCTAACTCGATGAACAGGGCCAGCGATGAAAGTGTCCCTGTTAGACTCATCCACTGCCTGACTAAGCATCGGTTCCTTCTCAGCATGCTCTGGATGCATTCTAGGGCTTGGAAGATCCTTGGGGCCGACGGACAAGTCCGAAAAGCTCGACTCTGAAGATCCATACCCAAGGAGACAATGGTCTGGGATGGAACGAGCTGAGACTCCTCAAAATTGACCAGGAGGCCCAGTTCCTTGGTCAGATCCAGGTCCATTTGAAAATCTCCAGACAGCGACGACTTGAGGGAGCTCTTAAAAGCCAGTCGTCTGACGGAGCCGGACACAAGATCATGATACTGCTGCACAGTCTGTAAACTGTCAATCATGGGCAAGCGAGGAAGTACAGTGACAACCCGAATCTGTCTAGACTGTCTGGGTCGTACAGACAACTCCTTAACGGGTTGCTGAGGTTGCCGCACTGCGTCACAACAAGTCCCTTCTGTTGGTTGTTGAACGTCTTCCCCGTGACACATTGACTCCGTAAACAAAAAATCCTCTAACAAGGACTAAGCTTGGACTGCATGTCATGCAACACAGCTCAAGGTCTATGGGAGCAGGTGTGGTAACAGACGGGATTAGCGGCTGAAGTGTAACCATTACCTTCCCTGTAAGCATGTTATGCTTAAATAAAAGTCCATAAGAGGTTATGCAGCTAAAGGCTCCCTCCAAATGACAGAGTCCTCAAGGGAATATCAGAAGGAGGGAGAAAAGAACTTTCTCATCTACAGGGACCTTATCCTAGAAAAGCTAAGTTCTCTGAGTGAGAGTTCACTGGTGCAAAGCAGCAGACTAGAAGGCAACGTTATGAAACTGCTTGACAGTCTAGTGAGTTGGCAACAACCCAAGATGTGTTGAGAAGCATGCGGTAAGGTATGCAGAGCATGATGTATGCAGAGTATGCTGTTATGTAGAGCATGTTGAATGCAGAGCATGCTGAAAGCAGAGCATGCTGTATGCAGAGCATGTTGTATGCAGAGCATGCTGAATGCAGAGCATGCTGAATGCTGAGCATGTAGTAAGCAGAGCCTGCTGTAAGCAGAGCCTGCTGAAAGGAAAGCAGAGCGTGTGCATGGCGTTTAACATTTCTCAGAAATTCCATGACCAGTGCTAGAGTGCTTTATGCATGCTTGCATGGGGTTTAAACCATGGTATGCTGAACAGCAGAGTCAGAACGAGCTGGAACAACAATAGTGTGGTTTCCTCTTCAAGACTCCGATGAGGGAACACCTGAGGCTCAGTCTGCCAAGGCTGAATAAAAGACAAGCAGAAGGAAGGCGCATGGGTGGAGGAGGCTGACTCCTAGCATGAGTGGTTGAACCCAAGGGTTGCGCTTGGCGGAAGCGGAGTAGCAAGTTCCAGTTCCTGTGGTGTGAGCGGAGCGCGATGAGGAAGAGGCTGCGCAGAACAAGGTAAATGTCTCGCAAGCTGAGGCTCCTGAGGCGCAAGGCTAAGGTGTTGTGGTGCTTGCCTTATGGAGGGTTGAGCTCGCTGCAGCTAGAGCTGAGGAAACTGACTCATGGACGGGAGAGGTTGTTGTACCTCAACCGAGTGTTGCATCACTGGTGGAGCAGCAAGTGGAGGCGGAGGAAGAGAGGTATAATCCTCCTGATCCCAATGTAAAGGTTGCCTTAAGAAAGGCGGAGGCTGAACACCACAGGGAACAGCAAACTCAGCACGTGTCTCAACATCGTACGCCTGGCAGGTGGAACTGCTGGCAGGTGGTACTGCGATCAGGCGGAGCGAGTGTAGGTGGAGGGAGTGTAGGCGGAGGCGGAGGAGCAACACTCTCAGCCCGACACTCACTCATCAAGTCCGAAAGCTGTGCTTGCATGGACTGTAGTAGAGTCCACAACATCGTACGCCTGGCAGATGGTACTGTGATCAGGCGGAGCGAGTGTAGGAGGAGGGAGTGTAGGCGGAGGCGGAGGAGCAACACTCTCAGCCCGACACTCACTCATCAAGTCCGAAAGCTGTGCTTGCATGGACTGTAGTAGAGTCCACAACATCGTACGCCTGGCAGATGGTACTGTGATCAGGCGGAGCGAGTGTAGGAGGAGGGAGTGTAGGCGGAGGCGGAGGAGCAACACTCTCAGCCCGACACTCACTCATCAAGTCCGAAAGCTGTGCTTGCATGGACTGTAGTAGAGTTCACAACATCGTACGCCTGGCAGATGGTGCTGCGACCAGGCGGAGCAGGTGCAGGCTGGGCGAGCACAGGCGGAGCAGGTGCAGGCTGGGCGAGCACAGGCGGAGCAGGTGCAGGCTGGGCGAGCACAGGCGGAGCAGGTGCAGGCTGGGCTAGCACAGGCGGAGCGAGAACAGGTGGAGGGAGTGTAGGCGGAGGAGGAGGTGCAACACTCTCAGCCCGACACTCACGCATCAACCGAAAGTTGTGACTGTATGGATGCACTCGGGTTGTGAACTTTAACTTCGTACGTCTGGCATAGGTCTGGACTTAACGTTTAAGAAGTCTTGAGACCTGAGACCAGCGTTACTCTGCCTTTATTTTCTCCCCTAATCTCTTCTGCAGACGAGCAAAATAAGGGCTCAATCGTCTGCGGGTGGGAGTGACGGTCTCGGTAAGACACGCCCACAACCACCGAGAATACTTCTGTGCGCCGATCAAGGCCTGCTGAACCCTTATGCCCTTCGACATTGCTTCTCCCCTGGGTTTGGGAGCTTGCAAGAGGTCCCGGACTGGGAGGACGACTGGCGCGCACAAAAGTACCCTCACGCACTAATCACTTATCACTTTGATTTCTGTTTGCACTTATTTCACTGAACTCGAAACTTTAAGTGGTTTGTACCTGAAATACGCAATTCTATCCTTTCTCAAAGTTAGTAATTGCGAAAACAGAATTACAATGTAACAGAAAAATCTAATGAAAGATAATTCAGTGGTTGGAAAGAGACTAAACACTAGATCACTCTAGAAACGTTTAGTTTCTTCCCCTAAAGAGACTAGGGAGAAGAGCAAAAATCGATAATGACGTTACTCGTACGCCTGGCAGGCTTGAATGAAACGTTTATCCTCTTTCTCCCTCCGTCTCCATCTCTCTCTCTCTCTCTCTCTCTCTTGACTTAGAACCTGAGAGAAGAGCCCAATCATATATATCGTTAAAACATATTATTGTTAAAGGAAAAAACTGAAAAGTTCCTTTATTAGGATCAAAACCATTAAGTTAAGAAAGAATGAACAAAACGCTAGACACGGTTACTCTTACTGCAACGTGAAACCGTGAACATTCTTTCTCTATCGTAACGATAGAGTGCAAGTTGAACGTTCTGAACGTCAACAACTGCAGAGACAAAACAAAACGTTAGTTCAACTTTGAAAACAGTACGAGACTGTCAAAGAAAATCTTTCAAACTCTGTGGCGGAAATAGCATAATATGTTAACAGGTAAAACCGAAATGACGGGCTCAAAGTTTATTAACTTCGGTAAAAGACCGCCTACTATTAGGAAGGTCGAATATAAACAAATATAAAAATTAATTATAATGAGTTTATAATAAAAGGAAGTTAATCGAAGAGGCCTATAAGAGGCGGAGAGATATAAAATAAATCTATAACTTTTGTTAAGCATAATTAAGAAAGAGAGTCTATACTCTCTTAGACACCAACACTTCCGTCTAAGGGAAGGGTCGGCCATTGAAAGGTGAACGAGAGTTCATACTCTCTCGTCACCATAATTAATCAAATTAATTCCAAAAGCTAACTAAGCTAAAATAGAAGTTTCCAGTAAAGCGACAGCCGAAATCAAAGAGAAATACTTCACCAAAGTCGTGAAAATACTCCAAGAACATAAGCGTATCCCAGAACGTCTTGCCGGAAGCACGACAGAGGAATAATTGAGGAGGTGTCAACAAGAAGTACTTGAGTACCTGGCCACAGGTGGCGCTGGTAAATACACCCCCTTCTAGTATTGTGATAGCTGGCGTATCCCTCCATAGAATTCTGTCGGGCAACGGAGTTGACAGCTACATGATTATCGGGTAAGTTTAATATTGAAAAAACAAAAACAGTAAATCAAGACAAGTAAAACTATCCATCCCTTCTAAATAAATGCAGAATGTATAGTATATTTATACAGTAATGTACGTCATAATTATATCTAACACTGGTAAAGATCTCTATGAAATTAAACATTATTGCCTACTCGTGTCTTTTCTTTACAGTATATTAACCCTTCTACCCCCAGGCTATTTGGAAATTTCCAACCCTTAACCCCCAGGGGGTTATTTTTTTCCCAGCACATTTTGCAGTATATTTTTTTTAAATTGCTCTAACAGCCTTAATTTTTGTCATAGAGAGGTCAGATTGGTCTCATTCTCTTGGAAAATGCCTGAATTTTCTCAAAAAATTCTCAAAAATATGCAAAAAAAAATTTTTATAGCAATTTTTTGCAAGGACGCACCGGTACATCCATGGGGGTAAAGGGATGGCTTTTGTGAAACGTACCAGTACGTCCTTTGGGGATAAAAGGGTTAAAAATAGATTTACAAGATGAAATGAGATATACTGTATTAGCAGATACTTATAGGAACATCATGGCAATGGATGCCCATGAGTACATTGAGAACATTATTACTGAGAACCAGATATTCATAAAAAGAAAATTCAGTGTAAAAAAAGTACTAGCTTATGCTTACCTGCCACTTTCTAGAGCAAGAGCAAGCTCTACAACCTTTTCACTCCCCAAGAAGCCAAGTTTGCTTAGCTTTACTGCTTTCGTAGGAACATCTTCTCTAATCTGAAAAATATAAAGTATAACTAAAATAAGATGCAAATCATGACAATCTGGAAAAAAAATAGGTTACATGAAATTAACCGTTTTACCCCCAAAAGACGTACTGGTACGATTCACAAAACACATCCCTTTACCCCAATGGACGTAACGGTATGTCCCTGCAAAAAAAATGCTATTTACAATTTTTTTTTTTTATATATAATTTTTTGAGAAAATTCAGGCATTTTCCAAGAGAATGAGACCAACCTGACCTCTCTATGACAAAAATTAAGGCTGTTAGAGCAATTTGAAAAATATATACTGTACTGCAAAATGTGCTCGAATAAAAAATAACCCTTGGGGGTTAAGGGTTGGAAATTTCCAAATAACCTGGGGGGTAAAAGGGTTAATCCAACACTATATCAATATACCTTCATATTACAGAAAATCAATTTGTGAGAAAAACAAATTTTCCTCATACTTCAAGAGGGACATATAATGCGTGAAGTGCCCCGAGGAGTGTCACAAGATCAGCATGTTGATAATTCTGATCGGGCACATACGCAAGTAATGGCCGTTTGATTCCTGCCTTGATTGCCCTGCAAAGATGTAAATAACAAAATGGTAAAATTATACAGTACAGTGGAAAGAACAATGAAAATCAAAATACAGTGATACCTCTGGATACGAAAGTTTCTGCTTACGAAAAATTCAGGGTACGAAAAGCGATACAAAGATTTTTATGCCCCAGTATACGAAAAAAATTTCAGGACACGAAAAGCTTACGAGATCCCAACTCGTCGCCGAGAGTACAGTACCTTTTTTTTACAGGGTATCAACCCTTAATTTAGGTGTACAGGTAACAATACACCTACACTGATCCAATTGCTTTACATACAGTACCGTAACTTTTGTACAGTAGTAAAGAAAACGGACTGTTTTCTTAGGGCTTGGAGGGGATAACTAGGCTATAAATACATTATTGAATAATCTCATGGTGGTTTCTGGAATGGATTAGGCTGTTTTTAACGGTTGGGTTAATTACTGAATGATAGTAATGGCTGCATTGCATGTTTATTACTACAGTTTAGCGTGTTTATGAAAGAAAAGGTGTCTTTTCGTAAGGCTTGGAACGGATTAGGCTATTTACATGTAAAACGCGACTCAGGATACGAAAAAATCAGCATACGAAACCGTATCCTGAACGGATTACTTTCGTATGCTGAGGCATCACTGTATTATGGTCATTACAAAGTAGATGATAGATATTACAGTAAACACTTGAACTAGTTGTTACTTTATCTGTGCATTAAACATTGTGACTTAAAAATCTGAGACTGCTTCTTGGAGCATTGTGTGAGCTTTTACCCAAATAAAAAAGTATACTATATTCCATCCAACCAAAACCATTTAACAATTAGTTTCCTCATTCAGCAAGTGAATCGTTCTTAATTATGTTAAGATACAATTCATTTCCCATAACAATCATATCTTGAATCAGTTTATCATAAGTACTTGAATGTGATAACAAGTAGTCAATAAGTCCTTAAAACAAAGCTATTATTCCAAGCAGATAAGTACAGGGAGTAGATAAAATTAAAGCAATACTCAAAAGCCAATCAAAACTTACTCTCAATAACCCAAACACAAAGTAGAAAATACTACCAAGAATAATTGAAAGACTAAAACCCACAAATAATCAAGATTTTAAAAAGCAAAACTAGCCTAACAACAATAAGACACACTTGCAGATTTCTTAAATGGTAACAGCTTTTAAAAGAAATCACAATAGCAAATTGCCTGATACAACTCGCTGATTATTGGCAAAGTGCAAATACATGATTCATCCTTAAAAGATTATTTTGGTCACATATCAAAACAAAACAATCATACTACTTAAGCAAACAGAGCACATCACTTATGAACAGATATTAGAAAAAATGCTACAAATGCATGAGATGTATGATATGTCTTGGGCAATGCCACTGGTGAAGGGACAAGTCTGAAGGTTACCTAAATTGTTGTGTCCAGTAAACGTTATACATCTGCATTATGGTCATGACCATTGTACGTAATTGTTTTTGTATTCCGAATCGCATAGCAAGGTGCTAACGAAAATGAATGAATGATTTAAAGTTCTCTGGCAGCTGACATTGAAGGTGCTAATGAAAAATGTTTGTTTATTTTATGGATAAAAGAATGCAGGGTACCATAACATATACATCCTGCAAATGTTACAATTTGAGAAAGAACAATTTCAAAATAAAATATGGCAAAAGTTAACTACTTAGATAAAAATAAGCAATATCAAAATACTACATAATGTAACAAGTGTGTTCTAACTTTAAAACTATTTCAACATGAATAACCTTTTAACCCCTGCAGCGGCAGCATCTCCAAATCGACGTACGTCGTCATAATCCCTCCTCAGTGGTCCCGTTGGGGCGTAGACAAGACGACCTCCATGGCTACTAATTTTCACACAGGCGCCATCTTTAGCAACGGATTCGTCTGTAGGATGCGAATAAAGTATTGTCACATTTGTATACACCACCTACCTTCTCTCTCTCATACAATGGCACTGCTGTCATAAATTTATTCATTTTAACTATTTTTCTTAGTCATGTTAGGTATAAAATGAAATTATAATAAACTATAGGAATCTATATTTTTTCCAGTAACAGATTTTTTTCATATTAAAGGGAAATAGCTAAAATTCACTAAAACATTCATCTTTAATTACTAAATTATGGATGAGCTCTTTTGTGAACAGTGAATGTTTTTTTTTGTAATAAGTACAACTGTATTGTCCAAAACATTTTTTAAAAATCTTTATCTTAGCCTCTGTCCAACACCAATTGATATTTTACATGATAGATCCTCAATTTGAACTACCAGTAATAAAAAGCTTTTAAATTCTTGTCAGGCAAACTGTACATGATGCAAATCAGCGTGGTCTACTTAGAAGTCGCAAAATTAATACCACTTTTACAATAAAACTTTGAATTTATGGATAGACAAGTTTTAAAATGGAAAAATTCGAGGACACTCAACTTCAAATGATTCCTAAGGACACTTACCCGTATTTAAAAACATCAAAAGAAACCGGCATACCCTACAACTTTCATAAACATAGGTTTATAAACAATCATTTTTATAGGACCCTTTGGAATTCATAAAATTACTTTAATTCATTACATTACCTTTCAAATGACTAGCATTTGTTTTTTCACAGTACATAAAAAAATTAATATTGTACAATAAATTTGGAAATGCCAGTGGAAATATTTTTATGCAAGCCTACTTGGTCAACTAAAGGGAGATTCTACGCAAACTTCTGTCCCTTTGAAGGATAGACAAGTAAGCACTCCACTAACTTTTCACAAATTTCAATGAACGAGTGAATAGGCAGAAAGGGGAATAAGAAGAAAACTTCATATATATACCCTAAAATAAAATGTAACACTTCAACAAAATTTTCATTCTAGCTTCATATATAATTTAAGCAGATGATTTTAATGTCGGTAAGCAATTCTCAATGGCCTCTATAAGCAAGTTTTCTTTCCTTTCAAGTATGTTACAATATTCTTTTTTATATCAACTAGGCATCTGGTAGAAACCAAGGTAAAGGAATTCTTTGACAATACAAACATTACCATGGGAAGAATAAAATGGCTTTGAATTAGCACACACACAATCCTAGTAGGTTAAGATTATAAAGAATATATTCAAAGAGGAGAAAGAGTTTAATTTATGGAAAAAATTCAAATTACCCATTTTACTCATAAAAAAATGCTAAAATAACATTTAATGTTCACAGATTCTTATCATTACACAATGAAAATAATCTTAAGTCATTCTCTTAGATCAGGCATAGCCAACTGCTTATCATCAAGGGGGGAGGGGGGGGGGCACATTTTACTGTATCCAAGTGAGTGAATACTGCTTGATAATACAAATATGCAAGAAATACTACTTGCCCAATATTCAGTTTTTTTTTTTTAATTCTTCCTTGTATTTGTCTTACTATGAAAGTTTACATAAAACTGACATCTCTTCCATTGATTTATTCTTTTTAATCCTTTTAATCCATCCTTATTTTACATTTAGATATTATGGTATGAAAGTTGTGCGATTGGTTTTTAGAAGTTAAAGTGATACCAAATGTGAGAGTACGGGTATGGGTGATTAATGGCCTTTGATGCCCCAGTACTTGGCTTAAGGCCTAAATTTTATAATCAAATCAAATCTTCCATTACTTCCTAATGATAAAAATGATCATTACTGGTATAAATAATTCAAAATATTTCAGTAACCTATTAAGTCTCAGGGGCCACACAACAACATGACAAGGGCCGCATGCCTGTCTTAAGATAAGATATTCGAGAATGAAGACATCAATTAACATACCAATCTCTTCCTGAGCTTTCAAGGGAGCTTGCAGAGCCTGGAATGATCCTGCCACCTTATCGATGGAACTGGCAACCAATATGATGCCATCGTAACCAGAAGCCGCAATTAGTGATACCTCAGCCTTGACATCGCAACCAACTCTGTAAATATAAGGATATCTTGATTATAAAAAGTCCTAAAGGAAGTTTAAAAGAATACATTACTATTTGTAGAAAATAAAAACAGTGTTTCTTAAATTGATTATCTAAACATAAGAGATGAAGATGAATATCTGTTTATGTAATGATAAAGACAGGGATAGAAAGTAACATGAAATAAATAGAAGAATAATGTAATAATGTTGAACTAATAAAGGCTACCAAACCTCAATGGCACCATCAAGCATTAGTGGTCATGGTATGCACACAATTTGGTTGCCTATTCTCAACCAACAACCCCAGTCACAGGCATACAGGGATATGAGCCAAATAGCCCATTAAGCATCAAGGCTGATAATTAAGGGCAGCTTGTGAGAGTGGTGTCATAGTAGCCTCTTCCTTAGATCTGGAATACCTGTATCTTCGCCTATCACATACAACCACCAATGCGGCCATTTCTAGTCCATTGTAGGACAAAGGCCTCAGGTCCCTGCTAGGCAGATTATTATTATTATTACTAGCCAAGCTACAACCCTAGTTGGAAAAGCAAGATGTTATAAGCCCAAGGGCTCCAACAGGGAAAAATAGCCCAGTGAGGAAAGGAAATAAGGAACTAAATAAATAATGAGAATAAATTAACAATATATCATTCTAAAAACAGTAACAACGTCAAAATAGGTATGTCCTATATAAACTATTAACAACGTCAAAAACAGATATGTCATATATAAACTATAAAAAGACTCATGTCAGCCTGGTCAATATAAAAACATTTGCTGCAACTTTGAACTTTTGAAGTTCTACTGATGTCCCACTCAAACTCGTAAGTTTCTTGTTGTGTCTGTAACCTCACCATCCTTATAAGCTAAGAATGGGTAGTTTGGGAGAGTCTATGGGTCTACCTGCCGAGTAATCAGCAGCCATTGCCTGGCCTTCCCTGATCCTAACTTGGGTGGAAAGGGGGGAGCTTGGGTGCTGATCATATGTATATATGATCAGTCTCGAGTCTAGGGCATTGTCACTATCCCTTGCCTCTGCCATTCATGAGTGGCCTTTAGACCTTTATACGTGTCCTTATTCATATCTGGGATTGGGCGATTTCATCACCACGCTGGGTACAAACAAACAAACAAACCTTAACAGTAATAGGTTTAAAGGTGAAATGGAAAGTTTACCATCCTATTTTGTAAATAACAACACTTACAAATTTAAGATCAAGACAATATTTCGAATATTAATTCAATATTAACATTGATAGTAAAATCAAAATAAAAAACTAGGAGTTATACACCAATAATATTGTTTATAATAAAATTTATATGTGGATTAAGTCTCTTCATAGTTTATGACATGTATTTTAACATTATTACTTATCTTAAAATATCTATATTTTTTTCAATACATCTTATATAATAGTTTATTTATTTCCCTATTTCCGTTCCTCGCTAAGCTATTTTCCCTGTTGGAGCCCTTAGGCTCATAGCATCCTGCTTTTTCAACTAGGGTTGTACCTTACCCAATAATAATAATTATACACCAATATTATGGTTTGCAATAAAATCTTTATTCACAACAATATTGTTTGCAATGATATTTATACCAACGCCAATATTATTATTATCATTATTATTACTAGCCAATCTACAACCCTAGTTGGAAAAGCAAGATGCTATAAGCCTGTTTGCAATAACACTGAGGAGGATAAATGACTTGAAAATGCCGGATAAGGACAAGACAGGTGGAAAACCGCCAACTTCGCCAAATTACATGAAGGAAAACACAGCAATTATATGACGTCAGAACAATTCGTACAATGTGTTAATTGTTAAAGATCTTGAATAAGATTTTTTGCAATCAAGAAAGCAATTCAATTGTACCCTCTCAGGCCGAAAGATTAGATTTTTTCTTATTACAGTGACATCCGAATAATTGAAGATATAAGGCTTTTAAAAGGAATCTGAAGACTTTCTTATTCTGTGAGTGCTTCGATAGTGACGATTTAACAGTAAACGAGCAATACGCGATGTGAAATGTTGAAGAATGCTTTCGAACGAACAATGATAAAATGAATGCGGAGGTCCTGTACATAGTAAGGTTCCATTGCCAAAAGGGCCTTATAGTAAGTGACTCTGGAAGCTTTTTTCACGGACGTTGTGTCAATTCATGAACATCTGAACTTTTCTCTCAATGAGATGGAAAAGTGAACATGAAATCAATCTCTCTCTCTCTCTCTCTCTCTCTCTCTCTCTCTCTCTCTCTCTCTCTCTCTCTCACAGAAATAGGGTAAAGTATTTGCCATCATTAATCACACAAAAATATCTTACTATTGACTATTAGTGAGTTAAGTCATTGGAATCATATCAATTGATGAATAATGTCGACTATGCAACTACTTTAAGTGAACGAACAAAATAAAATGACAGTGGAGGTCCTGTAAAGAGTAGGGTTCCCTTGCTGTATAAGACCGAAAAACCAGCCGTCAAAGTAAAGTACCATTATATAACAAAATCTCACCAAAACTTCTATAGTTGCATATAACATGCAATATCAAAATTCTAATCTATGTCCAACTACTTGATGAAAACGCATTTAGGCAAAAGCTGGCAAGCACACAGCTTCTAAAAGCAGACCTGAATTGGCATAAATACCTTTTAGCTGCCATGGTTGAAGATCGCCTACTTAAGCAGCAGACTAAGCAAAGACCCTGGGTAGGTACTGATAGCTAGAGCTGGCTGAGTCAGGCTGACACGATCACCCAAATTGTGATGATCGAAGACCAAAGGGAAGTCTGAAGTGTTGACTGGTGATAAACACGATTTCCTAAATACACTGTTTGGCAACTTTTCTACTGGCACGTTGCCAATCGTGTTTGCCACGCAACTCATTAAAGGTCGAGAACCTTTAAATTCAAAACTGTCAAGATAAATATGAATTGATTATAGATAATTCATTCATATTTATACATCGATGCTTATTGTATTGTTCTTAAATGTATCGCCATGATCTTCCTAATTGAGTTGAATAGGTGGAACTTCAAAAGATCAAACTTGCAGCGAATGTTTTTATGTTTAACAGGCTGACACGAGTCTCTTAACTTATTTACTTGTTTACTTGTTTTGGGTTCAAATCCAACCCTCCACTGAAGTCGAGTGAACTACTTCTCGGGCGGGTTCCTATTAATCATCCAACGAAACATTTTCATTATAACTTATACAATTCTTTGATTGTAGCATCTTCCAAATCATATGATCTTGTGAAAAGTAATGTCTTTAGTTTCTTCTTAAATTCAATTGCTCCCTTTAGGTCCTTCATTTCAGTTGGCAGTTTATTATAATGTCTAGGCGCACAGTAGCTAAAAGCCCTTTCACCAAATTTACTATTTGTTCTTGGTTCAGATAGCCTATGTTTATCACTCATGTGTCTTGTGTTAACATTTGTTTCTAGTTCTAGTTTATTCAGGCATTCTTTTAGATATTTTGGTTCAGTATCTTAAACGTTAGTAAGAGTAGCTTGTATTCAATTCTAGCTTTTACCGGTAGCCAGTGTAATTCAATTTGAGAAAGATCTATTTTAAAATGTGTTATTTTGATTGTTCATTACTTCTCTTGTAGTTTATTTACTTCTTCGTTTCCTTTCCTCACTGGGCTATTTTCCCTGTTGGAGCCTTTGGGCTTACAACACCTGCTTAAACAACTAGGGTTGTAGCTTAGCTAATAATAATAATAATAATAATAATTTCCCTGTTGGAGCCCTTGGGTTATTTAACAACCTGCTTTTCCAATTAGGGTTGTAGCTAAGCAAGTAATAATAATAACAACAACAACAATAATAATAATAATTTCCCTGTTGGATCCCTTGGGCTTATAACCTGCTTTTCCACCTAGGGTTGTAGCTTAGCTAATAATAATAATAATAATAATAATAATAATAATTCATGATTGAACATTCAATTATCGTTTCAAAAATTATATCTGAAACAATTCTGAACAGGAAAAAAGTCGTCCTTAGCTGGTTAAATAACCAAGGCACTGGGCAAATCTAACATGTGCTGGTAATCCTCATACTTGCTGGTAAATAACACGAACTCACCTTCCTTTCCTTTATAATTCACTACCCCCATTGACTAAATTATCTGGTAAAAGAGAACTTTAAAATGAATGGAGGTAGCGTCCGGACTGGGGTTCGAGTCCCGCTCGGACTCGTTGGTCTCTTTGGTCGCTGCAACCTCACCACCCTTGTGAGCTAAGGATGGGGGGTTTGGGGGAGCCTATAGGTTTATCTGTTAAGTCATTGGCAGTCATTGCCTGGCTCTCCTTGGTCCTAGCTTGGGTGTAGAAGGGCTTGGACGCTGATCATATGTAATAGGGTCAGTCTATAGGGCATTGTCCTGCTTGATAGGGCAATGTCACTGTCCCTTGCCTCTGCCATTCATGAGCAGCTTTTAAACCTTTAATTAGGTCCTTATTTATTTCTTTAAAGTAATTTAAAGAAAAAAGAAAAACAAATCAGTGGTTACCATCCAGCATTGAACAAGAACAAGATACCTTTATCAATAAACAGCGAAAGCTTGAAGGAGAGAGAGAGAGAGAGAGAGAGAGAGAGAGAGAGAGAGAGGATTTCCTGGACGAGTCGTACATTTCCACCATATATTACATATCACTAAAATAATCACAACGTGTTATTCACATGCTTAGGCATTCGATATCACATATATTTCCTTATACGCGTACGATTTCTCTCTCTCTCTCTCTCTCTCTCTCTCTCTCTCTCTCTCTCTCTCTCTCTTTCTTAGAACTCTGCTATACACACACTCCAACGCATATAAGTGTTAGTTCAGCCTATTAGTCATCATATTTGCTTCTTCTTTATAATTTACCTTGTTTTTTTATCTATTAATTTTAAGTTTATTTTCCCTAATGGGTTGCTTTCCCAATGGGGCCTTCGGGATTGTAGTATTCTGCTTTTCCATATAGGATTGCAGCCTGTCCAACGAAAATAACAACACTCGTAGGCATAAGGATATAAGGCACGTAAGTTTTTTTTTTCTTTTAAATCTATCTTCGACTCACGGTCATTAGCATCGCTGTGGGTTCTCTTTATGCGTCTTTCTATGTGACAAAACTTCAAGAAAAATGAAGATTAAGATTCAAGACCATAATTCTCAGCCACAGAACAACAGCAAAAGACAGAAGAATTTTAAGAAACAATTGAGAGGACAATTGACTGGGCTACTGGATGGCGTGCCAAAAATCCAAAATAATTCCCATATAAAAATAGTTTGAATCAATGAAGAAGGCAAAGAAAGCCATAGAAGTATTGCCTCTTCATATCCTACCAATACATCCCTAGTCAATATATTGAACAAGACACATTTGTGAAATTGAAATGTTGCTATAAATGTTATCACCAAACTTTTAATTGGGCTCCACAAGGTATTAGACGAGTTGGAAGACCAAGACCTACATGGCTGAGGACTAAGAAACGTCAAGTAGGAGATGATGAATGGAGAAGTATTGATTTAGAAGCTCAAGATAGTGACGACTGGCGAAATATAACCGAAGCCCTTTGCGTCAATAGGCGTATGAAGAGATGATGATGATGTTATTCTTATGATCTGTATAAGGAAAATTCTAAGGATAAAAACTTCAAAATATGCTTTGAATGTTCAAGAAATAAACAGAAAATACAAAGAAATGTGTCAACTGCAATCAACAACATAGAACTTTAGCGGCAAAATGCCCAGAGAGAAAGAATATACTTAAAAATAAAAGGCTAGGCGAACGTAGATGCAGCATCCACTACAAAGAACGGTACAAGTTACGCCAAATTAACAACTACCAATACAGGGAACTGTCTGGCCAATGCAACCTTTTAATCAATATACAAGATGACATAAGAATTGTGACATTAGCCATTATAGCAATAGAATTGGGACTGCGTCAAAAGGATGGTTTTTACAACATATCAGATAACACTTTACCAAAAATGAATTTCTCTGAAGAACAAATAAATAGGGTAGAAAACACAACGAATAGAAAACACAACGAAGAGGAACGAAAGAAAAACAAACCCTAAAGCATAGCAAGCATTTCAGGATGGAATTGCAAGCATTTCAGGATGGAATTGCAAGCATTTCAGGATATACAACAGGATACGCAGGATTTCACACAAGACGAGGAGAGTTTAATCAACAGTTCAGAAGACGACTCATCGGATGATGACTGCAAACACGGATATGAACCTAATTCGGACTCAAAATCACCAATTCCTCTATCAAGAGATACAAGAACTCTGCAACAAACATAGCAACAATCAACGGGAGAAATGAAAGCTTCAATACAAAGGCCCCCAGGTCTCTCCAACTCTCCCATTTTGCAAAATTCAGCATAAAAAATATTACGCCGGTAACCAAAACCAGAAAACAAAAAGAGATAAATACGCAATTATTGTACTAAATTAACTTTAAAGGTCGCTCATGAATGGCAGAGGCAAGGGACAGTGACATTGCCCTAGCAATCAGGACAATGTCCTAGAGACTGACCATATATGATCAGCGCCAGGGAGGGCCAGGCAATGGCTGCTGATGACTCAGCAGATAGACCTATAGGCTGCCCCAAACCCCGCAACCTTAGCTCACAAGGATAATAAGGTTGCAGACACTAATGGCAATAACGAGTCTGAGCAGGACTCGAACCCCCCGACTGGCAAACACCAGGCAGAAACGTTACCAATGAGGCCACAGCAAGAAAAGTGTACATTTATATGAATAAAATTGGGGTTAAACCACATTTTTAAATTACTCTTAATAATACTCTAACTTTACAAACTACTGCCCACCATGTTTGGCTAGATAATTGCCATCACTATTCTTTCAACTATCCTTCCTATCTCCTAAAATAATAATAATAATAATAATAATAATAATAATCTGCTCTTAGCGAATATAAGTGGCTCAATGAAACACGCATAAGACATCATCTAGTCAAGTCTGCCTTTGTCTTTCGCACGAGAGCTGTTGAAGGCCAAGGATTGCATGCTATAAAATTCTTAGGTTCAAAGCTGGTGTACGCAACCCGTCATAAATGACGGCTAAATATTTAGATATATATTCACATGTACCCCACTCTCACCAGTATATGACTACTCCCTCTTCCTACTATCAGAGGGGCGGGGAGTGCTGAGAGAGACCGAAAATAAAACATTATATATATATACTGTATATATATATATATATATAGAGAGAGAGAGAGAGAGAGAGAGAGAGAGAGAGAGAGAGACACTTGCTCTTTATTATATGGGCGAGATTTTTAAACTCTACCTTCAAGCTGCCTGTCTTCAAATAACTTACCCTAGTTTTTTTTCCCTTGAAATCATATAAGTCAAAGTACTATTGATAACCTTATCTGAAGAACTACACGGCTACTTTACCTCTGTCAAAGAATACGACTATAAAATAACTACATAACAAGGTCGAACGTGATTCTTAATACTGCCAGAACAAATGAATCTGTTCTGATGTAAACACACACAATATGGCTATGACTGTGAATTAGATGATTAAAATGAGTGTGGAGGGACGGTGATACATTAGCGAGATTGAAGACAATGCAGTGGAAGGGTCCTTGGAATTATAAGAGGAGCTTGCATAACTTTAAGAATGGGCGGTCACTTAAGCAGCCGCAGTGCGTCTTCATGGGAAAGCAGAATGAATGTAGTAAATTCTGGTAAATTCGAGATTTTCATTGAAAAGAAAAGAAGACTATTTGCTGCACTGCAGCTGCAAGAGATAGGG
Organism: Palaemon carinicauda; assembly: GCF_036898095.1. Lineage (NCBI taxonomy): Eukaryota > Metazoa > Arthropoda > Malacostraca > Decapoda > Palaemonidae > Palaemon > Palaemon carinicauda. The sequence continues at coordinate 135,961,587 of NC_090734.1, forward strand.
GTGGTCTTATATTTGTATGCTATAAGGCAGACAAGCAGCATTATGTTTAAAATATATAAGCAAATCTGCTAAATTTTCTCATGCATAATACTGTTAGGAGCATCTGATTAAATACTTATATTTTTAGAGAAAGTGGCATTTTACATATCATAATCTCATTATGTTTATCAAAAGCTCTCATTCCTATGTTTAGCCTTCTTTTAATTTCGGTCTCATGTCCCGGAGGAACACTTTCTGTCCTAAGTACATACATTCATTAACAATCTCTAGAGGTTCGTCCATAACCCTTATTTGTTGTCTCTGCATTTCCATTGAACATTATCTTAGCTTTACTCATATTCATTTTCAGTCCTACATTTCTGCTTTCACTATTCAAATCTTCTATTATCATTTGCAATTTCTCCCATTATTCACTTAACAGAAATATGTCATCTACAAATTTTAAGTTGTTAAGGTATTCCCCATTAATGTGAATTCCCATTTTACCAATATTAATTTTCAAAAACTACTTCTAAGCATGCTGTGAAAAATTTAGGAGAAATGGGATATCCCTGTGTAACCCCTTTCTCAATTGGAATTTTCTCGCTATCTTTATGTAGTTTTACGATTGTTGTACTTCCAGTATAGATATCTTTCAGTGTTCTAACACAAGACTCATCTATATTCCTTGCCTTGGTTGGGCTTTCATTACTGCTGAAGTTTTGGTAGAATCACAAGCTTTCCCATAGTCTATAAATGTCATATTAGCGGTTTGTCGTACTGTTGATTTTTCCATTAGCTGGATATGGTTAATTGTTGAATACCAACTTTTAAAGCCTGTCTGCTCTATTGACTGATTAAAAGTCTAGCTGTCTTTCTATTCAGCCTAATATGATCTTTGTAAATATTCTCTCTCTCTCTCTCTCTCTCTCTCTCTCTCTCTCTCTATATATATATATATATATATAAAACGGAGTAAACCACATTTTATACTTGTGTATGTGTGTAGAGAGAGAGAGAGAGAGAGAGAGAGAGAGAGATTTGACTGATTGGTTTGAGGTTTTCTGGTTTCCTGACATTTAAGGTCATTGACGCCGATATCATTTGTTATAAATAAAGAATACAACATTCAATTAAAGCCACAAGAGAGAGAGAGAGAGAGAGAGAGAGAGAGAGAGAGAGAGAGAGAGAGAGAGAGACTGGTCAGAACGAAACAGGGTAGAAAGGTTGTTGACCACAGAAAAATCTCATGAGCATACTGGTTTTCTTAAACAGAACCTAAGACGAGTTTTACCGTGAAAGCGTTTAAAGTTACGAAGGAAATTTAGAGAGCAAAACTAGTAGCTCTACTTAAAAGAAGTTACAATCTGCATAGCTTTAAAATTAATCAACTGCTATTTGCATTTTTCATATTATTATTATTATTATTATTATTAGTAGTAGTAGTAGTAGTAGTAGTAGTAGTAGCTATAATCAAAATATCAATAAATTACGATCAATATATAATTTATATTTTAGAACTTAACACCCAAAAGTCTGCAACATGCATATTTCAAGTCCGCCAACCAATGCATCCAAACACATTCAACGAAGGCGACTCATTATAATATTCATAGACAGCTGCAGTAGTCCAGGTACACTTCATACCCTGTCAGATCGTGAAGATAAACAGAGAGACAAACCCAAGAGACTGATATGAACGACGAAGATGACGACGACAGATTCAAAACTTGCTTATCAATTCAATTTGCTTTTCTTCCACAAAAGGACTCTCATGTGAGGTGAAATAACAACTGTAATCACTCTTCTTCACATTCCACGAACCAGAGATAAAAGATTCATTT
>NC_090734.1:135965909-136048213 GCF_036898095.1 Palaemon carinicauda
CCAATCGTCACTGCCATATTCAAGGTGCATCTATCATACACTAACACACAAGGCTCTTCAGCAGCACGTTGAACCTACCAACACATTTTACACAGTTCACATTCATATTGCACACAATTAAGCTTCCTTTGTATTACGTTATTTTTCTCCATAATTCCTTCACATATTCTATCTAGGCATTTTCTACTGTAGGTCTTCCTCTTCTCCCCTCAATCACTTCCACATTAGTCTCTCTTTCACCATTAAATCCTACACCATATTTTCCAAGCGACCAAACTCTATCATTATTTTGCAGTATTTTATTTTTCACAATTTTTGTCTTTTTAATGATCATATACTATGGAAACTGTCAATCAAAATCGTTTCAAGATTTCGTTTGCATTTAACATTCACTTACAAACACTAAAGTCTCTCTCTCTCTCTCTCTCTCCACACACCCACACATAGAGGGGAAGGAGGAGAAGACGATGGATTGGCGAACTAAGAAAGTCTGCGGATGTGGACTGGCATAAAAAGAACACATCCAGGCGCAAGTGGAAGGATATGTTTAAAGCATTTATTCTGCTATGGACTAGTGAACAGCTTCTGAGGCCTTTGTTCTGCAGTGGACTAGTAACAGCTTGTGAGGAGTTTGTTCTGCAGTGGACTAGTAACAGCCTATGAGGCCTTTGTTCTGCAGTGGACTAGTGACAGCTTATGAGGAGTTTGTTCTGCAGTGGACTAGTAACGGCTTATGAGGCCTTTGTTCTGCAGTGGACTAGTAACAGCTTATGAGGAGTTTGTTCTGCAGTGGACTAGTAACGGCTTCTGAGGCCTTTGTTCTGCAGTGGACTAGTAACAGCTTATGAAGTATTTGTTCTGCAGTGGACTAGTAAAGGCTTCTGAGGCCTTTGTTCTGCAGTGGACTAGTAACAGCTTATGAGGTATTTGTTCTGCAGTGGACTAGTAACAGCTTATGAGGTATTTGTTCTGCAGTGGACTAGTAACAGCTTATGAGGTATTTGTTCTGCAGTGGACTAGTAACAGCTTCTGAGGCCTTTGTTCTGCAGTGGACTAGTAACAGCTTATGAGGTATTTGTTCTGCAGTGGACTAGTGACAGCTTGTGAGGAGTTTGTTCTGCAGTGGACTAGTAACGGCTTCTGAGGCCTTTGTTCTGCAGTGGACTAGTAACAGCTTATGAGCTATTTTTTCTGCAGTGGACTAGTAACAGCTTATGAGGTATTTGTTCTGCAGTAGACTAGTAACGGCTTCTGAGGCCTTTGTTCTGCAGTGGACTAGTAACAGCTTATGAGGTATTTGTTCTGCAGTGGACTAGTGACAGCTTGTGAGGAGTTTGTTCTGCAGTGGACTAGTAACGGCTTCTGAGGCCTTTGTTCTGCAGTGGACTAGTAACAGCTTATGAGCTATTTTTTCTGCAGTGGACTAGTAACAGCTTATGAGGTATTTGTTCTGCAGTAGACTAGTAACGGCTTCTGAGGCCTTTGTTCTGCAGTGGAGTAGTAACGGCTGATGAGAGAGAGAGAGAGAGAGAGAGAGAGAGAGAGAGAGTTGCGTAGCCCAGCGTGCTCATACATACAAACAGATCGAAAGAACTAAACATCAGGTCAAGCTGTATCGATTCTAAACCTTACAAAGTCAGTACCAAATAGGCACTCTTTATTCATTCATATTTTAAAACGACCTTAAACTATGGCTCCAGGTTATTTAAGATCACATTTGAATATAAAACGGAGCTAAACACTTTTGGATTATACTTTATAAAATTCAGTTTGATGTTTATTTCGTTATGTGTTGACGTATCATGTTACTTTTAAAAGAGGTTTATTCTGTGTAGACTCGTAATCCAATATTTCTCTAGCGTTAGGAGAGGTCAAAACACACGTGTTTACGTAAGAGGGATGCTATAGAAGTTTACGAACAATGTCATTTCATCATATCAACACGGTTGAATATCTAGACCGTGATGTATAGCATGATTGAGCTACCGTAATATACAGTATAACAAAGAAAGACTTACTTCTCTCATAGATAAATTAATCTGTCAATTATCGCATTGGGTAACGCCCCTGAAATGTTAACGAATATTTTATATCAATTACCGACTAATTTACTACATAATGCAACATTTTCCCATATACTGTATGCATATGATCAGCGCCCAAGACCCCACTCTCCACCCAAGGTAAAACCAAGGAGGGCCAAGCAATGGCTGCTGATAACTCAGCAGATAGACCTATAGGCTCCCCAAAACCCGTCCCCCACCCTTAGCTCACAAGGATGGTGAGGTTGCAGCGACCAAAGGAACAAAGAGTTTGATCTGGACTCGAACCCCCATATGGCAATCACAGGGCAGAGACGTTACCAATAAGGCCACCATGATTTCTGCAACCAGTTTGAAACCTATTCTATTTCTGTTCTTTGTGTTATATTAAAATCAAAATACTGTCAAGTAGCAGAATGTGCGTCATTGTGAATGCAGGTTTGAACGGAGAAAATCCCGGAACAGGAAGAAAAGAGCGTAAAGGTTTTGGTCTTTGTGAAGACAATGGCGATAATGTCTTCCTTAAGAGAGAGAGAGAGAGAGAGAGAGAGAGAGAGAGAGAGAACTGGCTAGGTTATTCTACGAGTTTGGTTAAAGCTATTTGAAGAGAAGTTCAAATAGCTTTTAACCAAACTCGTAGAATAACCTAGCCAGTTCGGACTCTCTCTCTCTCTCTCTCTCTCTCTCTCTCTCTCTCTCTCTCTCAAGGAAGACATTATTACCATGAGTTTTGAAAACAAGTATAAACAACGTGGAAGAAATCACATCAAATTACTAATACTTTCACACAATTTTCATTAAAATCTGAAGATCTGCGTTCGTGTTTTTAATAAAAAATAAGTTTCCGGTGTTATCGCTTAACTTAGAACAATATTATGTACATTGTTTATTTGTGTATCTATTTATCTATACAAGAAATCCTCAAATTTCCTTCGTGTATATTATTATATTATTATTATTATTATTATTATTATTATTATTATTATCATCATCATCATTATTTACTATTAGTATAATTATTATTATTAGCCAAGCTTCAACCCTAGTTGGAAAAGCAGGATGCTATAAGCCCAAGGGCTCCTACAGGAAAATATAGCCTAATGAGGAAAGGATATAAGGAAATAAACTATACGAGAAGTAATGAACAATTAAAATAAAATATCATAAGAACAGTAACAGCATTAAAACAGATCATTCATATATAAACTATAAAAAGACTTACGTCAGCCTCTTCAACATGAAAACATTTGCTGCAAGTTTGAACTTTGAAGATCTATCGATTCAACTACCCGATTACGAAGATCATTCCACAACTTGGTCACAGCTGGAATAAAACTTCTAGAATTCAGTAGTATTGAGCCTCATACTAGGTTTTTTGCTTTGAACGATCCGACTAATCTCCCACCATCACCAATCCGCAGAGCACAGCGTGGTGATGAATATGGCCAAACATCAGACATAAATAAATATGTCTAAAGCCTTTGTCGCGCAGTGGACTAGAAACTGCTTATATATATATGTATATATATATATATATATATTATACATATATATATATATATATATATATGTGCGTAAAAATCACAGGAAAACGTGATGCTCAGATGCAGAAGAACCACAGGGAAAAATGAGAATACGAAATATACGATTAAGTCCTGACTAGTTTTGTGATACATATATATATATATATATATATATAATATATATATATATATGTGTGTGTGTGTGTGTATATATATATATGTATATGTATATATATATATATATATATGTATATTATATATATGTATATATATATATATATATGTATATATATATATATGTATATATATATAATATATATACACACACACATATATATATATATAACGCTGATCACGTGTGATTTGCGTTGAAAAAAAATATATTATTGACATCACTCTCAGGAGGAAACTTAATAAATGAATTATGGCTTAAGGCAGGGCCTTGGGGCCAGGGAGTTCATTCAACGATGATGGGGAAATTTGCGTTTCCTTATAAGACTACTTCATTCATCACCCTCATAAGGGACCATAACAATTGTGTTATTTCCTGTCACGAGTTCTAACTGAATTTCATCCTATGGAAGAGCGGAAGCCATATATATATAGTAAACCGAAATGGCTAAACAATATGCTTTTTATAATAAATAGATGGAACTGTTTAATTTAATTAAGGGTGGATGTAGGCTGTCAGTATATATTTCGGTTATATATATATATATATATATATAATATATATATATTATATATACATATATATATTATATATATATAAATATATATATATATATATATATATGTGGTGTATATATATATGTGTATATGTATATATGTGTGTATATATATATATATATATATATTTGTGTATATATATAAATTATATATATATATGTATATTTGTGTGTATATATATATATATATATAATAGGCCACATTTCCCCATCAATATACACGTCTTTAGATCAATAGTCTCTATCAGACTATCTTGTTTTACGATGTAGTTATCTAGGAAAAACAGTAAATCAATCAATTCATTCATTACTATACACTTGAATGAATAAAAGTCATAATACACACCTTACTACTAATAGCTCTTAAGGGTCTTGTCAGAGACCTGTTTTATCACTACCACAATCTCAACTTTAATTTTTTTTTTAGAAACGATTTAATATTACAAGTGTTGGTGATACAGTACTGTATTCACACTCAGGCTAAAATGACACTCGGGTTTAACCACATCTAAATACATAAATACAGGAAGTTACAGCACGAGCGCAAGTTACACACTCATCAGACTGTTTACTTGGGGGTAAGTAAGTTAACTTACACACAAAAAGGACACTCACTTTCCGATGCATTTAGAGGTCATATTAAACTGCTCTATGACAAAGCCTGTATGGATTTATAATACAAATAGAATTGTTTGCTTTTGTGAATTAATGTCTGGAAATCAAATGATTGATAAAATGTGTCCCCGCCCTGAGAGTATTACCCTATGCTGATTGAATTTATTATAAAATATTCAAACTTAATACTAAGAAAAATTTATCTTTATATAAATAAGATTGTACTCTTACTGATATTTAACTTTCCAAATTATTATTCTTCCATCCACCTTCCCTATCAAATCAAAAAATTATATACCTTTTTCTCCTCTAAGCACTGAACGAGTTTGTATAAAAATATTCCATGGATACCAAATATATAGGACGAACTTCCCAGAAAAAAAACGAGAGAGAGAGAGAGAGAGAGAGAGAGAGAGAGAGAGAGAGAGAGACCTTATCAGTAACAAGTTGGTTGCCCTGTAAATCAGGGGCGTCATTTGGGGGACTGGGGGCGGGGGAATTGCCCCTCCCAAGACTCAACTTGCTCCCACCCAAAAGCCTTAACTTGCCCCCTCAATTCCCAAACCCAAGAAGTATCAACAGCTGGTTTTCCATTATTCCTACCGAAATTCAAATGTGTCATCACTTCAACATCACACTTAAATTATAACTATATTTTTTGTAACTAAGACTAGCGAACAATAAAACGGTGACTTTTAAAGGGTCTCTGGCATTGCCAGAATTAATTGTTGTACCTTAAAATCATCACGGTATGATTCACGCTGAAATAAGCAACAACTAGAGGGGTACTCAGTAGAGAGCAGACCCCCCCCCCCCCACAGCAGCTTATTTCTCGACCCTTTGCTCTACCTTGACCTTAACACGTATTAATTGGCGTGGATTTCATACACTCAAATATGAACCAAGTTTAAAGTCTTTGTGACAACAACGTCCAAACTTTTGCTTGTTGTTGAGCAACTATCATTGGGCCAAGGATATCAGTATCCAGACACCTGTGGGTATATTCCAGAAGGTAATGGGCAGAGAATATTCTAATATCACACGACTCATTTCTTCAAGAATTGTACCCCTGAGAGGTTCCTCCTTAGAGATGGGATAGATGTGATGTTTCCGACTTCATAAACAAAAATCTAGGACGCTGCTTTCGTCTACTGGTCTGCAGGGAAAGGACTTTTGAATATCCTTCACAGCCGAAAAGAAGTACGTTCTAGGATCTTTTCACTTCTTTCTTCCATTGCTGTATGAAGAATTGTAGTGTCCTCCCTGCCAGTAAAGTGGTCCCTGATATTTACTTCTTGTAGGGAAAAGATGATGATGGACGTGAAGTCATGAATAACCGAGTTCTAAATCCTGAACACGAACACCTAAATCTCGGTGGTGCAAATCCTCTATCCTTCAAAATGGCTTGCGACACACAAAGTTATGCCGTTTTCACACTTGCTTTATCCTCAGGACTAGGCTAACCAAGAACAATCTCAAGAGTTGAACCCTTATCTGCTGTCTGTCCCGCAGATTCGAGCTGGGATCACTTAAGAGGCCTTCGACCTCGTGAAAGGTTCCCTGCAACTTGAGCTCCCTAGGATCTCATTGTGGTTGCATCAATACTAACAAAATCTAGATCAAAGACCTAGCTGAATGTTGGATTGAGGGTTGAGCAGTATCCTTCACCACAAAGACTAAGGAGCTTCTCTAACGAAGAAGGAACAACTGATCCAGATACTATTCGGCATAAGGCGGTCATCAACCGACTGTGATCAATGAAACAGGAAAATGGGTGGAGAGTAGATACTGGAAGTTTCTTGTCCTAATGAATTGTGAGCTATTCGAGCAGTGGTGAAATCCTGAAGTAATAAGCCTTTCAGCCTTGCAATGATGTAGAGATCACAATTGATCCTTAAATCGATTGTAGTGTACTTTCGATTGAATGTTTGCTCGTACAGCCCTGCTGCCAGGAAAAACCTTGCAAAGAGCTCTACCTTGTATATTTCCCAAGAGTGGGCTCTGAGAAACGAGCCCATTCAGTAACGTAAGTTGTGAAAGGAAGCATGACGTACCTAGGGCAAGTACTTTACTGACCTCACTTGTAAAATATTCATGTTGCTTGCAATACCGGTAGGTTAAAAAATAGGTGTGTATCTTCTGTGGATCATATCCCCAGATGGAAGGATAATCAACTGGACACACATCATCCTCAGATTTGTCTGTGGACAACAGAATTATACGACAAGAGTTCCCACACTGGGGGCCTTCATGCTGTTACCAGGGTAAATCATTCGATATTCCTGCTGCAACAAACCAGATAGAAAAGGGAATGCTAATTGCTGACAAGTAAAGTTTCAGGAACTATTGTACAGGAGCGATCGCTCAGCAGCCACCCGTGAGGAACTAGCTTCTCTAACAATGAAGGAATCTCATCACCAACACAAAAATGAGTAAAAAGACCTAAGTAATTGTAGCTGAAGTATTGAGGGTCTTGGAAAAATAAGATAGTGCACAAACAGTTGGAAAATTCCTTTTTTGTGAAGAAAATATTGAGAATAAGATAAATGTACAACAACAAGTGTGGGTGAAAAGAGAAAAATTAGTGAAAATAAGGAACACACAAAACTGAAAGATAAAAGAGGCGCTGATGCAAAGGCAAAACCTCAACCTGAACCTGAGCTAAGACAATTACCAGCCGATCTAAAAACGAATTGGGGTGATCCCCTAGGGGGAAAAAGAGACAAGCATTAGATGGTGTCCTTTGATAACTGAAATGTTTCTAGATCTCATACTTTATAAGGATAAGGGGCACTAACTGCCTTAGCCTCTGGAAAGTGAACAGGAGAGCTGGGCACTAAGAAGTACAGTAAATATTTCTGCAAAAGTATTTCCATTCTTCACAGTTCTGGTGACAGAAATTTGTTTTGTGATCACACAGCGAGAGAACATCTGGCAGAAACAATTGCATACTGTACTAGTAATCATTTGGAAGAGTTAAGTGTGACATCATTCTTCCTTCATGAGACTAACTATCGCAGGGAAAGCTCACAGGCTGTGAACAGGGTTATACTGTAGAATATTGGAAAGTTCCATGATGCCTGTCCCTATTATTACTAAAAAGCCTTCATATTCAATTTCACAAACCTAAAAACATCTGTAACCCACTTTGACTTCACTACTCTAGTTAAAATTTACAATGAATATGCATGTTTTCACTTTATCACTGGTTGTAGTCACAGAATTAGGGCCATTTAGACAAACAAAAGGACCGGGGAGGTCACTCAATGACAAGGTACATATAGGGAAAAACCTCGTGGAGTGCTTGTAGATCTCCGACACAGGTCGGCTCAGGCATACATAGAGGGGAAATTGTTTTCTTTTTTACTAAATCAAAGAGATATGGTTTGTGGTAAAATAACTCCACAAGTAGTTAGTAGAACGGGGGACCTCCCTTGCTAACTAGTCCTAAAAGAGTTAATTGATAGGTTGCCCCTCTACAAATGCTCCTCCCGCTTAACCTTACCTACATTGGCGTGTTCTCATGGAGAGGGGGATGCTATCAGCCCACTGTAACACCTGTTACCACTAGTAGAATTAGTTGGCAGGTGTGTCCACCATTCTACAAACTATCCAACATTCAAGTACTACCAAAAAAGTTAAGAGGTTAAACAGCAAAGGGAAAGAAAAAAAAAAAAAAGGTAAAATTATAGTATTGTACAAAATCCAAAATTAAGAAAATATCAAGAAGTTCCCGGTGTATTCATATGAGATTTGAACGTTCTGATGAAAATAATTGGAGAAAATCCATATTTTTCAAATTATGGATCTTTTAGATTCTAGCAGGTACGAATGAATAACAATATTTTATAAGAGAGTTAAACACAAGGTAACAACCTGACCTAACCTAGGACTAGTATCCTTCCTAGCGCCTTGCAACTCTCACTTAGACCTACACGATTACCTTTCCCAAAGAAAAGCCATAACTTTGTGTTTACTTTCAAACCAGCTTCCCTAGGGAAACCCGTTTTCTATACTCTCCCACCCAAAAATCCTGATTCCCCACTGTGGAACCCATGTGTTGTAGTAACTAAAGGGGCCCTGTATCTCTAAATCTAATTTGCTTCAGAAATACAGATTAAATTAGTTGAAAACACACTATTTAGGCTACAAAAAATATATTTTCATATATGATATCCGAGTTTAGTTGAAACTGTAATTTTACATATTTCCTAACCAGCTATCTTGTGTTTATTATGCATTTCTGACCATTACTATTGCTGAAAATGGAGGCTGTGTAGTTCATTGGGACAGACTGAGGAGCCTTTGTATATCAGCGGCCAGTTCCTCATGCGTTCATTAATAATGAACATCAACTGACCTAAACTTTCCCCCCTAACCTAACCTACAAGCCGTGTCCTTATCTACTTACCTAACGGGGGGCATAATGCCCCTCTGTGACCCCCCTTACACTGCTATATTCTAAGTTAAACATAATAATACACACAGGTGGCCGCTATCATACATACACCCCCAGACTGAAAAAACACATTTTTCAAGGGGGGATAAGACACACGAACACCACCTAACCAATCTAGGAGCCGTATCCTTGAGTACATCCTACCAGGGGGGGGGGGGTACCACCACCACCATGACCGCCCCCCCCCCCCTTAGACTACCATGTTCTTAGCCAACCCTATCCCAATGAGCTACATTCACCCTCTGCGAATCATTGATTTTAGTTTTTCCACCACCCAATAAACCAGGGTTTCCCACTGGGGTTCCGCATGATTATAGGAAGACTTCATAAACTGGTGGTTTTCCCCAGTATTCATGGTAATGGGGTTATGTTAATGTACTATTAGAGATCTACTGAAATATGCTGGTTAAAATAGTTTTTTGAAATTTCTCAAAATATTAAATGAAACCCAATATATACCCATAATCTTACACCGGTAGGACTAATGGAGAAAAATGCATTACAGCCAAACAAACAACACATTAATCAGTTACAAAAACATATGATTTGTTTGATTGACGATGAATTAAATCATCATAAAAACAACTTATTACAAAAAAGGAAAATAAAAATCTGGGTGACCAATATAGCCCTAGGGGGCGTAACCAGAAGCAAAACACTCGGTTGTTCACATAACTATAAAATGAAATCAGTAAATATCTCCTTTTACTTTACCTAGTCAATTGTGCAGTCATGCTAATCCCCCTTTATGTCCTTTTTTTGCCGGATTAGCGCCACTTCCTAATGAAAATCTGCCGATTCAGCAATCTGAGAAGCCAGTAACAACAGATACAACCAAACAAGTTGATGGGGACGTTTGTTTGGCTTCAAGTGAATAAGTGATTCGAACAGGAGACGATACAGTATCGCATTTAGTTTCGAACATCGGAGAGAGAGGAAAAATAAAATAAAAACAATTGCAGTGGCCATATTAAGAAAGGAAGAGAATAATAAGAATGTCTTACTCAAGTTAGAAGGAGTAGAAAAAAATAAAACAATATTTACAGTATATACGAAATGTTGAAAAAAGTGTCTCGAACAGAAGTCGATACAGAGTCGCTTTTAGTCTCGAACAGCGAAATGTAGGCGTAAATAACAAGGGATAGAAAAAGAAAAGAATATATATATACCAAATTAGAATTAAGGGAAAATAAAATAAAAGAAATACATGAAAGAAGAAAACTAATATGGTGCCGTTGAAAAGGCAAATCCCTCCCTCCAACTCTTGAAGCTGAACCTGAACGGGCTGAACCAGGAGTCCAGGACCTGAACAGTCAGTCTCTATTTCTCTCTCGCTCGTGATATTGTCAAGCTTCTGCTGAGAACAGATGAATTTAAAACAGAATTATTCCCGTTCGAGAAAGTGGGTTTAAGATTTCATAGTGACTTATGAATTTTATATCTGCGATTTAATTGATTTTTGCTTGGTATATATGAATACTTGTGACTGAAGTAGGTTTTAATAATCCAGTGATACAAAATGGCCATTCCAAGTCCTTTTATTTCTGTTGCATCATCCTTTTATTTTTAGAAGGTGCAGTGAGAAATTGATGATCTAATGCATTTTTATGTCTGAAGGAAATGATTTAATAATGGTTCTCCCATTAAACATTACATCAGAAATTCACTTTTCCACAAGGCATTTTATGTTAGATTTGTCCGCCTTTTTCTGGAGAAATCTGGTGACAGAAGTGACCTTTTATCACATTCTCTGTGCTGGAAAGTTAATTATATTATTTATTAATAGTTTTTGTGGCTCCTGGCACGTCTTATTTAAGCGAAACTTGAGGAATGAACGCATATACTTAAAGATAGAATTATCTGTATTTAAATAAAGTAGTACATCAGGATAGTATATTTGTAATAACTTATGATACTAAATTGACCATATTGGTTCTAAGATAATTCAACTAATGAAATAAATCTGAAAGTATATGCAAATTATGGTCTCATGAAATTCACAAGCAGTTTATAAAGTTCGGATGCCGTGAAATTTTAACTATTTTACATAGATTTTTTTCTTACAAAAAATAGAAAAGAAAAATTAATATTAAACTTAGCGTGGAGAAATAGACAAAACAGTATAAAAGATAATCTCAAAAACTAGCTTTTAGAGGCGCCGTTGCAAAGGCTATGCCTCAACCTTAAACTTGAACCCCAGTGTTAACTATAATGATGATTTGGTGTCGATAAATAATTGCCATTTTATTGAAAGTTTAAAAAAAAAAATTATTTTCAATTCTTAGCTTTCAGAAAAGATGTCTCAAACAACGCAAAGAACAATGAATGAAAATTTAATATGGATTAGCCCTGACGTAAATGTTCGAATGATGATGTTCAGCTGGTTCATTCCAAACACGTCCGAAACGCTTCGAAGCTTCACGAGCCGGGGACGAGAGTGGAGGAGGATCGGAGAAAATGAGCTCAAGGTGAATGAATTCAATCCCGTTCTCTTTTAATCCCGACCGTTGATTGGGCGGATTCGGCTTTCATCATAATCCACCAATCAGCGATTGTAATGAGAGTGGCACCACTACACTACGTAAACAAACGCAGAGCCTGTCAATTAGGAGTGTTTCAGAGGCCGTGGAATCCTGGTTCACACAACTTGTTGTGATGTGAAAAAAAGAAAATAATAAATATACCAAATGTGGCTGAAAGGGGAATATAAATAAAGAAGGAAACCCAAGGAAGCGCCGATGAAAAGGCCCACACCTAAACTTCTCCTGTTTTGAGACTCTTAATTGCGACGAGTGAAGGCCCACACCTAAACTTCTCCTGTTTTGAGACTCTTAATTGCGACGAGTGAATTGCCATAACGAGGTCTAAACACTTAAGTGCGAAATGATGGATATGGTGAAGACGCAATTGGCCATTGGGGCATATGCCTTCGTAGCCTGGATAGTCCTGTACCTGTTAATTTCGACTATACTGCGTATGTGGTCCAGAACGAGCCATCTCTCCAAATACCATCGGGCACAGGTCACGGAGAGCTTCGTGTCTGGCGTCCAGGGTGTTGCTTGTGCCGTCGTGGGTATAGCCACTGTGTCTGCTTGCAGGCACGATGTTATGGGAGCTAAGTATCCTCTGTCGCTTTACTATTCTTCCATTGGGACCGCCTATTTCATCTATGACCTGTGGGCTATGTTCATGAGCCATTACCCCAAGAAAGCGTATGTTGGTCCGATTTCATTTCTCATGTCATATTTCAAAAAGAATATACTCATGGTACTGCATCACATAGCCATCATATTTGTTCTCTTCCCTTCCCTCGTCTACTATTCCTCCATGGGGGATTTCTTCTGTGGGTGTTTCTTCTGTACGGAGCTGTCCACTCCCTTCGTCAATGCTCGCGTCATTCTCAGCCGACTTGGCCTCAAGAACTCTAAACTCTACGTGGTAAACGGGCTCGTCATGCTGACGGTGTTTGCAATGTGTCGTGTCGCCTTATTTCCCCTGATGTACGCGGCCTACTTGAGCCAACAGACGATCGCTCCGTCGCATATCCAGGCTTTATTATCGGTGCCCCTAAGGTGTCATTTGTCGTGCCTCGTCGTGTTAGCTCCGCAAATCTATTGGCTTAACCTGATGGTTAAGGGCGCGATGGCCGTCTTGCGGAAAGATGCCTCAAGTCTCGTAGACAAGGATGATTGATGAAACTTTAAATTAGCCTTGAAAATTCTTACCATTTATGATGATTGCAAGTATAAAGTGGAACTAGTGTTAGGCTATAGTGTGGTTTTATGTTTTTTAAAGTACAAGCCTAGATCAAGCTGTAAATTCGATTGATAAATAATAAACTTGCGGACAGGTGTGTGATATCCAATAGGCTATTGATATATACATGTCCACAAAGCTCATTGCAATTACTGAAGGACACTTGGTTTAAGGTAGAATCTATCGTAAGCCTGATTCTCTGCTAGTTCATATTACGTAATTGTATATAATGAGTTGTGATATATGAGAAATCTACTTGAATTGTTTGTTCATTATGAAGAGTTTTAAGAAAAGCACCAAAGTTTTATGTAACCAGGAATTTTAGTTGGCTGTCATGTCATAAGTATTGATTGACTATTAAAATACTCGTGACGTAAGAATGTGTAGATATACCCTCTATAGCCCCAGTTATGGTAGTAAAAAATAATGACATTCGATTCCAGTTTGGGCACTGTAGTCTGTTAAAAGTCATTAATAGTTTATTGTCATTCCAATTAACATGCTTTTTTTTTTTCATTATTATTTTTGACATGTCAGCCTGCACAGTACAGTAGTGCCAAATATGAAATATTGTTAAAAACTAGGTACAGTAGTTGTAATATGATAAAAGACAAAGGAATATATGTATAGTATATTGATATAGTTTAGCTTTCTTAAATACTTCAGGGAAAAAAAGTAAAATTCAGTCTTACTTCACTTAGTAGTGTCTGTATTAGGTTCCACTGCAAAAAGCAAGCTATAGGACTTATTCTTTAAACAAACTTGTTTGAAGAATGCTACTTTGTAGTCCATTTTGATCATCAAAATTGCATTTGGAAAATTCCTTCATGATAGACTTTAATATAT
This sequence comes from Palaemon carinicauda, assembly GCF_036898095.1. Classification (NCBI taxonomy): domain Eukaryota; kingdom Metazoa; phylum Arthropoda; class Malacostraca; order Decapoda; family Palaemonidae; genus Palaemon; species Palaemon carinicauda. The sequence goes on from NC_090734.1 coordinate 135,979,879, forward strand.
CGTAATCAGTCCTTATTCCGTGATGGAACTTACAATTCGGTTTTCGTAGCGAATTGTGCGTAGAATCGCGAGAGAGAGAAAAAAGACCTTTGCTATCAATTTATCCCATAATTGGCAACCATAATGTTGAAGCAATATATTGAATGATGCAGTGGACAACATCCAATATTTCCTTTTTGCTGAGGATGTTTTCAACATGCAGGTATTTCTGGACGACTCGGTGATTAGAAAAACATTGTAGTGTGCAGATTGAATGTTATGGTTCGTGTCACTTAGGGGTACTTGTTTGTCGTCTTCTAAGGGTAATTTTTCTGTGATAAGTAACACTAAAAGGCATCAGGTGTATGGAACTGTAGCAGAGTCTTATATTTAATAGTACATATTCACAGCTTTCATGTAGTCAAGGGTTTGTAGTTCCTTAATCTAGAGAAATATGGAATTTTATCATGTTACAGATTTTATGCAAAACTCAAGACATTTAAATCTTGATATATTATATTTTGGAAATTTATAGTTTGTATGCAAGTTGTTTAGCGTTCTGTTTATAATAATTAATATCACTGTATTTGAGAATAAATCAAAGTTGGGGAAGGTATCTCATAATAAGTGCGGTAGAAAACGGTGAAATTTATTTTAAAGAAAGCATTGCTGTGATAAAGTTTTCTGTAGAGTTAAAATGACTAAGACCAAAACTATAGCTGTGTCATTTCTCAGAGTCATATTGGAAGACATTTCGTCACTGTTAGAGTGACTAGCACTGCTACTTTTCCATGTTTGATATATTGAATATAGGTCTCAAAGTAGAACATATTAAGTTTTTAGAGGGAAGCTTCTTGCATTTTTTTTGTAAATTATTTTTGGAAAGTGTATGTTATTAAGCATATATAAAGTATTTTCTGTGCAATTTAACTCGTGTTTTGATTATGTGTGTTGGTTATTTAGTTTACATAGTTGTGTGTGTTGAGGTTTAGAATATTTTATATACAGGTATACAGTTGGCTATTTGCAATTTTGTGCATGTACACACAACACTATTTGCTTCATTTATGTGTAGGTGTTATAGTCATTTGTGTACTGTACATGAAATTCTCATTGCTGTAATATCAGAATGTGTAGTGGGTACAGTAAATTGGTATCTAAATATGTACCATACTCGCAAAGTAGATGTTGGCAATTACTGTTGTGTATAAATTGCTCTGCGAGTTTCAATGTTTACAGGGTTTGTTTTGTAGGAATTCTTTTGACCTTATCAAATTATACTCGCAAAATTCCTTATGAATTCAAGTGCAAGTGGGAGTTAATTAAAACTATTCTTTATATACCGGTAGGGCAATAGCAATTTTTTGTCACTAAATTTTGCATTAGTTCAATGACCTTTGATATTTTCCTTTTTTTTTCTTTCATACGCTTTCCACACAGAATATTTGCTTTATCTCATTAAACCATTAAGGGTATGAAAGTACTGTTGTGATATAATATGTGGGTTTTTGGTGATTTATTATATACAATAGACTGAAAAGAATTCTCTAGTGACTTGCATGAAGTTATAGTGTCGTGGAAATGGAATAAGAAAGGTCTTCCTGATCGTTTGAGGCGAAAAAGGGGAGAAGCATGTGATTACCCATTAAATCTTGTTCCAGAGTTTAGAAGCTTTACTTCACAACAAATAGATTTACAGTATCTGTAAGAAGAAGAATTTGGTCGCATAATTGTTATTCAATACAGTATTTGTTGTCCTTGTTCATAATTGTTGTATCTTAACCCACCTAATATTTACAAATACAAAATAGCCTACTTAAGCATAAAAATTTAATATTTACATATGGTAATAATTTTAGAATATATACATTACATAATACTGGCACTTAGGCTAATACTTTAGATGTAGAATCTGCCTACAGTACTATTGGTTAACTCTAATGCTTATGGCACGTGTATTCTCCAAAATTATAGTAAATACTCCACTTTTGTTGCAGTACACTATATACACTATTGTTAGTCGTATAATAAAAGATTTGATTTTTCAGCTGTTCGATATGCAGTAATCCCTCGACTACTGCGGATGTTAGGTCCCATACCTTCCACATCGATAGGTAAAAAATCTATGAAGTAGAGACAGTACGTGTATTGTACCGTAAACAGGTTGAGAATCCTTTATCTGATATTAGCTAATGACTATAGGGTTTTTATATATATGGCCTTTTTGAGGCTTGAAAATTACTCTACAATTTTTATTTCTATGAACCTTCCATTGTTCATATTGCTTCTCCAGAAGCTCGGTTTATGGATGTTTACCCATAAAGTTTTAGAAAATTCAATTTTCTTCGCTTTTATAGACACTTAGCTTTAGTCGGGTACTGTAATGAGACACCGGCAGTTAAAGGCAAGAAGCAAGGCGTCTTTGATTCTTTTAGTATTCAGTTTTTCCGTTGACTCGGAATTGTAAAACAATAAAACTTATCATAATCCGGAATGGATTATGATAAGTTTTATTGTCTCTCTCTAGATATTTTGGCTAGATAAAATGTTTAAGCCTTTTTCTTAATACCACACTGTAAAGTAACAGTACAGTATATGATGCCTTTTCTCAACTATTTTCTTGTTTTAGTCTGATTCTGTAAAATCTAACTGAATTGCTGCAAAATTATCTAAGTTGCAAAATAAACTTATCAGTAAATTTTCATAGTTCCTAGTGACCAGACATTTATTAATCTTCACAGACATGAATTTACTTTTACGGTGTTTCCTCACAGACCTGAATTGACTTTGATATCTTTTTACATTTGTCAGATTTCCCCTGTTTGTTTCACGTGAAGCTTTTCATATACGGTATTTAATTTTGAGTTTTATTTTGGTATTTAGAACTTTGTTGGTTACAATTGGATATGGCATATGATTTATACAACGGCTTACATCTTTGCAGCGTGTGATTACCATTGAAGTTAGAGTACAATGCCGTACAATGTGTAATTGATTCCCCTTTTCCATGATACTACTAGTTGTTATTTTATTGCAGTTTATAAGTTTATCACAAAGATTAGCGGAGGAAATAGAGCCATAGATTAAATCTAAAATAATAATGTACAATATAGGATTTTTTTTTTTAGATCGGCAATTAAAAAAGTGATGTCGCCATCAGTTTGTTTACAAAGATGATTACAGCTTCCAAAATTTTTGTCTATCGCATAGCAGTAATGTACGTTGTACATGAACCTACTTCTTAACTTTTGTAGGTGATTAAATTGATGTGAATATTACATTCTCATCAAATAGTTCTTATCAGAATGAAATGCCTGTGGGAGGTTTGTGAAACTGGCATTACATGGATATTACTAAATCCAAAACACTTCTATTGTTAGGAATTCCAGATAAATTCTCAGCCTGTAATTTTTATTAATTATTTGTATATATTTATTTTATTCTATAATTTAAGCTTTTATAAACTATCCTCACACTTATAAATCTTTTTGGTGTAAAAATACTAATTTTACCACAGTAATAATTAAAATCCAAAAGTTTATTCAAAGTGTTATCGGCCACAGAAGCCCACAGTATACTGAGGGATCCGCTATAAATTGACATGCATTAATATTATATTAGCCAGATAACTCTGCTATGTACTGAGGGATTACTGCATATACATACTGCCATGGCTGTTAATCTTCTTATATCTTAAACTTTTAACTTTTTGACTGGCTCTTGGCCTCTGCTTTTATTAGTCGATCTTTCAAAATATGCGGCACGTCTTCATTACTGTACCATCTTTTAGAAATAATGGGCCTTACAAGCGTTTCCAGTCGAGCATGGGCAAACTTTATACTGGTAGTATCAGTGGTGTATTCTTCACAAATGCTTTGTTTTGATATTTTGTTTTACTTCCACTAAGTAGACTTGTGTCCACTTTTTCAAATACTGTATCTGACTCCTCCGATAAAGTGGTAACATTGAACAGTAATACAGTAGAACTCATAGGTCAGAATGTTCTGTGGAATGTCATGAGGGGGAAACAAGATAACTTATTGAGATGGACAAGGGATGTTGAGTAAGGGAGAGACACAGGTTTGAGACCACACCCTGTACATGGTGCTCTTGCATATTGTAAGAATAGATGTTGATTGAGTGTAACTACCAAGTTAAGTTTTCAAGTTTTCAGAAAAGGGTGTTATACCCTAATGAACATCAGATACTATCCATTTTGGGAATGATAGAGATAGAATGGGGAATAAAGTAATGTGGTTTTAGGAAAAAAATTCTAATTTAGCACTTGTGCAATAATTTTTCATAAATTGTCATTTAATTTGATAGAATTCTCCCAGCGTCATTACTCTTGGTAGAAATATAGTTACCTGTTTACTCAGTAGTAATGTAGTGTGTATTCAGTAATTTTTTATTAGAGTAAGTTTATTAAATCTGCATTATTATTTGTTTAGGTGGTTAGCAGTCTTTAGTCCTCAAGATCACATATCCTTATTCAACTTTTTTTTTTTTTTCATTTGACTGTCAGAAAGAGAAGTAGTCATGGTATTTAAGATTATTAAGTGAAAAAATTCATCATTACATATTTAATTACATAATACAGTATAACATTTACACTTATCTTTATTTGCCAGAGGCAATAAAAAAAGCATTTACTGTTATTCAAAGATTTAATTGGCCATTCTAAATTAGCTTTAACTTTCAAAAATGCAGTATTCTTTATTTTATGATGTTATTACCAGTATAACACAGTACAGTAATTTTGTTCTTAGCAAATTAGGTACTGGAAGTTCAGGTCATCACCCGCTCACCTTGTGCCTTAAAGTATTTGGATAGGTGTCGGAGAATATTACTTTAATCATGCACACAAGTGTTATTCTGAAAGCAGTGTTTTGGATAAAATTCACATTTACATTATGAATTATTTATATAGATTAAATTAGATGACATCACATAAATAAGAATTGTAGGTGATAAATTTGGGAATACTGTATAGAGAATAAAAGTGGTTTGGGGAATAGGATAGTGACTTGTGTTAATCAAAATTACGTTATGAAACTTAATTAAACTACCAAATTTTATGGTATACTGTGTTACTGTAATCAAGTTTTGAGGGAACCGGTACTTATTCTTCCTTCAAAGTTTTTTTTTTTAAAAAAGGTTGTAATCGTATTAGTCAAATATCTCAACTTTGTCGCATTCAATTTTTGCCATGATTGATATTTTAACCCTGGATAGGTACGCTCCTCGGACACCCCTTTAAGGGTATACTCGGACGCGAACGACCCCGACGCCAAAAAAAATTCTTGAAAAATCAGTTTTTGCAGTAACCTCCTTTTTTCTTTTGCCAAAAAAAACTTCAATGAATGCTTAAAACAACTGTAAAGATAAATACTACTCATCTGCAGAAAAACTATTTATTATAAATATTTTAAAAAATTAAGTAGAAAAAAAAAAGACCTGACATAAAAATTCATAAAAAAAAAAGTTTATACATATATACACAAATCCTTTTAGGAATTGATTCTTGAATGTTTAGGACACATCTTGATGTATTTTGGATGAAGTCAGACCCATGGAGGTGAAGATCTGAAATGAGAAAAAAAGGGTAACTTTTTTTGGCCAAAAAAATTTGTCCAAATTTCATGAATTTTTTTGGGTACCCAAATGAAATAGGAAGTGGCTAATTTTTTTAGGGAATAAACATATGTTATCCTAAAATAGAAATATGTAAAAAAATCTTCATTATTTTGTAATTTTCAATATTAAACTTACCCGATAATCATGTAGCTGTCAACTCCGTTGCCCGACAGAATTCTATGGAGGGATACGCCAGCTATCACAATACTAGAAGGGGGTGTACTTACCAGCGCCACCTGTGGCCAGGTACTATAGTACTTCTTGTTGACACCACCTCAATTTTTCCTCTGTCGTGCTTCCGGCAAGACGTTCTGGGATACGCTTATGTTCTTGGAGTATTTTCACGACTTTTGGTGAAGTATTTCTCTTTGATTTCGGCTGTCGCTTTACTGGAAACCTTCTTATATTAGCTTAGATAGCTTTTATATAGTCCTGATTAACGGTTAACGATCTTTTGCTTGATTTTGGAACCCCACTTGGCTAACTCTTTGGATTCAAGATGTCTGACATTTCGCAAGCCCCCACCCATAGGCGATGTAGGTCTTGTAATAGGCGTATTCCGAAGGCCTCGGTAGATCCTCACACCGCTTGTTCTGACTGTAGGGATAGGCCCTGTCAGTTAGAAAATCGATGTGAGGAATGCGCCGGACTTTCGGAACTTGATTTTGTCCGTCTTTTGAAATATTCAACTAAGTTAGAGAGAGGCAGAGTTAGGAGGAGTTCTTCTCACTCTTCACTTTTTTCCTCACCTCATGATCCCCTACCTTTTCCTACCCCTGTAGTGGCTACCCCCGAACCTACTATTTGCCCTCAGCCTGATATGTCTGTTGTGTTGTGTGCTATTCAGGCCTTAGGCGATAAAGTAGAGTCAGTGGTAAGTGATCATAAGTCTCTTATGGCCGAAGTCAAGGAACTTAAGGTCAAGAGTGCAGTGGGTGGAATTAGTGCCAGTGCTGTGACGAGTGCTAGTGTCAGTGCAGTGCCAAGTGCTAGTGTCAGTGTCAGTGTGGTGCGTGAGGATACTTCTGTGCGTGCCAGTCGTCCTCCCAGTCCGGGACCTCTTGCAAGCTCCCAAGCCCAGGGGAGAAGCAATGTCGAAGGGCAAAAGGGTTCGGCAGGCCTTGATCGGCGCACAGAAGTATCCTCGGTGGTTGCGGGCGTGTCTTCCAGAGACCGTCACTCCCACCTGCAGACGATTGAGCCCGTCTTTTACTCGTCCGCTGATCTATTGTCAGGGAAGAAACGCTGGACTCAGGTCTCTAGACCACTCAAACGCAGAGTCCAGTCCGCGAGTGTTCAACCGGGCTGCAGTCATTGGCTCAGCTCTGACTCGCCGCAGTCATCAGTCGACTGCACTCCGCCCAAGAGGAGTAAGGTTCTGCCGCAACAGATCTCTGCTGTTAAGGCTTTACCTCAGCAGACCGTAGTGTCTGCCGACCCCAAGTTGTCTCTACTGCAGTCCATGCAGGCACAGCTTTCGGTCTTGATGCGTGAGTGTCGGGCTGAGAAGGTTGCGCCTCCGCCTCCGCCTGCGCTCGCTCCGCCTGCGCTCGCTCCGCCTGACCGCAGTACCGCCTGCCAGGCGTACGATGTTGAGCCACGTTCTGAGTTTACTGTTCCCAGTGGTGTACAGCCTCCGCCTTCCTTAAGGGAACCTCAGCAATGGGATCAGGAGGCTTATACCTCTCTTCCTCCGCTTCCACTTGCTGCTCCACCAGTGATGCAACACTCGGTTGAGGTACAACAACCTCTCCCTTCCATGAGTCAGTCTCCTCAGCTCTCGCTGCAGCGAGCTCAACCCTCCGCAAGGCAAGCACCACAACACCTTAGCCTTGCGCCTCAGGAGCCTCAGCTTGCGAGACATTTACTTCGTTCTGCGCAGCCTCTACCTCATCGCTCTACGCTCACACCGCAGGAACAGGAACTTGCTACTCCGCTTCCGCCATCCACTCAGCAAGCGCAATCCTTGAGTTCAGCCACTCATGCCAGGAGTCAGCCTCCTCCACCCATGCGCCTACCTTCTGCTTCTTTTGTTCAGCCTTTGCAGTCTGAGACTCAGGTGTTCCCTCAACAGATTCTTGAAGAGGAAACCACTAATATTGTTGTTCCAGCTCGTTCTGACTCTGCTGTTCAGCATACCTTTCCGATCTCTTCGCTTCACTCTGGTGATGAGGCGTCTGATGATGAGGCGGCACACCTGGATCCCTCATCAGACGTGGATGATTCCAAGCCTTCTCCGCCTTCTATTGACTTTCGTAAGGTCTTGGCTCTGTTTAGGGAGGTATACCCAGACCACTTTGTCTCTGCTATTCCCCGCTCTCCACCATCTGAGTTTTCGCTGGGCATGCAGCCAGCTAAGTCTTCCTATACTAAGCTAGTCCTAGCAAGGTCCTCTAAGAGAGCGTTAAGGATCTTAGGGGAGTGGTTGCAGACTAAGCAACACCTTGGCAAGACTTCGTTCATGTTTCCTCCGACTAAGCTCACTTCTAAAGCGGGCGTTTGGTATGCCACAGGAGAGGAACCAGGCTTGGGAGTACCTGCCTCTGCCCAGGCTGACTTCTCAAGTCTGGTAGACTCGCCTCGTAGAACTGCAATGAGGCGCTCTAAGGTTTGCTGGACCTTCTCAGACCTTGATCACTTCCTGAAGGGTGTTTTTAGAGCATTTGAGATGTTCAACTTCCTAGACTGGTGCCTGGGGGCCCTCAGCAAGAAGACCTCCCCTGCGGACAAGGATTCTGCCATGCTATTAATGTCCTGCATGGATAAGGCCATTAGAGATGGATCTGGCGAGCTTGCGTCGATGTTTGTATCAGGGGTTCTTAAGAAAAGGGAACAGCTTTGTACCTTCCTTTCCTCCAGCATTACACCTTGTCAAAGGTCACAACTCCTTTTCGCTCCGCTCTCGAAGTTCCTCTTCCCCGAAGAGCTGGTTAAGGACTTGTCTGCTGCCCTGATACAAAAGGACACACATGATCTTGTAGCCTCATCGGCTCGTAAGACTAAGGTTGCTACCTCAGTCCCCAGGACTTATCGCACCCCAGTGGCTGATACTCCTGCTACGAGGTTCATACCGCCCTTTCGTGGTAGAGCCCCCAGCCGAGGAAGCTCCCGTCCAGACTCTTCCAGGAGCAAGTCTAGGAAAGGTTCCAAGGCCTCTAAAGGAAAAAACTGACTCTCCGCATCTCCAGACAGCAGTAGGAGCCAGACTCAAGAGCTTCTGGCAAGCCTGGGAAAAGAGAGGTGCAGACGCCCAGTCTGTCAGTTGGCTGAGGGAGGGTTACAGGATTCCATTCTGCCTCAAACCCCCTCTGACCACATCTCCCATCAACCTCTCTCCCAACTACAAAGAAGAGGACAAGAGGCTAGCGTTGCACCAGGAGGTGTCGCTACTTGTGCAGAAGAAGGCAGTGGTTATAGTCCGGGACCATCAATCCCCGGGCTTCTACAACCGTCTCTTTCTGGTGGCCAAGAAGACAGGAGGTTGGAGACCGGTGCTGGACGTCAGCGCGCTCAATGCGTATGTCACCAAGCAGACGTTCACGATGGAGACGACGAAGTCGGTCCTAGCAGCGGTCAGGCAGGAGGACTGGATGGTCTCGTTGGACTTGAAAGATGCCTACTTTCACGTTCCTATTCATCCAGACTCCCAACCTTTCCTGAGATTCGTTTTTGGAAAGGTTGTCTACCAATTCCAAGCCCTGTGTTTTGGCCTAAGCACAGCTCCTATGGTGTTCACGCATCTGATGAGGAATATAGCAAAATTCCTCCACTTATCGGACATCAGAGCCTCCCTCTACTTAGACGACTGGCTGTTGAGAGCCTCCACGAGTCGTCGCTGTCTGGAGAGTCTCAACTGGACTTTGGACTTAATCAGAGAACTGGGTCTGTTAGTCAACATAGAAAAGTCTCAGCTCATTCCCTCCCAATCCATTGTGTACCTGGGAATGGAGATTCGAAGTCAGGATTTTCGGGCTTTTTCATCGGCCCCCAGGATAAGCCAAGCCCTAGAGTGCATCATGAGCATGCTGAAGAGGAGCAGTTGCTCGGTGAGACAGTGGATGAGTCTCACAGGGACCCTTTCATCACTGGCCCTGTTCGTCGAGCTAGGGAGACTCCACCTCCGCCCTCTTCAATTCCATCTTGCAGCTCATTGGGACAAGGGTTTGACTCTCGAAGCAGTCTCTATCCCAGTCACCAAAGAGATGAAGACCACTCTCTTGTGGTGGAAGAACAATCTCCTTCTCAGGGAGGGCCTATCGTTGGCTATTCAGACCCCCAATCTTCATCTCTTCTCAGATGCATCGGACTCGGGCTGGGGTGCGACCTTGAACGGACGGGAATGCTCGGGAACGTGGAACGAGGAACAGGGAACGCTCCACATCAACTGCAAGGAGCTACTAGCAGTTCATTTAGCCCTGCTGAACTTCAAGTCCCTCCTGCTAGGCAAAGTGGTGGAGGTGAACTCAGACAACACCACAGCCTTGGCTTACATCTCCAAGCAAGGAGGGACCCATTCGAGGAGCCTATACGAGATCGCAAGGGACCTCCTCATTTGGTCAAGAAGTCAAAACCTCACTTTGGTCACGAGGTTCATTCAGGGCAACATGAACGTCTCAGCAGATCGCCTAAGCAGAAGGAATCAGGTCATTCCCACGGAATGGACCCTCCACAAGAGTGTGTGCAACAGACTTTGGACCTTGTGGGGTCAACCTACCATAGATCTGTTTGCCACCTCCATGACCAAGAGACTTCCGCTGTACTGTTCCCCAGTTCCAGACCCTGCAGCAGTTCATGTGGATGCTTTTCTACTGAACTGGTCCCATCTCGACCTTTACGCATTCCCACCGTTCAAGATAATAAACAAAGTTCTGCAGAAATTTATCTCGCACGAAGGGACACGGCTGACGCTGGTTGCTCCCCTTTGGCCTGCAAGAGAATGGTTCACAGAGGTACTTCAATGGCTAGTCGACATCCCCAGGACTCTACCTCTAAGAGTGGACCTTCTACGTCAACCTCACGTAGACAGGTTGCACCCAAACCTCCACGCTCTTCGGCTGACTGCCTTCAGACTGTCGAAAGATTCGCTAGAGCTAGAGGCTTTTCGAAGGAGGCAGCCAGTGCGATTGCCAGAGCAAGAAGGGTTTCCACTCGTAGAGTCTACCAATCTAAGTGGGAAGTCTTCCGGAGCTGGTGTAGAGCCAATTCAGTATCCTCTACCAATACCTCTGTGACCCAAATAGCTGACTTCCTTTTACATCTTGGGAATGAGAGATCCCTTTCAGCCCCTACGATTAAAGGGTATAGGAGTATGTTGGCTTCAGTTCTCCGCCACAGAGGTTTGGACCTTTCTTCCAACAAGGACCTTCAAGACATCCTTAAGTCTTTTGAGACTTCTAAAGAGCGTCGTCTATCCACTCCAGGCTGGAACCTAGACGTAGTCTTAAGGTTCCTTATGTCACCTAGGTTCGAACCTCTCCAGTCAGCTTCCTTCAAGGACCTTACCCTCAAGACTCTTTTTCTCGTCTGCCTTGCAACAGCTAAGAGAGTCAGTGAGGTTCATGCCTTCAGCAAGAACATTGGTTTCACGACCGAATCTGCAACATGTTCTTTTCAGCTCGGATTCCTAGCAAAGAACGAACTTCCTTCACGTCCTTGGCCTAGATCGTTTGAAATACCTAGCCTCTCCAACATGGTAGGTAACGAACTAGAGAGAGTTCTTTGCCCTGTCAGAGCTCTCAAGTATTATCTTAATAGGTCTAAACCTATTCGAGGACAGTCAGAAGCCTTATGGTGTGCCATCAAGAAACCTTCGAGGCCCATGTCCAAGAACGGGGTTTCGTATTATATAAGGCTTCTGATTAGAGAAGCCCATTCTCACTTAAAGGAGGAAGACCTTGCATTGCTGAAGGTAAGGACCCACGAAGTAAGAGCCTTAGCTACTTCGATGGCCTTTAATAAAAACCGTTCTCTGCAGAGCATAATGGATGCAACCTATTGGAGGAGCAAGTCAGTGTTTGCATCATTTTATCTTAAAGATGTCCAGTCTCTTTACGAGAACTGCTACACCCTGGGACCATTCGTAGCAGCGAGTGCAGTAGTAGGTGAGGGCTCAGCCACTACATTCCCTTAATCCCATAACCTTTTTTAACCTTTCTCTTGAATGCTTTTATTGTTGTTTTTATGGTTGTTACGGTAGGCTAAGAAGCCTTCCGCATCCTTTTGATTTGGCGGGTGGTCAATTCATTCTTGAGAAGCGCCTGGGTTAGAGGTTGTGTAGAGGTCCTTTAGTAGGGGTTGCAGCCCTATATACTTTAGCACCTTTGAGTTGATTCAGCCTCCAAGAGGAACGCTGCGCTCAGTAAGGAAGACGAACTTAAAAAAGAGGCAGAGTAACGGTTCAATTCGACTTCCTTACCAGGTACTTATTATTTCATTGTTATTTGAGATAACTGTTATATGAAATATGGGATACTTAGCTATCCTTTAATCTTGTACACTGGTTTTCACCCACCCCCCTGGGTGTGAATCAGCTACATGATTATCGGGTAAGTTTAATATTGAAAAATGTTATTTTTATTAGTAAAATAAATTTTTGAATATACTTACCCGATAATCATGATTTAATTGACCCTCCCTTCCTCCCCATAGAGAACCAGTGGACCGAGGAAAAATTGAGGAGGTGTCAACAAGAAGTACTATAGTACCTGGCCACAGGTGGCGCTGGTAAGTACACCCCCTTCTAGTATTGTGATAGCTGGCGTATCCCTCCATAGAATTCTGTCGGGCAACGGAGTTGACAGCTACATGATTATCGGGTAAGTATATTCAAAAATTTATTTTACTAATAAAAATAACATATTACATTTATATCAGGGGCCATATCTAAAGGTAATTTTTTGAGTACTTAGAAATTTCGTAAAAAAATACATATATTTAATATATAATATGATATTTATGCAGGTAAAAATATACCAAAATATCACAAATTCTATAGGGAACAAGAATATATATAGATAGGGCAGCTTACGTTTCGGATATGTCCACAAAATGGCCGCCAACCACACTGACTCAGACTCCCTAATCTGCCACTTGAAATGTAGGAAGGGTATGTCAATTTCAAGGTGTTATTTACTAATCTAATTATTATTGGATATGCATAAAAATTGTATGGTGGGTTGCTGGATAATTGTCGATTATTTTACGACTATAAAATTAAAATTCTGACCCAAAAAAATTTTTTTGAAGGGAAATAAAATCGAAAAAAAAAAAATGTAAAACAATATAATATTTTAGCTAAAAAAATTTGATGATATTCAATCAAAAAATAAGTAAACAAAATTTTCCGACAAATAAACATCTAGAGGAATCATTACTCTGTGATAGTTCCTTAGTACGTAGTAATTTTGAAAGAATTGGGAAAAAACGAAAAAATGGCAATCACCGGAAAATCGAACACATACCTATATATACGCCATATCTGGCTAAAAAAAAGATAGGCATGGGTAGCCAGATCATCTAGAAACACTTTCCAACACTATAAAAATATAAGTTTTGCGACACTACTTGCCAATTCCTTACGGTAACATGACTAAGCAAAAAAATGCAAAACAAATAAAAAGGGGCACTCGCGGAAAAATGGCTAACATTCTAATATACGGCATTTCAGAAAAAAAAAATTCAGCCACGTGCTAGGCAAACCATCAAGGCACATTTTCCGACAAATAAACATCTAAATGAATAATTACTCTGTGATAGTTCCTTAGTACGTAGTAATTTTGAAAGAAATGGGAAAAAACGAAAAAATGGCAATCACAGGAAAATCGAACACATACCTATATATACGCCATATCTGGCTAAAAAAAGAAGATAGGCATGGGTAGCCAGATCATCTAGAAACACTTTCCAACACTATAAAATTATAAGTTTTGCGACACTACTTGCCAATTCCTTACGGTAACATGACTAAGCAAAAAAATGCAAAACAAATAAAAAGGGGCACTCGTGGAAAAATGGCCATTCTAATATACGGCATTTCAGAAAAAAAAAATTTCAGCCACGTGCTAGGCAAACCATCAAGGCACATTTTCCGACAAATAAACATATAAATGAAATATTACTCTGTGATAGTTCCTTAGTACGTAGTAATTTTGAAAGAAATGGGAAAAAACGAAAAAATGGCAATCACAGGAAAATCGAACACATACTTATATATACGCCATATCTGGCTAAAAAAAAAATAGGCATGGGTAGCCAGATCATCTAGAAACACTTTCCAACACTATAAAAATATAAGTTTTGCGACACTACTTGCCAATTCCTTACGGTAACATGACTAAGCAAAAAAATGCAAAACAAATAAAAAGGGGCACTCGCGGAAAAATGCCCAACATTCTAATATACGGCATCTCGGATAAAAAAAAAAGACATGCACGTGTTAGCCCAACCATCAAGGCACACTTTCTAACACATAAACATGAAAAAAAAATCAATAATATACGGCAATTCCTTACTACGTAGTAAATTTTTACAAATATTGAAAAAAAAACAGAAATTGGCAACCGCAGTTAAATACCCAATATACCAATAACTACGTCGTATCTGACAAAAACAAAATCACGCATGGGTAGCCAGATCATCTAGACACACTTTCCAACACTAAAAAAGCAAAAGTTTTACGATACTATTTCGCAATATCTTACGGAAAAATGACTTGGCAAAAAAATGAAAAAGGGACACTCGCGGTAAAATGCCCGACATTCTAATATACGGCATCTCAGATAAAAAAAAAGACATGCACGTGTTAGCCCAACCATCAAGGCACACTTTCTAACACATAAACATGAAAAAAAAATGAATAATATACGGCAATTCCTTACTACGTAGTAATTTTTACAAATATTGAAAAAAAACAGAAATTGGTAACCGCAGTTAAATACCCAATATACCAATAACTACGTCGTATCTGACAAAAACAAAGTCATGCATGGGTAGCCAGATCATCTAGACACACTTTCCAACACTAAACAAGCAAAAGTTTTACGACCCTATTTGGCAATATCTTACGGAAAAATGACTTGGCAAAAAAATGAAAAAGGGGCACTCGCGGTAAAATGGTCCTCGTGGTGATGAACGACATTTTAACTAAAAAAAAAATCATGCACATGGTAGCCAAACAATCCACCAAGACTTTCCACAACTGATAACCTATACAAGTTGCACCATTCTACGACAATTTCATAATACGTAATAACTTTGATAATTATGCAAACTACCTTAGAAGGGTAAACTCGGTCGCGCTCGACCCCGACGCGTCTCAGAAATCGGGGAAGGAGTACAGCTACAGCAATGCACATCTGGACACTACTAGAGCGTGTAGGGGAGACACCTCCTGCAGGTCGATCACCCACAAATTCAGTCACGGGGGTGAGTCACGTGAGAAAAACCTGTTTTTTTTTGACGCTCGGGGTCGCAAACGACCCATCGTACCTATCCAGGGTTAGAAGCTATGGGTTCCTAGTATTTCTTTAACTATAAATACTTTCTTTTTTGCACTGTCTATAGATATCGTAGGAAGTTTCCTTCAAATCTCCCATGATGTAGGAATGAGATACGATCGGTATAGAAGGTATTGTGATTGGTACCAGTAGCCTATAGTGTATTAATGCTGTTTTCAGGTTTGAGAAATTTATAGATGGATTTATAATGAAAGTCCTGTAATGCATTTTTTTATGTTTTATCACATATTTTATATCTATAATGGTATTGCTCATAGTGGCATTGTGTACTTAGAGAGCCTTTTTTATCAGTTTAGTACAGTTTGTACATGTCCTTTAACCTCTTTCATTGAATGTGATATTCATTTTGGTAACCTTTTTCATCGTAACGATTGTTAACTTTGGAATCAGCTCTTAATTTATATATTATATTGCTATTATTGTTAATTTCTCTTATGTTCGTAGATCACATGTTAGAAGTACCGTATTCTTCACCCTCCCCACCTTATAAGATTATGAGACGCATTGATGCCCGACATTTATTATTTGATGAGAAATAATATGAAAAATACAGTACAAAAGGTAATTTCTTAAAATTAGATAAATAGAAATATATAAATAAGCATCTGCGGGGTGTATCAAAAAGATTCAATCTTGTTTTGTCACAGTCCCCAAAACTTTCGACAGTGTTTTCATCGAAGACTGTATAAGAACTGTAAACTTGTTGGAGTTCGAGATACCTAGAACTGGTCTTCCGTCTCCAATCTCCTGATGGTTTGGGGAGTAGAAATAACCTATTGTAAAAACCTGGGGATGGATTCAAGATCTCTCATATATCACATTGTATCTTGGGAGTTTCACAATCTCATAACTTTAAAACCTGTGCCTTTTCTATGTGGAATAGATTACTCGGAAATAGTGTTGGTTCCTTGGATAAGGGAGGATTGCAGGCTAGAATTTAGTAACCTTTGATCATGGACCGCATCCATGGCTTTCCCAAACTTGATGAAAATAGGAAAGTCTACAGGGAGTTTTTGGGAAGGACCATCAAAGCGTTAGTCTTTAAGGTCTAGAAATCCTGCTGGGATTATGTCCAGAATCTCTTTATGAGTGGAATCCTGTTGTTTAACTACTATTACCAAAAATTGCTTGAGACAGAGATGATATTGGTTTATACAATAAAATTGTTATCCCAAGAAAGTGGTAACTGTATCCTGGTGCCCACTTGAGCCATCTCATTATCATTTCTATTTGTATCTAATACAGTACGCAAATTATGGAAGTTAATCAAGAAATGTTTCTGTGCACCAGACACTATCCCAACCGTAGAGGAACATACCTGTTCCCTGTGATGAATCACAAAACACACAAAGGCTGCTACAGCCTACAGTCTCGGAAGCTCCATCTGAAGTTTTATAAAATAAGTCTGATAATCTAAAATAATATTCCAATCCTAATGGCCTGCAAATCTCTTCTATAAAATTGGAAATAAATCCTACCATAGAATCTGCAAAAGAGAGTATTCCAAGAATACTGTATTTCCCACTTTATTACTCTACCCATAAACAGTATACAGTATTGTTTTTTGGTAAACCAGGTTGCAAAACCTGCATACAATGATATACCTTTATTAGTTGTAATGATGGGTTCAAGAGAAGAGATTATATTGTAATTAAGAACAAGAGTAGGTAACTAATAAGTTTGTGTCGGAATGTCTTTGTGGGATAGAAAGTTTTAACACTAAACTCTAACCCGAATTACTAACCTTTGAATTTAATATAACAATTTATTGATTGTATTCAAAGCAAAATGAGGAAACTTAAGGGGTTATTAGTTGTGTTGGAGGTAGCCACTTGCAACCACTTGAAGGATAAGAAGAATCACAACTTGTTTTACCTTTCAGAAGCAAGTTTCCTTACGATGGAAAAGGAGATGCTGCTTCAGATTTAGGCTCTTCCTCTGTGTTCTCTTCATCTTTCTGTTCTGAAGGATTTTCCAAGACATTGCTTATCGGTCTTCCCTTTTGTCGACTGTATGGGAACCTTTGCTCATTCTTTAGGCAAGGGACTCGTTTCGGCTCTCAGTACTGCCATATTTTAGAGCCTAAGTCTATTGGAAGGAAAGTAAACAGGACAGTTTTTAGTTTTTCCTGTTTTATAGAAGCTAAGCTTTGAGAGAAGCAATATGAACATGAGAGGAAGTTCATAGGAATGATGTAAAATACCTGTTTTCCATCTTTATAGACCCCTCCTCCCATGAATTAGGAGACTTGGTCAGTAACATTTCATACCACTTTCCTCGGGAGGCAAAATATAAAGAAAATTCTTTTGATTTTTCTTGATTTTATAGTATGTGTACAGTGTACCATATTTTATCAATTAATTAGTAGTAATTGAAATCTATTTGTATGTATTTAACATAATTTTTTTGTTCAATACAATACCTTTTTTTTTAACTTGGAAAATTATACATTCTAGTAGTTTTTGCATCTTTCAAGGGTCTTTTTTTAACAAAGTTGGGGTAATGACCATTTAGCATTACAGCATTTCTATTCAAAGTAAATATGCTGTAATACAGACTGTGTAGAGTTAAGTTAAACTCATTTGTTGCTTGCCTATTACTCATTACCTGACATTTTCTTGTTACAAATTATTGCCATAATTTTAGCATAATATTATTCACTACCATAACAAATACTTTATACCAATCTTATTCACATAATAACATAAGTTACTGACTGAGATATTATAACCTTTTAACCAAGGGGATATGGGCATTTTAGTAGGTTTACTATTTACCATTCAAAACTTCTGTACTGTACTGTATCGAGGGAATGCGTGAAGATTGTTATATGAAACACTATTATCCCTAAGACATACACAAAATCTCATCTTTCAGGTATAAGATGCTGGGTAATTTTTAGTGGGATATCTTCTGCAAAAGAATTATATGGCAGGAAATAAAATTATTGCAGTTCAAATAAATGTTGTTGATGAAGGTTGAAGGCAACTGCATTAGCAGCCTCAAAGGAATCAGAGTTAGTACTTGAATCTCCGCTTCTTTGCTTTTTATTGAAAGAAAGGAGGAAGTATTAATTTTCATATTTTGGCTTTTCTTTAGGTAGGATTATTCAAGTGTCTACAACTGTGCGATGATATTTCCATAACTTCAACCTTCACAAGTTTCTTTTAGCGTAAGAATTCCAACCACCTACTTTGAGCCCTTTACCTTATAATTGTCCTAGTAGAGGTTTCTTTTATTTATGAAGGAAGGATTGTAACAGTTTTGTGTGAGAGTATTTATCAAGTAGACTGTTTGAGGGTAGGAAAAGTGACAGCTCTTGTGATTTGATGGAATGGAGAGTAGTGTTTTATATGTTATAAATATACTAAACAGTGTCTGCAGAAGGTTGTTTTAGCCACAACCAGGTCTGTGGGTGGTGCTGCTGATAATTGATCTAAAGAATTTCATATTCATTGTAATTTGTTTTAGTTTTACGTGGATGGAAATAAGGGTACTAATTATGACCTCCCAGAAGTGAATGCTTTATGGGCACATCTGACCTTATATTAAGGTGTGTAGTCCAAAGTTTAGATTCTTCTCGTTGAGTCTTCAACACTCGTGATATTGAGCATAAGTTCTTGTTCGTTTGACCAGCTCGTCATTCTGTTCAATCTTTCATAGAAGTGCCTGGCTATCGGTTAATTCGGTAAATCAAGAAACAGCCCGTGTGCAAAGTATCGATTACGTATTTTGTACTTGGATTCAGTCTGTCATCATAGAAGTGAACCATGTTGATAAGTGAATTATATTCATTTTTAGGCCCCTGTATATGATATTTCTGTACCTATAACAACTGCTGGTTGCCTTGTTAGTACATTACTGTACTTAAGTTAATTGTTGAATGATCTTCAAACAGTGAAGAGTGGATGTTAAGATATAAGATGATGGTTTGGGTTGTGTAGGCAAATGTTGGTGTTATTTAAAGTTGAAGTTTTAGGTTTAAAAGTTTTTCTTATTGTTGCTTATGATTATCTCCTAGAGAATCTTTATTGGGAAGATGGAAATGTTTAATTTTACTACTTTGCAATTTTATCTAGTTCAGATCAAGATTATGATCATGAATATGCATTGCTTATTTTGAAGATATCTATATCATTGATGCTTCCAAATGAAAATTATAGTTGCGTACATTGTAGGTTTTCTGGAAATGGAAAAAATTTGGCGAATTACTTTTTTCATTTTCTCTTATAATTAGCAAAAAGTTATGCTGATTTTGTATTAGCCTGTCCGTTGTCTTCCCACTGGTGGTAGTGTGTGAATGATCTTTCAAAATAATGCCTTTCATCAAAATTCATATATATATTTTTCTGGAAACAGAAATTACCTTTCTATAGGAATTAAGTGTGATGCTGTTTTTTTTTCTGAAAGCCATAGTTCTAGCCAGTTTTTTTGTAGTTCAAGGCCTTACTACATAGGTCCTTTTACTGTAAATAGTTTTAGTTGTAAATACTAAGAATGAATTCATATTTATAAATAAAAAACATTCCTATAGGCCCACAGTCTAATTTTACTCGTTCATATGCTGATATGAATAGTAGTTTTATGTAACTCGGTTTTGAGTACTGAACTGTTTCTCAACTTTTCTTTACCAAGAAACATATCTGTAGGCTGTTGTGTGGTTTGCTTTTCTTTTTTTATCTTTCATCCATTGTTTTTCTCAGGAGTTAATTATTTTGTGGTTCTTTTGTAAAACAATGGTATGTGAACCATGGTTAAAAAGATTGCGTATGATGTTGGAATGAGAACGGTGATTTCAATGAATGTTAACAATTAATTTAGTGTTAGTCTTTATCAGATTTTGTTCATTCACAATGAAGAATTTGCTTATAGTTTGATGCTTCTGTATTACCAAAAATAGATCCAGTGTCATGTTGCATATTTTAAAGTCTCCCTTTATTGTGTGTATCGTCTTTGACCGCTATTTTATCAGAGAACTTCCAGTCATGCCCTTAGTGCCTGCACCTCTAGAACCAGTGAAGAGCATCAGTGCTGTCGTTCTATCGAGGTGCCATATCATCATACTGTCGAGCCTAGAGCCTCTTTACTCTAAATCTGTGAATTGGTCTTCCTGGGAATATTAGCAATGCCGGTGCTCATGAGTTTGAGAGAGGCTATAGATACTGTATTTTGGAGCCCCATTCTGTATTGCTGTTCTTGTACGAGTATATTTACCGTATTTGTTATTTTATCCTCTTATTCTCTGCTGCTATGTATCCCTTTACCATAGTAATCTTCTTCCTTTTGTGACTTGGTATATATGTGAACCAAGTCATGAATGTCTAGCGACATTCAGAATTTATTTTTGGAGCCATATTGGGCAGGTTTTACTTCATGATTAAAGAAACAAATATAATTGTTTTCATAGTCACGAAAAGGAGTAATGTGGGGGAACGAAAGTTATTTTACTATGTAACGAAAGGAAACTATTGGAGGTGATCTTGTGCAGATTAAAGTATTTTTCTTTGGAGATTTTGTAGCTGTTGAATTGATGATGAGCAAGTTCTATGTCAGGCTCATTATTCAAGACTTGTTGGTTTGTCACCTGTATGGAGCTTAGAGTTTTCCTCAACCATCGTCTGTTGAAACAATTCCCAAGTTGGTAATTTTCCGTAGATGATCAGTGCCTGTCAGTTCACCTCACTTAGTGCACTGTCAGTTTTAATCAAGGGGTTTTTTCAGCATCCCTTCATTACCCCCAGGCTGCACCACCTTTTTAGTCTTCTAATCCTGTTATTTCATTCTTTGTATTTCTGCTTCATAATGAAACTACCGAGTAAAGTTTGTACTGGATATATCCGTTTAGTTTGTGCGAAAAAGTTTATCTGAGTGTGCTATACTCAATATATTGACATTCTTAAATGCGGATAAATAATAGCTCCATAAAGAATATCTGTAATTATAATGGATAGTTAACATCATTATAAATACTAATATATGTAATTATTGTGGATGTTTGATGTTTGTTATTGTTACAGTATTTTCTTTACGTTGATGTTTGCGGTATACATATTGCGTAAACATCTTACATACTTTACCCTCGTGATTAGAAGGTAGGTTGCCCATTGCTGGAGTTCCTTTTCATTAGCTGTGCTCCCTGCAATACACAAGGTTCTGTAGCTACTTATAAGAGGAGTGAATTATGTTGTATATTGGCTTCCTCTACAGTTGGAGTTGAATTATAATGTGTAAAACTGAATTCTATGGCATTAAATTAGAAATTTTTATCCAATATTTATTCTTAATTGTATTTTGGTATTTATTCCTGTTTGTTTTTGCATATATTAATAGATACATTAAATTCAAATTCAAGGAATCAAAATGAATCCTTCCCTAGATGTGTCCCATAAATATATGGAAAAACTGGGTAAATTTTTTTTTTTTTTTTTTTGTTATCCATCTAAATAAAATGGTGTTTGAAGTATATTTATTACATTTTTTGGTGATTTTAATATCTTTTAAATGTATACATTAGGCAGTGATTAGTTTTCTAGAATTTTTAATTTTTTATTATTAGTGATATTTTACTGTAATTGATAAAAGTTTTATGTAGTCTAATTTGATTTTTACAAATACTATAATATATATATACTGTATATATATATATATTATATATATATATATATATATATATATATATATATATATATATATATATATATATATATATATATATATATATATATATATATATATATATATATGGTATTCATATTACTTATCTTTTATTTATGACAGCTGTTATTATTTATTATATGTTTTTGTGGTTTAATTGTATTTGCTGTACTTCACACAAACTAGTTATTGGCGAGTCTTCTTTTACTTTTCATATAACTCTGTGGTCTGGTTAAAATGAATCAAGCTAAGCTTTATGGCACCAAACGTGATCTAGAACACCTGTCAAAATAATAGTTAAAGGTACGTGTGGTTTTTTTTTTTTTTTTTTTTTTTTTGTATGAAATCCATGCCAGCATGAAGTGCGAGGTGGTAAAAAAGACTCACGAGTTATTGTTAGTCAGAGCATTTTGTTAGGTTTGTGCTAGGTTTTATCATTGTATATCTTAGCGTTGAATTTTATGTATTTTAATGGTTATATTATTACGACACTTTTAACATCGGCACAGTGACGTGATGGTAACATACTATAAGTTAAGGGTATAGTAGTCAAGAGCTTCAAATGTTTGGGTATTGCTTAATATTTCTGTTGATAAATATTGTGTATTTTGTTTGATAAGTTGATTGAAAACTGATTTGAAATGCAGATATAGTACTGTAGTATGGTCAGATATATAGTGTTAAAAACAGAATTTGTTTTGTAAATAGTAATTGATATACAGTATAGTAGATATCTTCCTACAGTTGCCTACTACATGTTGGTAATAGATTACTGTTTATACATGCAAAGGTGTGTGCAATTGATAGTTTTTGTGTAAATTTCCAAGCTTTTATATCCATGTGTGTGTACACTTCATAGGCAAAAGCATATATGGGATCTCTTACAGGTAGATAACACTGGCATTTGAAAGGTACAGGACAAGATATGTTTACTGTAAGCTCAGTATTACTCTGTTTGAGCAGCTGTTTGTGAAAGTACTACCATAGACTGTCATAATAGAATTTGGATTTGAAGATAGTACAGTGTTGTATATATTGTTTATTTATTTCCCCACACATATCAAGCAGCTTTGTATGAACATGTGTGAAGAAGCAATGATTTCAAATAGTGGAGTCATGATAAAATTGATGTGATCCTGCAAATTACATTTAATTTAAACAAACATAGGGATTGCATTAAAATATCTCAAAGTGACCGATCTCATTTATACGGTATAAAGTATATTGAATTTGTAGTTTGCTAATACTGATTTCATGTTTAGGTGTTTTCCACTTCGTGTATTTCACCTTCACCTTATATTGACTAGTATTTTGTCCTTAAGTAAGGCTTGTCAGTTGCAGCAGTTAGGAAGTGAATATTTTCTGAATATATGTTGGAAAAACCTCAGAGTAAGACTTGATGCGTTTTCAACCCGAAGTTTTATATCTTGAATGAAACAGCTATGCATATCATGATGCTTGCAGCTTCTTCATAAAATTTTTATTTTGAACATAGAGTAATAAAATCAAATGGAGTGAAAACATTAAAACATTATCTATTCGTCACAAGTAAATGTTTAATATTTTTATTGTTTAAGATTTATGAGAAGGTATGAAAGTGCCTTGTGTGATTCTTCCAATTATATTTTTTTGCAGTTCCACTAGAAAAGACCTTTTCCACACGAGTTGTGTTTCTGACGTTTCACTGTATAATTGAAAGTCGAAGCATGTACTTTCCTTTTTCCTGTGACATAGAGGATACTGTGGAGTATATTCATATATTTATAGAACTATAGTGGAAGTGTTTGTTACCTATTTTGCTACAAGTTTTGCATAACCATATTCATGATGTGGCCAGAAGTCTAGTCTGTAATATTAAAAACTAAACTCAAAATTTGTTTCCTTAATTCCTCTCATTATACATATACTGTACTGTAATGTTCACGTAATTTGTTTTCATGATAGCTGATGCATTATGTGGCAAGTTTATGATGCAAAAATAATTCGGTGATATAATAATGATGCAATTTAGAATATGTGAACTTTTCCATAGCAAGTGGATGGTTGCTTTCACAAAATTTATTGCAAATATTATACTGTACAGAACAGTTCTGTGTGGTACAGTAGCACTGTACCCTTCTGCATTGTTTCTCCTTGTTTCTGACTTTACGTCGTTGAACTTTAAATTTTTTATTAAAAATTTGATTTTCCATTACACCATTTAATGCTGTTTGACTTGATACATAGTTCATACTATACTGTATTCAGTATAAAAAGTCATTACGGAAAATATTAAGGAAAACGTGCTGCCTACGTCTAGTGACAGTAATGCTACCTATATAGTTATTGTAGTTGTTTATGTGTGTTGTGTGTATGTCTTGACATTCTCTTCTTTAATCTCCAATCTTTCTTGATTTTAGCCAGGGGACCCCAGAACAGTAAAGTTAGTGAATCCAAGCGTCATGTTATAATGATGTAAGCTAAATTGGATATGATCAGGCGATATGAAATGGGGGAAAATGTGATTAACATTGCACCTGCCTTAATCCTGGCTCAGACAATGATTTCCATCTCATTTTGTGTCCTGTAAGCAGAAAAGATTTCAAGTTTAAGGTAAAGTGACATATGTTAATATTACAGTAGTACATTCTGGATTTTGATATTTTTTTTTCCTTGTCTATTGTGTCATTATTTTCTCACATCCATGTTGCTCTTTTTCTCTTTTAAATGTTTTTCCCATCATTATTCTTTCCATTGCTCTCTGAGTTGTAACTAGCTTATGTTCTAAGGGTTTAGTAAGGCTCCAAGTTAATGATGCACAAGTTCATACTCGTAGGACCATCTAATTAAATACTTTTCAATATTAAACTTAGCCGGTGATTATATAAGCTGCAACTCTGTTGCTCGACAGAAAACTCTACGTTCAAAATACGCCAGCGATCGCTATGCAGGTAGGGGGTGTACATCAACAGCGCCATCTGTCGAGCAGGTACTCAGTACTCAATGTAAACACAGAACCAATTTTCTCTCTGTCGGGCTACCGGCAAGACCTCCTAATTCGCTGTTACTAACTGGATTTGTTTTCACAACTATTTGGTGAAGTACACTATTCTAGTTTTGAGCTTTCGCTATGCAGGTGTTTTATCTTCATCTCAAAACTTGAACTCGTTTTGGATAGATTTAATTATGGTGACAAGGAGAGTATGGACTCTCTTTCACTTTTAAATGGCCGACCCTTCCCTTAGACGGAAGTGTGTTTAGGTTTTTAGTAATTTTGCTTAACACGTTATAGATCTATATATTTTATATCTCTCCGCCTTTATTAGGCCTCTTCGATTAACTTTCCATTTATTATAAACATATAAAAATAAATTTTTATGTTTTGTTTATATGCGACCTTTCCTGATAGTAGGCGATCCTAACTTGGAACCGAAGTTAATCAACGTTGAGCCCGTTATATCATATTTAGCCTTTAAAGAATTTAAAACTTTTTAAATTTAATGTTTTATGAAAGAATTTCTTTGATAGTCTTCGTACTGTTTTCAAAGATGAACTACGTTTAGTTTTTTAGACTACGCAGTTGTTGACGTTCAGGACGTTCAACATGCGCTCTATCGTTACGATAGAGAGAGAGTGTATCACGGTTTCACTTTGCAGTAAGAGTAAATCGATTCTGACGTTTTGTTCTTTCTTTCTTAGCTTAAATGTTTTAAATTCTAAATTAAAGGAACACTTTATTTGGAAAACCTTTCAGTTTTTTCCTTTAGTCAAATAACATGTTTTTTTGACGATATATAATTGGGCTCTTCTCTTAGGTGCGAAATCAAGAGAGAAAGAGAGAGAGAGATAGAGACGGAGGGAGAGAGAGGAGAGAAAACGTTCCGTTCAAGCGGCTAACGTTGTTCTCGTGTTACTCTCGTCCCTAGTCGCTGTACGGGGAGGAAGGTAAAACGTTTCTAGGGTTTTATTCTCGTCCCCAGGCTATGTGCGGTGAGAGATTGTAAACGTAGTTTATTTGAACTAGTGTTTAGTCTCTTTCCCAGCCACTGAATTTTTTATCTTTATATATGTTTTCTGTTTTTTGCTAGTATTAATGAGCTGCATTATAAGACTGATTTTGCAATTACTACCTTTTAATGAAGGGTAGAATTGTGTGTTTCAGGTAGAAATCAGTAAAAGTTTCGATTTCAGTGAAATAAGTGCAAAACAGAAAATCGATAAAGTGATATGCGCAAAGTGTTACAGTGTTGCGTCCGAGGGTTCGTCTGTTCGTGCCTGTCGTTCACCTTGTCCGGGACCTCTTGCAAGCTCCCAAGCCCAGGGGAGAAGTAATGTCGAACGACTTATGGGTTCGAGAGGCCTTGATCAACGAACAGACGTTTTTTCCCTCCGTGGTTTCGGGCGTATCTACCCAAGATCGCCCCACCCACACAAAGACGAGAGAGCCCATTTATTTCTCGTCTGCGGAAGATGTTTCTCGTAAGAAACCATGGACCAAGTTCTCGCGGCTTATTAAGCGCAAGTCGGTCCCTTCCGCGCAAGTCCAACGGCCCAGTTGTAGCCACTGGGTCAGTTCGGACTCGCTGCAGTCTTCTGACGACTGCTCACCTCCTAAGAGAGGCAAAGCGGTACCGCATCAGGCAGTCACACCGTCTGTTGCCGCACCTGCTCCTGTAGAACCTAAGTGGTCTTTGCTGCAGACCATGCAGTCTCAGTTAACGTCATTGATGCGGGACTTTCGTGCGGAGAAGGTTGACACTGCACCAACCTCTAGCCTACAACCAACCACGGTTGTGCGTCCTGTGGACGCTGAGGCGACCTTCTGCCGCACTCCAGCTGAGAGAGTCCCGCCACCCATGCGTTCCAGTGTACCCTGCCAGCCGCATGTTGACGTTCAGTAACGCACGGAACCTTCCGTTGACGTTCGCGAGGTACAACAACAGTCTAAGTTGTTTTGTTTTGACGCGGTGCGTCAACCTCCGCATTCTAGAGTTGTTTTGACTGCTCAGTCTAGACATTCAAAGCAGTCTCGAGTGGACACTGTATGTCCTCACGCACCTGTTGTGGTTGACAGTTCAGTTGTTGACAGTTCACAGACTGTCAAGCAGTTACAGTACATGACGTTGCCTTCTGGTCTGCTACTAATGCACCAGTGAGAGACTCAGAGGTAACCTAGCTTTTATCGGACAAGGTTCCTGTAGATGAGGAAGTTGCTGTTCTCCCTCCTACTGATATTCCCTTGAGGACTCTGTCATTTGGAGAGGAGCCTTAAGCTGCTTAGCCTCCTATGGACTTTAATTAAATCATGATGATTTTTTAAGGATCTTCGTCCGGATCTTGTAACTGCTGCTCCTCGTTCGCCTAAACGTCAGAACTTACACTAGGCCTAGCTACTTCGAAGCCGTTGTTTTTAAGCTAGTGCTCTCTCGCTCTCCTAGAGAGCGTTACGTTGGCAAGGCGACTGGTTTTTGCACCAGGAGGAGTTTTAGGGATACAGCCTTTGATTTCCCTTCTTTTAAACTGGCTTATAGAGCGAGAGTCTGATAGGACACGAGAGAAGTTCTCGGCTTGGGAGTTCATGCCTCTGCCCAGATAGACTTCTCAATTCTGGTAGACTCGCCCTGGCGCCTAGCCAGGAGACGCTCCAAGTTGTTTACAGGTCAACTTCTCAACTTTTGTCGAGCCTTTGAAGTTTTGCTGTACTATTATGTCACACATAACAAGGCTTTCAGGGATGGTAAATGGTTCCGCCTCAGTCGCTAACCCCGTCTGTTGCCACACCTGCTCCCGTAGACCCTAAATGGGCTTTGCTGCAAGACATGCAGTCCAAGCTTGCGTCCTTGATAGAGGACTTAAATGCGGAGAAGAACCTTCTGGCCAACAACCTTCCAACCGGTCGGTTGTGCGCCCTGTTGACGCTGAGGTAACCTACTCGCGTCTGCCAGTTGAGGTGGTTCCTCCTTCTGGCCAACAACCTTCCAACCGGTTGGTTGTGCGCCCTGTTGACGCTGAGGTAACCTACTCGCGTCTGCCAGTTGAGGTGGTTCCTCCTTCTGGCCAACAACCTTCCAACCGGTCGGTTGTGCGCCCTGTTGACGCTGAGGTAACCTACTCGCGTCTGCCAGTTGAGGTGGTTCCTCCACCGATGCGACCCAGTGTGGGTTGCCAGTCGCACGTTGACGTTAAGCGACGCTCGGAGGTGGTTGTTGACGTTCAGGACGTTCAACAACCAGCAGAGGTGACTTGTTGTGACGCAGTGCGTCAACCTCAGCAACCCGGTAGGGTGTTGACTGCACAACCCAGACAGTCTAGACAGTTTCGGGTTGACGCTGTACTTCCTCGCGCACCCATGGTTGTTGACAGTTCACAGACTGTGCAGCAGTTCCATGATATTGCGTCCGGCTCCGTCACGCATCCACCAGTGCGACCGGATTCAGCGAGTCAGACGTTGCCCACTCCGTTGCCGTTTACTCATCAGTTTCGGATGAGGAACCCTCTGATGAGGACGTTGCTGAACAAGACGATCAGCCCCCAGCCCTGCTATCCATCCAGAAGATGCTGAAGAAGGAACGCTGCCCAGTCAGGCTGTGGATGAGTCTGGTAGGGACACTGTCATCCGTGGATCAATTTGTGTCACTAGGAAGACTACACCTCCGTCCTCTTCTATACCATCTAGCTTTTCACTGGAAAAAGGACAAGACGCTAGAAGCGGTCTCGATCCCGGTTTCCGGAAAGATAAAGTCTTGTCTGACTTGGTGAAAGGACTATATCAACCTTAGAGAGGGTCTTCCCCTGACTGTTCAGACTCCCAACCACGTTCTCTTCTCGGACGCATCGGACGTAGGCTGGGGTGCGACATTAGACGGTTGGGAATGCTCGGGATTATGGAACTCGAGTCAAAGGACAATGCATTTCAACTGCAAGGAGCTACTGGCAGTACGTCTGACCTGGAAAAGCTTCAGGTCTCTCCTTCAAGGCAAAGTGGTGGAGGTGAACTCGGACAACACCACGGCTTTGGCGTACATCTCCAAGCAAGGAGGGACCTACTCTCTGACATTGTACGAGATCGCAAGGGACCTCCTCACCTGGTCAAAAGGTCTAGACATATCACTAGTAACGAGGTTCATCCAAGGCAACTTGAATGTCATGGCAGATTGTCTCAGTCGGAAGGGACAAATAATTCCAACAGAATGGACCCTCCACAAGGATGTATGCAAGAGACTTTGGGCCACCTGGGGCCAGCCAACCAACGATCTCTTCGCAACCTCGATGACCAAGAGGCTCCCAATATTTTGCTCACCAATCCCGGACCCAGCAGCAGTTCATATAGATGCCTTTCTACTAGATTGGTCACATCTAGATCTATATGCATTCCCTCCGTTCAAGATTGTCAACAAGGTACTGCAGAAGTTCGCCTCTCACGAAGGGACAAGGTTGACGCTAGTTGCTTCCCTCTGGCCCGCGAGAGAATGGTTCACCGAGGTACTTCGATGGCTAGTAGACGTTCCCAGAACACTTCCCCTAAGGGTGGACCTTCTACGTCAGCCACGCGTAAAGAAGGTACACCAAGGCCTCCACGCTCTTCGTCTGACTGCCTTCAGACTATCGAAAGACTCTCGAGAGCTAGAGGCTTTTCGAAGGAGGCAGCCAGAGCGATTGCTAGAGCAAGGAGAACATCCACCCTTAGAGTCTACCAATCGAAGTGGGAAATCTTCCGAAACTGGTGCAAGTCAGTATCCGTATCCTCGACCAGTACCTCTGTAACTCAAATAGCTGACTTCCTCTTATATCTGAGGAAAGAACGATCTCTTTCAGCTCCCACTATCAAGGGTTACAGAAGCATGTTGGCATCAGTCTTCCGTCACAGAGGCTTAGATCTTTCCAACAATAAAGATCTACAGGACCTCCTTAAGTCTTTTGAGACCACGAAGGAGCGTCGTTTGGTTACACCTGGTTGGAATTTAGACGTGGTACTAAGATTCCTTATGTCAGACAGGTTCGAACCGCTACAATCAGCCTCCCTGAAAGATCTCACCTTAAAGACTCTTTTCCTGGTATGCTTAGCCACAGCTAAAAGAGTCAGTGAGATTCATGCCTTCAGCAAGAACATCGGATTCTCATCCGAAACGGCTACATGTTCTACAACTTGGTTTTCTAGCCAAAAACGAGCTGCCTTCTCGGCCTTGGCCAATATCGTTCGATATTCCAAACTTATCGTATGGTTGGAAATGAGCTAGAAAGAGTCTTATGTCCTGTAAGAGCTCTTAAGTTCTATTTAAAACGAGCTAAACCTTTACGAGGCCCGTCTGAAGCTTTATGGTGTTCAGTTAAGAAACCATCTTTGCCTATGTCAAAGAATGCTTTATCCTATTTTATCAGACTGTTAATACGAGAAGCTCATTCCCATCTGAATGAGGAAGACCAAGCTTTGCTGAAGGTAAGGACACACGAAGTTAGAGCTGTCGCAACTTCCGTGGCCTTTAAACAAAATAGATCTCTGCAAAGTATAATCGACGCAACCTATTGGAAAAGCAAGTCAGTATTCGCGTCTTTTTATCTTAAGAATGTCCAGTCTCTTTACGAGAACTGCTACACTCTGGGACCATTCGTAGCAACGAGTGCAGTAGTGGGTGAGGGCTCAACCACTACAATTCCCTAATTCCATAACCTTTTTAATCTTTCTCTTGAAATGTTTTATTATTGTTTTTTGGGTTGTCCGGAAGGCTAAGAACCCTTTCGCATCCTACTTGATTTGGCGGGTGGTCAAAGTCATTTCTTGAGAAGCGCCTAGATTAGAGGTTTTGATGAGGTCCTGTTGTATGGGTTGCAACCCTTGATACTTCAGATCCTAGGGGTCGCTCAGCATCCTAAGAGGATCGCGAGGCTCCGTAAGGAAGACGTACTTAAAAAGGCAGAGTAATTGTTCAAGTCGACTTCCTTACCAGGTACTTATTTATTTTATGTTTGTTATTTTGAATAACTGCTAAAATGAAATACAAAATACTTAGCTCATAATAATGTAAACAAGTAATGCTGGTCTCTACCCACCCCCCTGGGTGTGAATCAGCTTATATAATCACCGGCTAAGTTTAATATTGAAAAATTTTATTTTTATTAATAAAATAAATTTTTGAATATACTTACCCGGTGATTATATATTAAAGGACCCTCCCTTCCTCCCCAATAGAGACCCAGTGGACCGAGGAGAAAATTGGTTCTGTGTTTACATTGAGTACTGAGTACCTGCTCGACAGATGGCGCTGTTGATGTACACCCCCTACCTGCATAGCGATCGCTGTCGTATTTTGAACGTAGAGTTTTCTGTCGAGCAACAGAGTTGCAGCTTATATAATCACCGGGTAAGTATATTCAAAAATTTATTTTATTAATAAAAATAACATTTTTCTTGAGAAAGTAGCATTTTACGTTTTATAATCTCATTTAGTTTACCAAAAGGTCTTCATCCCATGCATATCCTTCTCTTAATTTTGGTCTCATGACTTGGGGAAACGCTTATTCTGTCTTGACATTCTCTTGAGTTTTGTCCATAACCCTTATTTGTTGAATGAATTTTCATTAAACAAATATCTTGGTTTTACTCGTATTCAATTTCAGTCACATTTCTGCTTTCTCTATTCGTATCTTCTATGATCTACAATTCCTCTCTTGAGTCAATAAACAGATCTACCTGTATATCATTTGCAAATTTCAAGTTATTAAGGTATTCCCCATTGTCAATTCCTACATTTTCCCAATCTAAATTTTCAAAAACTTCTAGGCATAGTGTGGATAATTTAGGAGAGATGGAGTCTCCGTGTCTTAACTGCTTTCTCAATTGGAAATTTCTCCCATGTTGTTTCAAAATTGGTGTACCTGTATAGATATCTTAAGTGTTTTAAATGAAGATTAATCTATTCCTTGTCTTTGAAGGGCTGTCATTACTGCTGAAGTTTTGAAAGAATTAAAAACATTCTCATAATCTATAAGTGCCATACATATTGGTTTGTCATACTCTGTTGTATTTTCCCATAGCTGATTAATTACATGGATATGGTCAGTTGTTGAATCACTATTTGTAAAGCCTGCCTGCTCTCTTGGTTGACTGAAGTCCAGTTGTCTTTCTATTCAGCCTATTATGATCTTTGTAAATATTTTATATATTGCTGAAAGTAAACTTATTCGGCGGTAATTTTTCAGGTCATATATATACTATATATTTGTTCCAACACAGGAACTTACCTCGAACTACTTTCTTAGGAGTTACCTGGAACCTCCTCTCAACCGACCAGAGTTTTGTGTAGTTTACCCTAATTTGTGATATTTACATTGTATATATTTTATTTATTGTCTTGATGTGCATTTTATGTGCCCTCTTATTTTCTTAACGATATGCCGAAGGCCATACAACCACGCATTACTGTATTGCTTGAAACTAAGAATGTAATGTTTTTGGCACCAGACCAAGACACAACATTGCTGTTTACTGTATAAATAGCTTAAAGTGCAGGTCATTGAGTCTGCTGATCAACAGTATTGCCCTGCCAAAGATTATGAGGTATGTATAAATTTACTATATAAAGTGTCTTGCACCATTATTTCAAGTATTTGCACTTATCTTGCTAAGTGAATTAGTTCTATTTTATTATTATTAGAAATAGTATAACCTTGGAAGGATTTGTTTTTCTTTTGGTTCTATAAATGTAAAAGATTTTGATAGAATTTGTCAGATTTGTTTCCAATACTGTACTTCATAAAAGGTTGAGGGGTTGTTAACTGGATAATCAATTATAAAGAATGTTAGATTGTAAGCCTGTTTTGCACTCTGGAATTAGGTTATGGTTATTAAGTATCACGCGAGTCATACAAGTGTGACTGATTTAAAGATGGGAAAATATAGCTTTGTGTCATTCTTTTAGGAATGAGGTATTCTTCAATCGAAGCGTTGATTTAATTGGGTTCAATTCATTATTCCTTAATGTTTTCAATTTATCTAGTCTTGAATTTTAGACAAATTAATCACAGACAGGAAGAGGTTTATTTGATCTAGTCACAGTAGTTGTGGCTTTGGCTGCTTTAACAATTTTGACATTTCCCTTTATGCATACATATGCAAGGTATCTATCATTTCAGTATTCATCATTTCGTGCTATAAATCTTCGGAATGCAAACTTCCCGACATTACCTTGCTTAATGAAGTCTGTTCTATTTCATATGATATCTTGTACCCCTAATGTTACCTGATACTCGACTCCTCGCATCCCTTTTAACTTTGTGTTGCCATGCAGTTAGCATTTCCTGCTGTCACTCATGGGAGAGATCAAGTTACCCTTAAAAGCCAAGGTTTAGAGGCTTATTATTCAGGTTTATAAGTGCCAGTCAAAGCCCTTGTACATTGATCCCTGGGAGGCTCATTCCATATGCCTCCTGTGTCAGGGGAAAGCAGTGTACCTTAAAGTAGAGGATAGGTGTGTTGAGTGTTCATTGGAGGATATGACTTACTGGTGTCCATTGACATGTTACTACCAAGAGTAGGGAAAAGTTTAAATTTGATACTATTACAAACTCTGAGCAATTGAAGTATGGAGACTGAAATTGTTGGTCCAGTTAATTCTTATCAGCTTTCAGTGGCTCTGTCCCAGAAAAACAATATTGAAATTCTTGTTATGCTCTCATATGAGGCATATATTCGTGTCTGATGTGTTTTTGCTGACTACAACTCTGGTGACCTCTCTGTCTGTTCAACTTTCTACCCATAATTACATAAAAAGAAAAAGTCTCCTGCCGCCCTTTGGTAAACTATGCTGATGCTCCACAACCCTAGACTAGTCTCGTGAATGAGGAATCATCTTTCATGAATAACGGAGTTTAACCCTTATGTGCAACTTCAGGTGTTAGTCCCTAGGTGGAGAGAGTAGCCAAATACTATGGGAGGAATGTCCATAGCACTTTACTGTTAAGGCTTTCCAAAGAAGACATGTTCTTTTGGAGTATCCTCCTTAGACTCCAAACCTCCCTCCTTAACAGGTTTCGTCTTCTGCAATCCCGTCTCTTCAGGGAATTGTAATAGATGCACAGTTTGGAGGGTTCTTAGATGTCCAGGTACATCAACAGTTGAACATGACTTGAATGTGGTGTATCTGCCATTCGTTATTCATTTGACTCTGGGAAAAGACTCGGATAAAGTCAATCTGTTTGAGTCTGAGAATTGCAAATCCTCCATGGCATCACAAATAGACTTTACTTAAAGACACATTTCCAAGTATGTTATTGACTGCTCCTAAATCAGGCAGTAGATACTTCTTGCAGGTCATCACAGAATATGATTTCTGAGCAGTATCTTTATACTATCGTTTGGTAGATCAAGGAGAGAGTTTAACAGTAAATGTAGGTAGGATGTATTGGACACCAAGGGAATAGACCACCTTGGGAGAGGGCTTAATAAGGCATCTTAAGTTTTGCTCATTTGTGGGTTTTAAACTTGAAATCAGTTTGTCTGTACTAGTCAAATCAGATAATGCACTAGAACTCAAAAGAATTAGCCTCATATTTGAAGATTTTAAGTCTTAAACTGTTTGATGACTTCTCAAAATAAATGTTTTTGAAATTAATTAACGGAAGATGATTTTGATACTAGTAACTGTGTACATTAGTTTTTGGTTCGTATCGAAGCAAGTCTGTTTCAGAGCGCAAAATCATGATCTCATTGCTTATCATCTCTTGGGCCCTTAAGAATACTAAGAAACACTCATAGGAGAAGTGGCAGGAGTGAATGGAATGAAAGGTACTGGCACAGAGGCGACTCAAGTTTTACGACCCCCTTAGCTTTCTTACGCCTTTTTGACTTCAGCGCATTTATTACCACAGTTGCAGACCTCTTCTTTACAGCCCTGTTGGGCATAGTGTGCTCTGCGGGAATCATTGCAGTGACCACTGGCACTGGCATTACACATAAAATCACTGGTGTCAATCCAATTCTACAGTACAGGCACAGGAAACTGGTGGCAAAGTAGTCTTAACTACGAGCTCCCTTAAAAAAAATTGAGGCATTGAGGTCTTACCTGTAAAGGAAGGCCAACTCTTTCTTTCATCAGATTTGTCGTTGAAGGTCTGCCCAGTAATAGGAAATTTTTTTTTTTTCCCCACCTGCTGTGTGGCAGTCACTGGAGAACCATACTCCACCAAATCCTGAAAAACTCGCCGCTGTGGATCCGACTTAAACCTCCTCCTAACTCGTATTCCCTGGAGACGAAGCCACTGGCATATAGTGTGCACAGAAGCCTTTATGGCAGGTGAACACGAGGAGGATAGAAGTTATAAAGCTTTTTAGGCATAACACCGGAGAAGACTTAGCCTTCCTCTTTCTCCTCTAAGAGTAAACCTGTCACTGGATAGGAGGCTATGACCTTTATTCAGCACATGCAGTGTGGTAATCAAACACTTGCGATATTGTAAACTGATTGCAGTCCCCCCCCCCCCCACCCCTTTTCGCATTTAAAAATTTATTAACATCTATACTCAGCCACAAAAATCCAAACAATCATCTGCTTCTTGAAAGAAACAAGAAAATGCATTTAAGTTAATGGATAGGTGGCAACTGGTATATGCATACTCATGGGAGCTTGAGACAAAATTTAAGTGTTTAATGGCAATGAGGGTTGGACTAGCTGCCCACACACCACCTATCATTAACAACCTTGTTAATGAATTCAACAGCAGTTTGAGCTTTGACTGGAGACATTCCTTAGAAGATGAAAAGTTTGTTCCGTATTTTAAAGGACGAAAGGTTTGTACATGCGTAAGTGCAAAACTTTCAATGGTTGGTTGGTAAAATGTGAAGAAAATCAATAAATAGAATTCAGTTGTTCCTGCACAAATACACTCTTTACATAGGATATACAATTCAGCGCCAGCTGGTTTAGCCATGATAACTTTTAATGCAAGGTATCAACAACCTTCTGCTAGTTAAAGGGGTAGACTAGCTCTCCCGCTCATACACTCGCCCAGCAATTGGGGTCACTTTTGATTTGGCTACAGTTGACTGCAGACATTCATATGTCTCTCTTTTTCTCCCAGAATTTCCTATTTAACTTTTTATTTTCCTTTTCAGGTATAATTGTGTTTTGAGGACTTGAAGTCATGCGCGTTTGTCCTGGCATATTGGGCTGCTCTTGCAGTATCATTGTCAGCGAAGGGAAGGAATCCTCACAGACTTTGCCCGTCGTTGAGAAGACACTCCCGCACGGAAGCTTCTCTTTGCTCTGAGTGTCGGGAGTGGCCATCTACCCAGGAGCGGTACAATAGACGCAAGTAGCCTAGAAGGGATTCTGCGCCCTCGAGTTCATCCTCGAAGGCAAAGAAGTCCACATTTCTTGCTTCTACAGCTAGAACTCTTCCATCACCTCTTCTCTTTTGGCTTCTTCCAGAGGTTGATCAGGGAAGTGATAACTATTTAACCCCCAGACAACCTTCAAAAGAAGTCCTTGTTTTGACGCCTTGTGTCAGCTGTGGTCTTCCTTGGGGCTTTTGGGTTTCCCCACAAAGGATGGGCTTCTAGAGGTGTTAAAGATAGGGGCACAGGAGTGTACGTCTGCCTCTGCACGGGATACCCTCAGCCCTTCCCTATCCTGAGTCGGCGGAAGGAACCCCCTTCCAACCAGTCTCACGCTTCTGGCAGAAACATCGTTGCTCAAGTTGAGGATTAGCTTTTCACGGCAGAAACTAAGAGGAACTTATCGACAAAGGTAGATGAGTAAATCGGCAACCAAATGCAGAGATGCTCCGATCAGAGAAGTGTCCCTTCCTTGACATTAATGCCAGCAGATGGGTAGTTCTGTTAGCACCTCGACAAGGAGCATCGTCCAGACTGTCATGGGGGTTGGAAGCCGTCCTTGAACGTTCCTGGTGAAAGAATACTGGGAGTTTGTTGTTCAACCAAGTGGCAAACTGGTTGATCTCTCAAGAGGGCACTTAGCCTTTCTGGCACGCAAAGATTTAAAACCACATGAAGCCCACAAGCTGCTCCTGGTGACTTAGTCTCCGATAGAACTTTTCTGATGTTAGGAATGAACCTTGCTGACAGGTGTGCACCTTCTTTATCCATTTGCAAAGGGCCTGTGAAAGTATCCCCTTATTTATTGATATAAACCACAACGGTAATTTTGTTGCTCATCAATGCTACAGAGTGCTCTATCTAACTGTTGGAAGCTTGCAATGCTAGTAGCTGACAACTTCCAACAAGTTGATAGGTAGGTACTTTTCTTCCTTTGACTTAATTCCAGAGGCAGCCATATTCCTCGGGTGTGTCTCTGTTCAGCCGCATTTCTGGAAATGGGGAATCAAGTGGAAATCCTCTGGTGAGGTTTTAGTTGCTCAGTCACCAGGCAAAATCATCCTGTGCTTCTTGTCCCAGTGGAACTAAATGGCAAGGGAGAGCACAGTGTGTGCTTGTTGCTGACCAGTAACACTTCAGACAGTCAAACTGTGTGGGACTGCCTTCTCCTATGACAAAATATATCCCAGATGACATTGTCATTGTCAAGCCGGAACTTCTTGATTGTGTCTCGATGAATGCTGCCTCCCTGATAAATGGGGGGACTTGCTGCTGCAGTCTATCAGCATACCCCTGGTACTCTATCCTCTTCTTGGGTGTGAGATTGGACTTTTCTAGATTGATCATAATCCACAGATTTTGTGGCAGATGTTAAGTTTGTCCTGAACCCAGAGGAACTACCTCCTGGATAATAGGAGGAGCCAATCTTCCAGATACCTCAAGAGGCAAATCCCATTAATGTGGGCCCAAGTAAAAATGAGTGTGAACACTCGTGTGAGCTCCTGAGGAGCAGTAGACAATCTTAAGCATATGGCTTTGAACTGGTTTACTTCCAACACCCAAAAAGGATGAAAAGGAGATACTTTTGGTAAAATTGATGGATTGTTATCTGGAAGTACGGATCTTTCGGGTTCATGGAAAGCAAGATATTTTCCTTCCTGATAGTGGACTGCAAAGTACTTAACATCCTCTATCTTGAATGGGATCTGCAGAACAAACTTAGTCAACAGAGAGAGGTCAATGGCCAATCTCCAAAAAAACCCAGTTGATTTCTACACCAGGAAAAGTCGACTAGAGAAACCCAGAGAACCATCTCGCACGAATGACTGTGTTCTCTCTACAGCTTTCAGAAACTCCTGCCCCTAGGTCAAGAGCTTTCTGAAATTTAGGGAGGGGGGGGTGTCTAGAATGTCAATGGTATGAAAGCCTAGGGAGGGTGTGGTTTAAAGAATGGAGTTCTCTCCCTAAGAACTTCCATCACTCACCCATGTTGCTGCCATATTGTCCAATGATGTGACATGCATCCCCCTCTCCCAGTAGCTGGTGGAGGGGAATATCATCTTCAGTGTCTCCTTGCTTTACCACCCTTCCAGGACTGGGTAGGGTGAGGGCAAAAATGGAGCAGCAGCGTTCATGCCTTTCTAGGAGGTCCAGATTGGGCTCTGGTGGTTGGAGTCAATCATAAGTGCTGACTTCCAAGGTTTGATTGGGTTTGAAGCTCACTATTGTTGCATTTGAAGCCCCTGGGCCCTTAAAGGTAACTGTATAAGGAAAAGGAAGTCATGGCTCTCCTTCGTACAGTTCATCGGCACCGCCACATCCTTTTGCGGGAAAGGACTGTAGTCTCCAGGACTAAATTGTTTCTCGGGGACAACACCTAGCACTACCTGTCTGACAAATCTGGAGGTGACATCATCCCTCCTCTTCAGTACCCAGGTGGCACACTGGTGCTCTAGTAAGGTCACAGCCTTTGCACATGAAAGGACATGCTGATTTACTTCTTTTGCACCTTGGGAATTGCCAAAATCGTGGGTCATGGTGAAGTACCCTAATATACCTGATCAGTGGTTGATCCAGGAGATCCACAAGAGGCTGGACATGGAAGCAATTAAGATCGCAGCAAACCCAAGTGTTTATAATGAGGTGCTCTCGTGCAGTCTCTCCACAGGTTTCCCTGCAGACAGTGTGGTAACTGATAGGTAATGGAGACGGGTTCGCATCCTCTTCATTCTAAAAGAGTGAGGGATGCAAGATCTTGTTTGCTCTGTGGGCCTGGAGGAAATTCTTTGAACTGGAATTCATGGCCATTAGCCCTATCCAAACCCTCAGGCAAGAACTAGCCTTGGCAAATGAAGGGCAGGCTTAAAACCCTTGAGGGTCACCAAAGCACTGATCAACGGACATAATACTTCCTCTAACAGGAGCCATTGTGTCAGCAACGTCCTAAGACTCCTCCCACCTCTGGAAAGTGTCTTTATGTGTATCTCGGTAGAATCTTGCTTCCCATTAGAGTATTCACAAATCGAAGCTAAAGGGTTGACAGATTAACAAAAGGATTCCTCTTCGGAGATCGAGATGCCTCAAGCTCTCGTGGGTTCAGATGACAAAGCTCTGGGTGCTTTAGCCTTTGAAGAGAGAGTGGGAGAGCATAGCACAGAGTCGCACATTGCTTG
Organism: Palaemon carinicauda; assembly: GCF_036898095.1. NCBI lineage: Eukaryota > Metazoa > Arthropoda > Malacostraca > Decapoda > Palaemonidae > Palaemon > Palaemon carinicauda. The sequence goes on from NC_090734.1 coordinate 136,019,145, forward strand.
AGTGCCTGTCACGGGGTGGAGAGAGGCCTTGCTGGCAATCGCGATGGGGCATCATGGTGCTCGTACAGATGCTGATAGTGGTCTTGAAAAGCCGCGCTCTAATTCCCTATCGCAAAAATGTGTAGCAAGATCTCTTCAAATAGTTAGATCTTGGGGTGTTGGAAGATCTTGATGCGTGGACTTAAAGCTTGAATAACATGAGGTGGGTAGGACTTAAAGCTTGAATAACATACATGAGGTGGATAATCGTGCAGCGATAAAGTACTGTGTGAGGAGCCCAAGCGTATGGAGAATTATCTTCAACCATCTGCCAGTAACTAGAACCACCTCACTGAAGGTTTCAAGGCTGTTCCAGCTTCCCTGAAATTATAACCCTATTAAAAGGACAATTTTGTATTTGTGTAAGAACAAATTGTAATTAGTATCACCTTGCAGTAAGGGGCAAAATCCTGGCTGGCTACCTTGATTTTTTTTATTTGTCTGCAAGCTAATACTTGTGAGTATCAAAATAAATTTCATGGAAAATTTATGGTTGTTAATATTCACAAGTTTACAATATTGTATTAACAAATAAATGGGATGCACCTTAGGAAACATAAACATGGGAAGAATAAATTTACTATTTATTTGTTTGGCTGACAGAAGATGAAAAACAGTAAAAGAAAGTAGTTTTGGAAGCATTAGAAAAAAATAAAAGGGTAGATATGGCAATCATAACCATTTTTAAGCATACACAACAGCTCCCCATTAGACAATTCTTCTGTCTTTTTTAATAAATGTACAAAAATTCACTTTGTCCAAGACCTGTACAAAATAAGTACATACATCTACATACACATACAGCACTAACATTTACTCTTTGTACTGTACCTCACTGTAAACGGAAAAATAGGATAAAACTATCTACACATCTTTGGGTTGCAAAACATATCTATTCCATTAAAATTGGGCAAAATATAATGATGGTTGTAGTCATACAAACAAAAGCAACCTTTGGGAGCAGGTAAACAACCAATATTACAGCCTCTACCTAAGTAATACAATCAAAATAAAAAAACACTTAAACCAGTAGAGTTAAAACGAATGAGGCAAATATAAAATTTATTCCATACTCTACTTTTTATCTCCTGTAAATGAGATCTCTGGTAAGCTTTAAGTATAAAACTAGAAGCTTCTGTTTATATCTTGATTGGACAACTGGACTTACAAAAGGCCATATTAAAGCACCATGATTTATTTCATCAATATGTACAAATATATGCATGTCAAGCTATCTCTTTGTGCAAATGCATGCATTTGTACTGGATTTCAAAAGTTGGACAGCATTCATGCACTGTAAATTTACAGACTGGAAGGAACATCTACCCATATTTGATTTCTGATAAATAAATTTATAACTTTTTTTTTAAAGAACCCTATGATGCACAAGACGAAAATTTTCCAAATGAAAAAAAATGCACTTAAGAGCAACGGAAAACTTCAATCACAACAAAATGAAAAAAAAAATAAATAAACGGGGAACTTCACGCATTCCTCTCTTCGAGAACAAACCATACAACCTAACACACTTGGTTTCTGTTACAGAAATTGTTCCTCCCTTTCTATTAAAGCAGGTACTCAAAATTCTTCATGCATCCTATTACTCATCGGAGAAAACATGAAGCTAAAATATTAACTCAAACCTGAAAAGCATTGTCATTAGTTTTTTTTTGCAAACTATAAGATAAAAAAAATATTCCTTATTAAAGAAGGTGAACAGAAAATCACCTTCAGTGTTTTTCAGTATACTGTTAGAAGTACTTCTTTGAGGAGGATAAAATTTTAAGGCCACTTTGATACTCTAAAACACTGAAAATAACTTCTCAAGAAAATGGCCGCAAGACAAAATTTTAGTTTCATTTCATAATTTTTTATGAAAACCGTACGCCATGAACTCTAAACCTATAAAGACACGTGTATTGAAGATTACCATGGTTGCTATTGATCTTCAGTTCTATTAATGGAAAGTATTCTGTATTTTCTGCCATTACTGGGAAATACTGCAAAGGTTCACCATTTTCTAGGTATTCATAAGTACCAAGTAAAACACCCTCCTCTCTCTCTGAAAACGAGCCCCATACTTCAAATCCACGGGGTGCGGAGTCAATGATCCCATTTGGAGAAAGGGACTTCGGAATGTGTTCCAAGGTGAAGCCTGTTGGCTTTACCATTCCAGCAAGCCCAATAACAATGTATCCTTGTGAGCCCTTGAAAGCCCAACACTGACCAGGCAGAGAGTCTGGCTGAATGACCGTACGAGGGTTATTTGTAGAATAGCGATACACTGGAAATCCCAGTACCCGTACTTCCGCCTGGTGTACCTGTTGATACAAGTATAATTGCATAATCCTAATTTTATAAACTATTTGAGCTTTAGGAAAATATATTTCTTTTGTAAAGTCCAACCTATTTAGAACAAAAAAATTCCTATTAGTAACCTCTTGTTCAAACTTGTGCATATCTTTTTTCATTGCTTCCACAATTGTTAAGAGGTATCTTTTTAAACTGTGTGATCTAAATTTCATTCATGAAGTACTGTATATTAACTCAAGTGGTGTATCTGAACCACAAAAATAAACATGTACAAAGTAATCCTTCCCTTTACCCCATACAATACAAGCATACTATTAAAGAAATATTTTTGAACTACTTACCTGGTAACTCTCTGTGCATCTTGTTGAGATTATATTTCCTCCGGCACTTTCTAGCGCATGATCAACCATGCCAGTTTTGTCAGCATCATACTTTTTTAAGGCATCTTGAACTATCTTGAGGACCTCCGTTTCATTTAAGCCACCAGAGAGATGCATTCCAGGTACAAACAAAGTGTTGCTTCCATCGTGTGTCATATTAACCGACGCAGACCCCGTGACTCCGACAATCTCGTTTTTACCGCTGCCCTGTTTCACCTGGTAAATCAATTAAAAGTTAGGTATAGTATAAGAACAGCAAAGACAAAAATTACATATATCAGCTTATAAAAAATGTCATAATTGTATAATATAAACACATGTATGATACATAATGTAATTCAAGTCTTACCTCCATAGCCTCATCATCACCCGCTTCATTTTCACTTACGTGTACCATGGCTTCTGTGACAGCAGCTGTAACTACACCTGGTAATGTCGCTGCTACCATTTCTTGTACCGATGACGAGACTTCTTCGGATACCATGCTAGGTAAAATATCCCTCACAGTTTTGGGTACTGACTTTTCTACTTGAACCAGAACTGCTTTCTCAACAGAAGCATCTACAGCATTGCTTACTGCAATTCCAACAGCAGCACTGACTTCTTCATGAACAGCAGAATTGACATTTTCTTTAAGCGATTCTTTCAGTTGCGCATTCTGCGTATTTATCTCCTGTGATATTTCTTCTGTCACCTTTTCTCTCAAAATGCCTGCAGCTGCCTCCACTTTTGATTCGACTTCATTCTGGATCATCTGCTGGCTTTCAAGAGAATGCTGCTGATGCAGTTTACTCATTTCCTCTTGCAATTTCAATAAGACAGTGGCCATGACCATTTGTGTTGTCTGGCTGACTGTTTCTTTGGTGGCATCTGAAAATCGTAGTTTCATCAAAATCTTCCTTTTATTTTGTCAAATTGCAAAGTTTCTACTAAAATTATGAATTTGACATTAATGTATATAAGCACATTAAAAGACTAGCACTTCTCCTATACATATATAAGGGTAATTTTATTTAAACTTTTCATATATATAAAATCCCTACACAATCAGCTTCCAAGGAAATAACAATTAGATTTTAAAAATTCTGAGCTTACATTTGGCTAATTATTGAAATTACTACTTCAGGATACTACATAGGGTTAATTTAATTGTTCAACATCCTATCCATATATTGTTTTTCCAATATTACTTTAAGAAACAAATTTATTTTTTAGTATGGTTTTATATATTCACACTTCATACAATGTTAATCACTATCCAAACTCACCGTCATCTGGTTTGAGTTGCATCATGGACATCAACTCGTTGAGTTTGCCATTGAGTTCATCTTTGGCTACAAAATAGGTCTTCATCCAGGCACCAATATCCTGTTCTTCTGTACCACTTGTTCCATTTGAAGTTAGGCCAAAGACATCCGCCAATAAAGCTGGTATTTTCTTATCATCACAGCAGGTTTTCACTTCTGCAGCCAGATTGGTGTGATCCGCCTACAAAAATAATTGTTTAAAGTCGATTAAAAATCGAGATAGCTAATAAATTTCAGTATACATAAAACTAATTTTCATACAGCTTTTCAATGAAAACCCATACTTTTTAGCCAGAACACTTTACAGAAAGTATATTAGTACTACATACCTCTAATTTGTTTATTTGTTGTAGAAGTTGTTTTATTTGTTCTTCAATATCACGGTTGTCCTCAATCGATTTTGCATCGACTGCCTCCAATTTTCCTTCAACGTTGTACAGCCGCTGCCCTAACTGGAACATAATGAAATACAATGAATAACTGCAATGAAATAAACAATGTGGAGATATTAAAATCAACTCACAATAAAATTACATTAAACCTTAAGAAAATCAGAATGGAAGATGTATAAGGATGATTCAGGAAAGTGACCAATGCATAACAGTGAATGCATGGACTGTATTATGTATTAAATGTTAATGATATCTGGATATGTTCATTACTGGAACATAAAAAATAAATGTGTTTCTAGTTCCCAAAATGCAGAAGCATAGTTTAACTACAGCTAATTCAAATATAAAATTTAGCTTAACCAGATTATCGAGATAAAAGATTTCAACTTTCACAGGGGTGGTATAACAGGATAATAAAAAAGGAATGACAATCTGCATTCTAGGATTGGGCTTAATGGGTTTTTCCTGTCACTTTCACCCTGATAGTATTTTTTTATCCTACGGAAATTTTTTATTTGGAACATTACATTTCAAAAGAAATATACACGAAGACACATTCACATTTAACTTGGCTCGTGTAGCTCCACACAGGGACCTGGGAGGCCATTCAGCACCCAGATGTAATTGAGGGAACCTTGCAATTATGCTGTGGTTAAAGTTAAAGAGGTTGGACAAAAAGATGGAAGATATGAGGCAGAATGGAGGTAAGGTAAAATGCTAGATAGCAACAGCAGTTAGGGCCTGAAATGATGTAGCAAAGTTTTGTAGACATGTCACACTGATGGCATTTCACCTTATGGGGACAACTAACAGTTGAATTCCTGGATATCTAAAGCAGAAAATGACACGAAATGACAGCACGATTTGTTTTGGGACAATGTAATGAAATAACTAACAGAATGGGTGTCCAATATCAGAGTAAGAGCTACAGGGAGATATCAAGAAATGGCAGCAAATAGCAAGTTCTAATTAAATATTCTATATTAAAGAAGCTTTCAATAAAATACTACACACATTTTTAAAAGTTCCATAACAAATATACACTATTTGCAAAAGAAATTTTCACCTCAACATCCAGGTATGAAAGTGCCATCAAACCAAGTTATACAACATAAGACATTTTCAAACAAAATAGGAAAAAATATGACAAAGTACAAACCTCTCCCAGTTGCTTTACTAGATCTGCCTTCTCCGCATGCAACTGTATAATCTTCTTTTGGTGTTCTGAGGCAGCAGCAGCATTGCTATGAACTTCTGTTTTTAATGATGATAGGTCTGCTTTTACAACACCCAATTCACTTTCAACTACTGACCTGAAAATAGAAAGAATATATAAAGAAACAGCACAACTAAAAATTAAAGATAGAAAAAAAGGCTCCATAAACATAGTACAGTACATTAAAGGCTTGCGACATATACAAAATCATATTTTAAATTAAATTCATTTATTAAGTAACCGTACCTTGAATATAACCTACGATGGAGTTCCGAAAATTATTCTAATTGTCTACTTAAATACAATCATCACTATAATTTAATATTTTTAAGTATGATTTTTCTATGGAGTTCTTAGTCATGCTTATGATGGATTTATGAAATTCAGTACCATCTGTAACTGGGGGAAAACCAAGCAGTTGCAGTATGAAGTAAATGTTGAGAAGTTGTAGAGCAAAATGAAAGAAGGCTAAAATCTATTCGGCTTAGGGCCAAAAGGATTATGGAGCCCTAAGTAACAAAGATTAAAGGTCATAGTCATTCCTGACAGTTGTTGAGTACCATTTAACTGTCTAGATACAAAACTCCTTATTCCTGGATGTTTTGTGAAGACTTGAGGAGCTATTGGTCAAATGAAAACAGATAGATCTATTATTATTATTATTATTATTATTACAAGCTAAGCTACAACTCAAGTTGGAAAAGCAGGATGCTATAAGCCCAAGGGCTCCAACAGGGAAAAATAGCCCAGTGAGGAAAAGAAACAAGGAAATAAACAAACTACAAGAGAAGTAATGAACAATCAAAATAAAATATTTTAAGAACAATAACATTAGATTTGATCTTTCATATGATTAAAAAAAAAAAAAGGACAAGAAACAAGATGGCTCTAACCCAGAAAAGTGGAAGACCATGGTACAGAGGATATGGCACTACCCAAGACTAGAGCACAATGGTTTGATTTTGGAGTGTCCTTCTCTTAGAAGAGCTGGTTGCCATAGGTAGCCTCTTCTACACTTAACAAGAGGAAAATAGCCACTGAACAATTACATTGCAGTAGTTAAGCCCTTGAGCTAAGAACATTTTTGTATTTAAGAGGAAACTGAGGCATCCCTTAAAACTACTAGTAGTTAAGGATCCAGTAGTGTGACTCCCAACATGACAGACACTAAAGTCTGCTTCCTTACTTTTAGAATTGGTAAGACCTATTCCAAAGAAAAAAACTATCATAAAAAGGCAAATGCTCTCCATAGAAAACAAGCTTAGCCCAAGCTGCTAAAACAGGAATAAGCTTAAACATACAAGTGTTCAGGAGTTAAAGAGGGTTTTGTTGTATGCGATTGAAGAACAACAGATTGAAGAGATTCAGTTTTTTTAATATTCCTAAACCTAAACATTCTAAATTTAATTCCACAATATATTAACTTATCCTATGCGGGAAGATATAACCTGAAGGTGGACACAAAGGAGATGTGTAATTAGTGAATAAACAGGTATAACGAAGTGATATCTAGCTAGTGAAAAGTGACCCCTCACAGTACATCAAAATCATAAAATACTGCACAGCATGGTTACGAAACCAAGTTTGTGGAAAATAGATGGTTTCCCTGTACCAGGAAAACTTGGGAAAAAAACTTTCATACTGTAACATATATACAGAACAATCTTAAAAGATTACAATAAAATTTTGGTATTGATTCAACTAGCGAATTCTTATCCACTTCCACTATATAATAAAACTGGTTACAATTAAGAGCAAAAAAGGCTAACATTTAATTACATAAGTTTCAATTGATAAATGGTACTTCATCACTTACTTTGCAGCTGCATAAACTTCCTCAACAGTGACTCTTCCATCCGAGTTTTCAGCAACAGCAGCAGCAATAATGCTTTTGAGTTTATCACTCTCCAAAACCTGCTGGACAATTTCTTCCACTTTTGGGTATGACACATTTACAACAGCAGGCTGTATTACTATATTCTGCCGAAAACAAAAACAAAATAACCTATTAATATTCTTTTTTTATCTGGTTTGAGCAGCAAATCCTGCATTATATTAATTTTAGGAAACTGAATTTTTATCATTTAACAGGGCTGTGAAAAATAAATCAACAGTAAGTAAAGATACTACACTACAGTACAGTATTGTATTTAAATTAAATGTCACAAAATTGTAAAGGCTACTCACCTTTTCAACAGTGGCGGGGATTGCTGATGTATTTGGTGCTAGTGACGAGACAATTGTTGCTGCAGTCCAGAGAATGCTGGCCAAAGCTAGCCAAACGAATTTCAAAACTGACCAAAGTCCTGAGAGAACATATGTAATAGCTGCCCACAAAGAGGATAAACCCAAGGCAACATAAGATGCTAAAGCTGTAAAAAGGTCCCCTAAGCTCAAAACAAGCCACATCCATGCATTCCAAAGCACAGTTCCCGAGGACTGAGTTCCTGCTGCAATAGTAAGATAGGCTTCATTAAGACGTTCGGCAGGGGACAGGTTAGTGACCCAAGTTACAATGCTGAAGGAATTATTTTCTATGCTTGTCTCATTTTGCGAAGGGTCATTGGAGAAAACAAAAGGTATGGAGCCATATAAATAGGAGGCAGAAGAAGAGAGAAAGCCATAAATAGCTAGAGCTACATTACTTACTAACTCCCATAAAAGATAAGGCAACTGCAATAAATAAGTGAAAGAAATGATTATCCAAGACCAAAGCCAAGAAAAGAAGGATAAGGTGGACGTGCCAAGCCAGATACACGCAGCTACAACATAATCAACGCCATTTGTGATTCCAGTTTGACAGAGAGAAATAAAACCCATTGTACTTGTTGTTACAGTTGACCCAAGGTTGGCGAAAAAGGAGGAAATCCCCGAAACAACCGACAAAGTAAGATCTCGGACAAGAGCAAAGAAGAGAAAGAGGAAAGATGAGGATGGTCCATCATTCTCTGCTGTAAGGTCAGAAGCACCAGCTGTCTTTCCTTCAGACTGCAACAGCCACCAGTAAGCTGTTAGTAAAGAAAATTAAAATTAAAATTAGCTATTTTCATTCTTCTGATAACATGAATATAGGTGACAAGATTCAGAACAAGTGCAAAAATAAGAGTTTTGGGGGGAGAATACACAAGACATCCAATTCATCTCAGTATAGTATACAGTACTTCAATAGGAAGTGCACTAGGACATTAAATTTGTCAACAATACACCACAATGTTTTCATAAAGTATCCAAGTTTGGAGGTTACGATTTCCTTTGGTGGCAGCACAATAATGTCATGTTATCAGGTGAATGTTAACAAGCAACTTTAAGGGTAAAATTCAGTTGAGAGGAAAAGATAATTAAGAGAAAATTTCTAGCCTTTACAAATTTCAGCATCGCCTTCGTACCAAGAAATTACTTTGTGTACGGAAAGGCTTCATTATAGTATATACCATGCTATTCATTTACATACATACTATATTATATATGACGTGCATGCATTTTTATTTGTTAATAGATTGTTGGTGCCTTTATGTTCTGTCATTATAATTAGGTTATTCTTATGATTAATTCCATATAATATATCAAAGGTTAATCTGATTAAAAGGTGATGGAAAATATTCATATCTGAAGAATCTCCCATCTTTTTAATGTACAAATTTCCTGCACAATAAGTGGGAATGACAGTGAAACTGTCAACTAACTGATATTGACTCCATAGAGAGAGATATCAATGCAATGTCAAATCAGGACTAACAAGACTACTTTATACAAGCATATCTCCTTAACTCAAGATGCTACAAAATACATGATAATGCAGATGCTTCTCAAACGCTTGAAGGTGCAACACTACAAGTAAAGTACTGTAAATGTATACCGAGCCAGAGAGAAATATGATACAAAAGAAAAGCAAGAAGATAAGCACTTCTACAAGTCTCTGTGACCCGAATCAATGTAGCTCATATGCCACTTGTATGTTAGAGAGAAGAGGAGCAACTTCATATACACAACTCTCAGAAGGTTGTTTCAGTTGTGTTTCCAACATTCGTCGTTGGTAGCTTCCCCTGACTTTCAAGTGGCTTGTGGGAACCTGAAAACAGGTTTAATCACAAAATGGCACTTTTTTTTTATGCATCAAAACTTAGTAATGTTGGTGCAAATAAAGTAAAAATAAACAGTAGTTACCTAAGGAAATAATTACCTTTCAAGGAGAACATAACAAATAGAAACATACACAGATAACATGGCAATCATACACAACTTATACTTGCACCAGGAGGAAATAATTGATATTCTACCCAGTGCACTTCCTATAAAATTACATATATAAGACCACCTTTTCTACAACTATATAAAACTTATTCTAAAAACTTAATCCTTAGGCATAGGTTCCACTTCCAACTAAGAAATTTGAAGTCTAGATAGCTCTGTTATGTAAGAAAACACCATCAACAGTTCAACATACACATTTACATACTATATTTAAATCTAAAGTATATGAAATAGTTTAACATTGACTATTTAGTAGATCTTTTACTTGTGAACTTTGAAAAATGTAAATGCTAGTAATACAGGTAAAGCCAAGCCCAGATAATTTATTTTCTTTATATTTTTTTGTGCAGTTTAGAATTTTTTAGTCCATTGACAATGTACATTGCATATTACATATAAAAACTCACCCACTAGAGGTATAAAAATTAACAAAGCTAAAGCACATTTAAAGAATGAATTATATGGAGCACAACCAAAAATATTAAACTTAATGAAATTTAAACTTTGCCGAATTATGAGCACAAAATAAAGTGAATAGACAATACAGCAAACCTTATTGCTTTGTGAAATCTTATCAAACAAAACCTTCATCAGTAATATAATCATACAAAAATCTTAAAAGAGTACATTTTCAACTGTATTTCATTATAAAAGTTATAAATTTGGAGATAACTAGTGTTTTTCCTAACTACAGTATACATACCCGAGTCCTTTACATAGGATAGATATCAGCGATGCTGATGTACTCGGCAGTTAAACTTTTATAATGAAGTGTATACAGGTAGCTGGTAGTTACCATGACCCTTCAATATTATATAAATAGAAAAGTTACAGGTCAAGTGGGGTTTACCAGCAAGCAATTAGATTCCAGCTGACAGGGTCCAATGCTGTACCCCAAAAGAGGGGAAGATGAAAAGGAAAGCGGCAGTCAATCTTCTCCTTAATCTTAATCTAACACGTAACCTGTACCCTCGATCCGATGCTAATGGTTCTGTGAGAGGAGCAGAGGCAGCTATACCACCTGGTGTGCGACTGTAACAGGCCCAAGCAAAAAAGAGTTTAGGGACCTGTGGATCGATTCCCTCAGACAATGCCTGGAATACCTGCGCCACAGAGATATTGTTATGGAATGCCGGGGTCATGCCGACTCCTCTTGACATCATGGGCTCTTACCCGAGCTATATCTGGAGCAGAAGGTGAGGTTGGCGAATGTGTGGTCAATAATTTCCCTTAGCCAAGAGGAGATCGTATTTCTTAACTCTCCTCGTGCTGATAAACAGGCACTGCAGGTAAAGTAGGTAGAGTAGAGTTGTGTGTGTAAGTTTAAGGTAGTGCCTCAACTCCCTAAAAGGACACAATAGCAGCTGATCAAGATTGTTGGTTACTGCTCTAAGGCTCAACTTGAAACCAAGAAAATCGGGATCATGAATCGATGGATTTTGGGTTTTAGCTACAAACTCAGGGACAAAGAAGGAGAATGTCTCCGGCAGATAACTGGTTTGGAGGGTAAGGTTCCTTTCTGTGGAGAGCCTCAACAGTTTGTAAAGGTGCCCTCTTGAGGGACCGCAAAACCTTAGTAATGTTACCTCTACTGGAGGACTGAACTACTCAAAACTCCGTATGAGTTCCACCAAAGAGGAAATATTAACACCTTTCAGCCTAAAGAGCTGGGACAAGGCTGAGCAATAGCCCTTCATCGCTGATACTGAGCAGAGCTATTCTCTTCAGAGGTAAAGTAAAATCTCTTCTATAATTGGAATAGAGGCTCCGAGAGGAGAAACATCCTTTCCACAACACCAACCTACAGAAGATAGCCCACTTGGCTTAGTACACGAAAGCTGAAGCATTCCATCTCTCACACAACTTCGCGCTAAATGATTCCACCGAGCTGTGGAATATTTGGACGTACGGTTGGTGCAACAAAGCAGGGAGAGAAAGCCATTCTCTTGGAGTAGCTACTAGAAGAATTAGAAGGTCTGAGTACCATTCTACTTAGGATCATTTAGGGGCTACTAGTCATATTTAGGTTGGGAGTGGACCGGACTCTGTTCAAGACACACTTTATCAGGCAGAACATGCTAACATTAAGCATGCCTCCTCCAATAGCCTCATGAGGCAATTCAAAGACTGGTGTAACAGCAGTTAACTTCAAAGGGAGGTGCCCGAGAAGGAGATTCTTTCTTCTCTGCTCTCGAAGAAGACAAGCCGAAGCAGAAACACACATGTGCTTCCATTGAAGCAAGAGCAGTCACCAACATCCCTTTGCAGTCCCAAGAGATCATAACAGCTCGCAGGGGAAACAGGAAGGTCTTCCACAAACTAGGGTTATCCCAAAGTTAAAAGACCACCAAATTTTCCATATGGTAATCGATGGGGTAAGGCGAGAGGGAAGCGTACCGGCCACCTGTTTACATATTCTTACAAAAGTTTAACTTCAGAGTACACTAGCTTTGTTGATATCTATCCTACATAATGGACTAGGGTTTACATTTGCAACAGAACAACTACCTGTGTTCAATAATTCATGTACTGAATTCTACTGTTTTATCATCATCATCATCATTTCATTATATTAAATGCAGTGCGAAAGCTTTACCCATAATGTTACTAATTGTTTAAGTACATACTTTTAAACTGATTCTTATCAGTACTTTATTATTATACATAAAAAGCTGTATTGTACTGTATTGCTTTATAAGTTTTTATTTAAACCAAAGTGTATTATAATTTGGCCTCATGAGTGTACTGCCATAAGTGATTTAATAGCTCTTCAAAATGAGGCTCAAATTTCAAATAGGTTATCAAGTAAACAACTGTCTGCACATTTCAACAAAAACAAATACTTGGTTGGAACTATTTACAAATAAAAATTTCATGATAGAATTCTTCCTTCTAAGAAACAGTACCTACGAAATTATTAATCCATGAACACTAGCAAAGAAAAACTTACTTTATAATTCACCTAGTATAAAATAGATACTACATATATATTCCTGAGTAAAAAATTTAATAAATAGTGTTCACTACTAAAATTGTATCAGTACTAGGAAACACTAAACTGAAGCACGATAAAATAATGTACGCAAAAATTATAATGATCTCAATACTGTATTACTGTGGTAAACTCACGACAAGGGATTATTGTACGTCAAAATTACTACGGCAAGGGTAACCAATGAAATATGAATGCAAGTGTAAGAGCAGACTTGTAGTGTACGTAGTACAGTGTAACAGTACATATACTGTATTTAGTGAATTCTAAATACTATTTTGAAGAATCCTTTTTTTATATAATCATAAAGTATCTTGTATTTACTTTTCCAGATGGAAAAAGTCAATTGTGCAAAACTAAAGAATGAAACACCCAGCCATTTACTCAATATCTATTGTACTGTTTAATAAAAACAAACCCAATACCTAGACAAATGTCAACTGAAAAGAGGAGTATTATCAATTCCATAAAGGCTAAAGAACTGAAAAGAGGAGTATTATCGATTCCATAAAGGCTAAAGAACTGAAAAGAGGAGTATTATCAATTCCATAAAGGCTAAAGAACTGAAAAGAGAAGTATTATCAATTCCATAAAGGCTAAAGAACACTTACTTGCAAGTACTAGAAGAAGTAGAATTAGTAGTAACGGAATCCAGAGGAGAATCGGGTTTTTTCTGAGACGTTCACATAAAGCTTGATATTTTGTGGTTATGACTTCAAGAGTAGAAACATACGATGACGACGACGACGACGACTTCTCTTCTTTTTCTAATTTTTCCTTAGATGACGCTGCTGTGACAGCACGGGTTGCCATCATCGCTATTGATGCCGTCATTATTGTTGTGATACGCGTTATTGTCTCAATAGTTTTTCTGCTCCATCGCCAAACAGCATCTGGAGAAAAGAAAGGCAAAATTAACAAAAAGAAATCCCTATCTTAAATAATATACAGTAAAATAAAAGTAAGGAAACCAATATCTTTAAATTCAAATTATGGTACAAAGCACCAAATGTGACAGGTGGAATAAACATTTAGGTAGTTTAGTGTTGTTTAGCCTAACACCTTAAAAGTGAAATATAGTGTACACTTACTTCCCTGAGCTTCCTCCTCCTCCTCTTCTTCCACATCTTCTGCTATGGTTCCCTCACCAATCTTGAAACCTTTGCCACCATCAACCGACGCCGATGATGATTTCCTCGAGGATATTAATTTAAGAGGGGTCATAGCTCGCCCCAAAGGTGTTCCACCTCTGCCCAATAGTGGGGTGGCCCGATCTGGGACTGCCGATTCGGTATTATCATCAACATCTGATTCTGCATCTAACCCTAGATGAAGGGTTCTTGTGGCTGTATATTCTGAAAATACAAATAAGAACTATTTATAATATCCTCTTTTAACATGTCCACACTCACAATATAAAGACTGAGAACACTAAATATGAAAGCAATTGAAACATACTTCTAAGAAATTACTTAACACTTTACCTATAAAGAAAATCTCCTCCCTTCTACAGATCTTAAAATATAAAATAAGACCTTTCCTTCTGTGTGTGCCCCGTTCTACACTACACTAAGGTAAAATCTCTGATATGACCTGAGTGTTCTCATCTTTTCCTTATACTGTACCTCACAGCTATGTGTCAGTTCTTAGCTTATTTTATTTGTGTGTACTATACTTTCCTTTAATTTTGCTTATTAATTTCCTTCAGTTTTCTGCTAACAATAATTCACAACCCAATCTCCAACTTCTCACAACTTGAACTACATAAACATAATCTCAAAAACCCATCATAAAAATCTACAATCACTCAAAATCCCAAAATATCTAAGATTAAATTTCTATTTAGGGCTTCATTTTATATTTATTCTTTCTATACAAAGAAAAAATCTTATGAACTATTTACATCTGAAGATCACGTTTTTTCTATTTTTTTCTCCATTAATTTTTGTATTGTTTATGATAACCTTACACTGTACAAATAATAACAGTAAACTGCAAATTTCAGTAAAGTCAACAGTCAGAGCTCGATTGAATAAACCTAAGGGGTGTTGAAAAAAGAGGGAGAAAATGAATTTACATTATTACAAGACCTTTGGACGTTACTTCCAATATTTCTAAGCAATATAGTTCTATTGACTTTTTACAGGTTAAGTGACAATAAAAACCTAGAAACGTAACACAATCAAAAGCATTACGATATCAAATATTAACACTACAGCAACCCTGATATGAGTTAAAGTCCCCATTCCAAATACTACAAT
This sequence comes from Palaemon carinicauda, assembly GCF_036898095.1. Lineage (NCBI taxonomy): Eukaryota > Metazoa > Arthropoda > Malacostraca > Decapoda > Palaemonidae > Palaemon > Palaemon carinicauda. The sequence goes on from NC_090734.1 coordinate 136,034,296, forward strand.
AAAATTTCCAGTGAATAAGAAGAAATCATATTAATATTTCCTATAGTAAGTTGGAGCTAAATAGCATGTTCCGTATAGGTTTTATAATGAGCTACAGTAAGATAAAATGAATAAAAATAATAGTAATGAAATAAAAGTAAAAATTGCCTTAACATAAATGAGGGCATAACACTGAAAAGGAGGAGGGGCAAAGATATTTCAATGTCAAGCGTAAAACTAAACTTTCATTTACAAGCACAGTATCAACTTGTAAGTTCATGCACGATCAAAAATGCAAAACATTTTGGATATGAAAAACTATATACATTAACTACATTACTCTTTCAGGAACTACAAAGTTAGTCAAACACACTAAATACATTTTGCATATAGTAATTGTTTCATAATCTTCAAATTAAATGAAGAGTAAACAATTATTATTTAAATTAACCATTATAATCATGGGAAGCAACAATTATAATCAAAGGAGGATACATATATGCACGTATAAACTGAACCAACATCAGATTAAGGCACAACGGAAAAGATTTTTTGTATAACTGAATAGAAAATATATTTTTATGAAACATAATGTGCACTGAACTTGTGATAAAACTGAAATAAGTTTGGTAGAAGACAGTGATAACACTATCTAAATTGGAGGGCTTTTAAGTACATCTTAATAATGAAATAGGATATACTGTATAAATACAGTAATATACTATCAGCTTGTTTAACCCTTTTACCCCCAAAGGACGTACTGGTACGTTTCACAAAAGCCATCCCTTTACCCCCATGGACGTACCGGTACGTCCTTGCAAAAAAATGCTATAAAAATTTTCATATTTTTGATAATTTTTTGTTTGATAATTTTTTGGGAAAATTCAGGCATTTTCCAAGAGAATGAGACCAACCTGACCTCTCTATGACAAAAAATAAGGCTGTTAGAGCAATTTAAAAAAAGTATACTGCAAAATGTGATGGGATAAAAATAACCCCTTGGGGGTTAAGGGTTGGAAATTTCCAAATAGCCCGGGGGTAAAAGGGTTAACAGAATAAGGGGATATAATTTCAACAACAATATTTACTCTGTAGTAAGTGGAGGAAGTAGTTATAACTTGAAAATGTACAACCATTTTTCTTGGTAGATTCTAAACTGTAAAGATCCTTGCAGTATTCAACCTTCAATTCATCACACTTGGAAATTGAAATGAATCAAGTTTCTTTGTTTTGTTGTTTTTTATTTTTGGAACTTTGGCTTTCCATTTAAGCATGATTGGACAAGATTTGTACTAAATAGCATACTAAAAAATATAGCTTAAACTATACAATAAAACATAAAATCCTAAAAAAGCAATAACTACAAATTCATGAAATAAAAAGCAAGAAAAACAAAGGAAAATTAAAAGTTAAAAAGTAATTTCTATTAGCAGTCAGCACTGTTTTTTGGCACAACAATGTAATATTTCACAAATCAATGTTTTCAAATGCATATAGGAAAGAACAAGGAATGAATGAAAAAAAGCAATAACTACAATATCAAAAGAAAAAGAAAGAAAAACATATAAAGGAAAATGGAAAAGTTAATAAGTAATTTCTATTAGCAGTCACATCAAAAGCACTGTTTTCTAGCACAACATTGAGATACTTCACAAATCAATGTTTTCAAATGCATATAGGACAGAACAAGGTGAGAATGAAATCAATTTTACTCATGTTCTTTGATTGCCACTCCAATTCCTTACTGGTACACTAATCTTTCAAAATCTATGGAAATGCATCCACAATACTGTACCACTATTATTACAAATCATAACAGGGACAGATATCTGTTGCCTACAAAAATCCCCCTTATTAGTTATCACTTCTAAATTTTTATAAAATAGGCTATTCATAAACTAGAAAACTTGACGAAAACTGACAAACAGTACCTTCAAAGCTTAGCTATTCCAGCAAAACTTACAAATCAATAAAATTGAAAGTTTTTCTAGAAACCTGTTTACTATGGGTGACAGAGGGTATAGTTTTAAACTGGATATTGACCTCTACTTCTATAACAAACAAGAAAGACTTGGAAATGACTATTTCCCCGTACACTTGTCATGTTTATTTCACAGTAACTGAACTGTGCTGTTCATACTGTAACCTTTTCACAGAAACTACCGTTTCATACTGTAATCTTTTTATCCTACATTGATGCCTTGAAACAGTTTACTTGAAGTAAGTAGTCTTAAAATATTCCAGACCATACTTTCTTTGCAAAACACACATCTTCTATTATTACAACTTCTACTACTTGGGCTAAATTCTGCAATTCAAAATCAAAATAACTTATCCACAATACAACAATTCCAAATTAAATTTAGTAATATTATATACTTCATGCATTTCTAAAGCAAGACACCCCAAGTTCGAAGTCAAGCATATCTTAATTCGTTAGAAAAGTCCCCGACGTACAACCTGCTAGCCAGAAGTACACATCTCACTCAAGCCTAATAGTTCCAAAAGTGTCCATACTAGATATGTTCCACAATATCGATGGTATCGGCACTCAGTATAGATTTTGGGGGAAAACTGGGCTGACACCAGCTGATACTTTTGTGTCTGGCATGGTTTTAGCATAATGCAGTAGCCAAAAACTACAATTGTAAGAAAACTGAACAAATAGGTCTAAACAATTCCAAGAACTATATTGGCTACTGTACTGATTATACAGTACAGTGGTTATAAACTGTGTGTGTGTGTGCCAGAATATCGGTATCGGTGGTATCACTTTCATGTACAATATTGGTACTCAGTAATATTGGCACCAGCTTTTCACCAAGTAAAGGTAGTAGGTTCGCCAGGGCACCAGCCAACCGTTGAGATACTATCGGTATCGGTGGTATTGGCCAATTTTCAGGTACAATATTGGTACTCGTTAATATTGGCATCAGCTTTTCACCAAGTATAGGTAGTATGTTGGCCGGGGCACAAGCCACCCGTTGAGATACTACCGCTAAAGAGTTATTGGGTCCTTTGACTGGCCAGACAGTACTACATTGGATCCCTCTCTCTGGTTACGGGTCATTTTCTTTTTACCTACACATACACCAAATAGTCTGAACTATTCTTACCACATTCTCCTGTCCTTATACACCTGACAACACTAAGATTACCAAAAAATTCTTCTTTGCTCAAGGGGTTAACTACTACAATGTGGCTATTTTCCTCTTGGTAAGGGTAGAAGAGATTCTTTACCTATGGTAAGTAGTTCTTCTAGGAAGACACTCCAAAATCAAACCATTGTTCTTTAGTCTTGTGTAGTGCCATAGCTTCTGTACCATGGCCTTCCACTGTCTTCGATTAGAGTTCTCTTGCTTGAGGGTACACTCACACATGCTGTTCTATCTTATATCTCCTTTTGGGGGAGGAATTTTTAGTTTATATGTGAAGAATCTAATTACTTCCGCCAACAAAGTTGGAAGGAGGTTATGTTTTACCCCTTGTGTGTGTGTGTGTGTGTGTGTGTGAACAGCTTCCTGGCCACAATTTTAATCGTAGGATAATGAAACTTGCACAGATTAATTTATGTAGAAAGCTGGAAATCATTAAATTTTGGAAGGTCAAGGTCACAGTCAAGCAAAATGTCCAATTCACGTAATCAGCTGTAAGTTTGGACATAGTTGTCACACACTTCAAAATTGGTTCATATTTGGGTATGAAAATCAACGACAATTAATACAGGTGAAGGTCAAGGTCGAAGGTCAAGGTCGAGCAAAAGAAATATACGGACATGAGTGTACAGCAGCTTTTGATAGATTAAAAATGGAAAGAAAAATATAGTACTAGAGAGAAGTGTTGGTTTAGCTTTTTTTTTTTTTTTTTGTTACAATAATTTAAAATGGAAAAAGTGTGTATCTGCCAGAACATGTAGAAGTATAAAGATTAATAAAAGGTAGAGACTGAACAAAGTGTTTGAAAATGTTATGGTCACAAGAGGAATGACTGGAACATGACAGATTAGTAAAAAGTGTATAACTTAAGAGGTAAGTGGCAGGAAAAAGAAATACATAGAAAGCATGAGAGGTCCATTGATGAAGGGCTCTACTATTCAAGAAGTCAATGTCAATCAACAGTACTTTAGAGGCGACGGGTGCTGTGTATTGGGGTAGGAAAGGGGGGGGGTTAGTGTATTCATTGTTAAAGTATTCTACACCATAACTCCATTCTAACGACACCAGTCAAAAGTAAAATCTTGTGGTGCCTGCTGCTTTGTTTTTTCTCTAAAGCTAGGGGGGAACAACTAAATGTTGAAAAACTTATAAACATTATATATATATATATATATATATATATATATATATATATATATATATATAGGCTATATATATATATATATATATATATATATATATATATATATATATATATATATATATATACTGTATATATATGTAAATCCTTTTAGGGCTGTTCTCCACTACAAAGCTTACTGCTTATACTGTATTAACATTACTTTTAATGCCTAGTACCTATAAACCTAGGATCTATTCTCAAAATTAAAACATAATAGATACACCCATTTACTATTTTCTATCACAAAGAGACTACTCCCAAACTGTCTAAACTGAATGAATTCAACTTCACATAATTCTCCGACTCATTTAACGACTCAAGTTCGACAAAAGAATTTGTAGAAAACCTATTTGGTGGCTTTCACAGGTGTCCTGTTTCTGTAACTAGATACAAAAAGAGTACTTGATACCAATGAACCTTGAGGAGACTAATGGGGTATCCATGGGGGAGGGAGGGAGGGAGGGGGGAAGGAGGGAGGGAGGGAGGGGGGAAGGAGGGAGGGAGGGGGGGGGATGGTGTTGAGGAGTTCCATTACTTTTTATAAAAGCTTAGCACTGAAGATTTGTCAAAATGACTGATTATTGATTGTTACCATAAAATTGCAAATTTACATCAACTTTCCTCAAAAGATGACTTGTGCCAACATCAGAAGTTTGAACAGCATACAAAAATATTGTTTAAAAGTATTTTTCTTTTTAATTTCATGTAGACAGCTAAAAAATGCATGTGATGAAACAGTAGACTTTTTAAAATTTTCTATACTGTACTGTATTTCAGCTCGGAATCCGTCCATGAATACAGTAAAAAGTAAATTCATACTGTGATGCATTTAAAATCCAAATCTTCCAACAGTTCCAGTAAACAACAGAGTATTTAGTCCATGAAGTTCCCACACACATTTCAACTTGAAAACAATGCATAGGTTTGGATTGAATTTATGGAATCCAATCCATTAATATAGAATAGGACTGATAACCTCACAATATCTGGAAGTAACAGGCATGTTTTGATTCGGAAGAACCATATCACTACCTAGTTTAAAACTTTTTTCCGGCCTTTTTCCATAATGTTCCTGTTTTCCTTGTTGGAGCCCCTGGCCTTATAGCATCCTGCCTTTCTATGGGCTTGTAGCTTAGCTGGTAATAATACTACATAATATTACAAAAGCAAACTACTGTACTGTACAAACTAAGCTAGAATCAGAGAGCAATACACAACACATCAAGCAAAATGGGCAATGCCCCTACCAACACCAATTTCTCAAAAAACAACTCTACCATGCACAAACACTGCCAATATCATGTGGCAATCAATTTACCCATTGAAGTGGTGGTAACTGTTCTACTCAAAGAGCCATTACTTCTTGGTATGTCAATACTTCGACTTCTGGACGATCTCTTGTTCCTGCTTTGTAACTGCTGTTGCAGTTGCTGTTGTTCAAGGGATTCTTCTCCCTCACTTGTGTCTGAAAGATAAAAACATTCATGTTTTCAAACTCTAAACATCTTTAACAAATCATAACTCTTCTCAAAATAATAGGACTTCCGCAGTAAATTTGAGTACCTGTAAAAGATTTTCCTTTGATCTCAATTTGTTTTTATAAACTCTACACAACACATGATGTGTTTATTTCACTTCTTCTGTGTATAACTAGGCCAATCAACATCCAACATATTCCGAATAGTCCAAACTCTCTGACTGCTAGAGAAAATACCATGGAATATAACTTAACACAGTATATGTCCTAAGGGTTAGATATCTTATCTAGAGCCTGTCATACAGTACACTAATTGGTGAAAGAAGGGGTACACCAGTTAAAACATCCTATTTTATGGAACCTTGCATTGCCAGTTATTATGGATTGTTCAAGCTTGTCAATATATGAACATTTGCACAATCTAAATACATATTTGTGCACTACTTTATTATATATCTACATATATACCCAACTCTTTTCCCATTATCCCGTTGCTTTACCACTCATCATTTCCTACTTCACGCTTCATAGTCCTCAGTCATGTGGCCCTGGGTCTTCCAACTCTTCTAGTGCCTAGTTCATTATGCATGTTGCATAAGATTTTTCATAACTCTGACCATCCTTTACATTCAGATCTCCCTGGACAATTCTATCCTGTTCGTAATACTAGGCAGTCAGTTAATTCTAACAGCCAGGCCTTCTCCATCATAAGACTCAATACTACGCAGTACTCTAGAAGTTTTATTCCAGCTGTTACCAAGTTGTGGAATGATCTTCCTAATCGGGTTGTTGAATCAGTAGAACTTCAAAAGTTCAAAGTTGGAGCAAATGCTTTTTCGTTGACCAGGCGGACACGAGTCTTTTTATAATTTATATATGATATATTTGTTTTTGACGTTGTTAATAGTTTATATATGACATATCTCTTTTGACATTACTTTTTTTAGAATGGTTTATTGTTAATTTGTTCTCTTCAGTTATTTATTTCCTTATTTCCTTTCCTCACTGGGCTATTTTTCCCTATTGGAGCCCCTGGGCTTATAGCATCTTGCTTTTCCAATTAGGGTTGTAGCTTGGATAGTAATAATAATAATAATTGTGGAGCCGAGTTGAAAGTTTGGTGAACTAATCTCTTTTGGAGAGTGCAGAGAGCATGCCCAAACCATCTTAATCTACCCCTTACAATAATCTCGTCCACACGTGGCACTCTAGTAATTTCTTATAGTTTTGTTTGTAATCCAGATTACTAACTTAATTTGTTGCCATTTTCAAAATTACCCAATGGAGTTTATGTTAAATATTCTTCCACAAAAATGTTAACATACATATCAATCATCCTAAATCCAATGAATTATTAAACTCTCTGGCAATAGTCAGTTTTAACTTCCTCTACCTAAAGAAAATTCAAATTGGTTAAAGTGAACCCTCGTTTATCGCGGTAGATAGGTTCCAGACGCGGCCGCGATAGGTGAAAATCCGCGAAGTAGTGACACCATATTTACCTATTTATTCAACATGTATATTCAGACTTTTAAAACCTTCCCTTGTACGTAGTACTGTTAACAAACTACCCTTTAATGTACAGAACACTTAATGCATGTACTACAGTACCCTAAACTAAAACAGGCACAAATATTAAAGGCGATTTTATATCATGCGTTTCCTAAACACGCTAAAAAGCATGATAAAAAATGGCAACCAATGTTTTGTTTACGTTTATCTCTGATCATAATGAAGAAACAAACTGGAGGTAGAGCTTTGCTTATTACCCAGACATATTTCTCATACTTTTCCCTTAGAACTACATCACATCTTCCTACTTTAGATATATATATATATATATATATATATATATATATATATATATATATATATATATATATATATACAGTATATATATATATACAGTATATATATATGTGTGTGTGTATATATATATATATATATATATATATATATATATATATATATATATATATATATATATATTTATATGTATACACATATACATACCTACATATATACATACATACATATATACATAAATACATGCATACATATATATATATATATATATATATATATATATATATATATATATATATATATATATATATATATATTACTGTATATATATATGGGTTATGGAAAAAATCCGCGAAGTGGTGAATCCGTGATGGTCGAACCGCGAAGTAGCGAGGGTTCACTGTATTAGTTACTTCTTTCAATTATTTAGTCAGCACAACCCTTTTTTAACTTTCGCCATTTACAGTTGTGGTGGCCGAAGTGGTAATGTCCCTGACTGATGAACACCAGACTGGGGTTGAAGTCCAGAGAAGTTGGGTTTAAAGGCCGCTCATGAATGGCAGAGGCAAGGAACAGTGACATTGTCCTATCAAGCAAGACAATGCCCTAAGACTGACCTTATATACATATGATCAGCGCCCAAGGCCCCTCTCCACCCAAGCAAGGGCCAAGGAGAGCCAGGCAATGGCTGCTGATGACTCGGCAGATAGACCTATTATAGGCTCCACCCCCCCCCCTCCTTAGCTCACAAGGATAGTGAGGTTGCAGCGACAAAAGAACTAACAAGTTTGAGCGGGACTGGGCTTGGGCGCTGATCATATGTATATATGGTCAGTCTTAAGGGCATTGTCCTGCTTGATAGGGCAATGTCACTGTCCCTTGCCTCTACTATTCATGAGCGGCCTTTATACCCTACTTCTCTGGACTTCAATAGAGACAATACTATACATAATCTATTCCATTTTCTACATCTGAGATCAATCTCATTTCAAAGCAAGAAAAAGCATCTTTTTTATATTCTTTCAGTCACTCATAGGCAACTATCATCATCATCATCCAATTTTCAAGTAATCTTCATTACACCTTTCCTCATCCAAATAGTGTATTAATTTTCTAGAATCATAAAAATTATGCAGCTCTTTTTAGGGATGACCAAGCTTATCACAAACACACGCAACATAACCTTCCCTCTATTCTTATCTTGCAGTATTGTATACCATATTCTAACTTCATTGTTGGCTGTGATTTCTCTATCAAAATCCAGATAAAAAATCTAAAGTTATAAAATGAAATAAAAAATAAACAATTCAAGCCCATTTTTTTCACTAATCCGTGTCATTTTCTCCTCTAAATGAACTTTTATAACATTATTCAATTCTTTAAAAGATTCCACATACAATGCACATAAATTACAGACCTAATATACCCTGGTCCAATGTTAAAAAAATTACATCACCACCACCATAAAAATGTTAATACTTTGATCTACCATTCGAACATTTCAATTAATAATTTTGAAAACTTTCCATTAAGATCATCTTATTTTCATTTCAAAATCTTACTATTTCCTTAGCCAGTGACAACCAAGAAGAAAAATGGAAGAAATTAATATTTTTCAGATCACTATTGTCTTTTATCAAATATCTTAATTACTAATTAAAGTCAAATCTACGTGTCCTCACAATACTGTTAGGATCCTTGTAGGAGCTGCACACAGAGGAGTTTCTGGCACACCACTCTCCAGAGAGATACACCCTGTAACACCCTTACCTCACAGTGAGTAACCAAATAGAGCAGGATGATATGGCACTATGGCAGAGGTGGTGGGTGGAGATAAACACAGAAACTCATTGTGTATTACCGGTGTGGCTGGGTGCACTTTCTCAGAGTGAGGTGTACCAGGAATGCATGTATCCAACTGTACATTGTGAAGGGCCGAATTGCCAACTCACTTTGAATGAATTTCGCCAAACTTGTATAAGAAAACCATCAAAAATTATTATCAAGTTGAAAAATGTTTGACACTAATATTAAAGGAAAATTTCAGATTCAAACTCCAGCTGATCCTCACTATGATATACGCAAATTTCCTCTACATTTTGATCTCGGAAGTTTGATGTCTTTGCAACCTTAACCAACACTAAAGGAATTTTATACAAACTTCTTAAGTGAAAGACAACTCTTACTGCACAACATTGAGCATTAAATAAAACGAGCCTTCATTAAGACACTATTTTTATAATTGATTTTCTAAAACGGTAGTACCTTTTATCTTCCACGGCTAAATGGTTCCTCTATTTTCTTTGTTTTACTGTATTCCAATGCTTTTCAATATCACTTATTTTCCCATAAAGTATCTATAATAATTACAAAAACTTTAGTGTCGTCACAATCTAATATTTTAGGTCGTTTAACCATTCCTTACGAAATATTTTGTAGTCTTTCTTACTATTTTTTATATAGTAATAAAAATTCAGTTTTAAAAATATCACAGAAAATACACGAGCAGAGAATTGAAACGTTCAACTCGTTGTCGGCAGCTATACTGTAAATAGACCAATACAGACACTATTCTACTACTATATAGCTTAGTTCTGTGAAGACTTATTCCATACAGAAATAGTCCAATCATTAACATTGGCAGTATAGTCAGCAAACTATCAGTAAAGCAATTACCCAGTAGATAACCTATGATCACAAACAGTTACTCAAAACGACAACTTTTATATATATATATACATATATATAGAGAGAGAGAGAGAGAGAGAGAGAGAGAGAGAGAGAGAGAGAGAGAGAGAGAGAGAGAGAGAGAGAGAGAGAGAGAGAGAGAGAGAGAGAGAGAGAGAGAGAATATGAATTGTGAAATTGCCGATCAAGCAGAATTTAAACAAATTAAAACAACTGTTTTTATCAAGTAAATGAGAGAGAGAGAGAGAGAGAGAGAGAGAGAGAGAGAGAGAGAGAGAGAGAGAGAGGAGAGAGAGAGAGAGAGAGAGAGAGAGAGAGAGAGAGAGAGCGAGAATATGAATTGTGAAATTGCTGCTCAAGGGGAATTTAAACAGAAATTAACAATGAAAACGATGGATCTTTTACAATTCTTAGATGTTGCTTAAAGAAAGAAAAAACAAAAGAAAAAAAGAAAAGAAAAAAAGGCACAAAGATGGCAACTCTGGTGAAGGGTTTCGTAAATCCTGAGGAATGTTACTAACATATTCAGAGGCAAAGGGAGAATTGCCTCATAAATAAGCAATTAATTATAGTCAAAAGAATGAATGAAGGCTAATTAATTATATTGCAAAGTATGAAATTGCAATTAATCAAGTATGATTAATTGCAATTTCAAGTATGATAAAGGGCAACTAATTATATTACAAATTATGAAAAAATTGCACTTTATTATATTGCAAAAAATAAAAAAATGACAACTAATTTGGTTGCAAATTATGAAAAAAATATTGGGAAAATAATTAAATCAGGAAGTGTTCCTATTAATAGGATAAAATTGTCTTACGAGTAAAAGCAAAAGTAAAATAAAAACTTCAAACACTTTCATAGAAAGTCCACTCACAAGAACATTATATTCATTTAAATCATCTTAAAAAAAAAAAAAACTAAACACACACAACTGACATCAACACACCAAGTAACACTTGTTGGAGATATTCATTTTAATGTTACTGTTCTTAAAATATATTTTTCCCCTTTCCTCACTGGGCTATTTTCCCCGTTGGAGCCCCTGGCTTATAACATCCTGCTTTTCCAACTAGGGTTATAGCTTACAACTGACATCAATACGCCAAGTAACACCTCTTGGAGATATTTATTTTAATGTTACTGTTCTTAAAATATTTTATTTTCCCTTTTTTTCCTCTTTCCTCACTGGGCTATTTACCCTGTTGGAGCCCCTGGGCTTATAGCATCTTGCTTTTCCAACTAGGGTTATAGCTTAGCAATTAATAATAATAATAATAATAATAATAATAATAATAATAATAATAATAATAATAATAATAATAACTGCTCAGGTTACCCAAACGAACTCACCCGACAAGGCATCCATGGCTTTGTGTATAGTCCTCGACCTGAGGGTCCCAAGTGTGACTGCTGGAGTCATCGGTGGAGGTGAATTCCGAGGAACTGACGAAGCCGATGGTCCCCCCCCTTCAGGGTCCGACGGGACATGTTCGGGGACCCGATTTTCCGGTCCGGGGTCACACGTCGCCGATACGTAATCGAGGCGCTATAGGTGTAGTCCGACTTGGGTTGCTCCCTGTTCGGGAGAGATGGAGAAAACATTTAATACAGTTACATTGAGAGAGAGAGAGAGAGAGAGAGAGAGAGAGAGAGAGAGAGAGAGAGAGAGAGAGAGAGAGAGAGAGAGAGAGAGAGAGAGAGAATTAGTTACATTTCGAGATAGAGAAAATAATAGTTACATTTCGAGAGACAGAGATAGAGAAAATATTACAGTTACATTTCCAGATAAAGAAAAAAATTAGTTACATTTCGAGATAGAGAAAACATTAGTTGCATTTCGAGAGAGAGAGAGAGAGAGAGAGAGAGAGAGAGAGAGAGAGAGAGAGAGAGGAGAGAGAGAGAGAGAGAGAGAGAGATTTAATAGTTACATTTCTGGAGAGATATTGAGGAAGCAATTAATAGTTACATTTAGAGATAGAATGAGACAAGGAACTCACTTATTAGTTACATTTCGATCATCATTCATAACCAATATTCGGATATCGATGATTGAAAGAAAGGAAGAGAAGGATGAGAAGGTCAAAGTTCAGGTGGAAAGATAAATCATTGAATGAAGGAAAAAAAGTCTAAGAGAACAAGATGTACATGACAGGAGATGGAGAAGGTTGATTAGAAACAGCGACCACATATAGAAATGTGAAAAACTGAAAAGATGATGATAATGTTTGAGAGAAAAAAATTAATGAAGTCTCGATCATGAAATCAATATGACATTGATGACTTTACTGTAAATGATATGAATGACATACACAAGTGTTAGCCTGTAAATTATGATAAAACAGGGATGGATAAAAAGCTTATACAGACATTGATATTTCCTGCAAGTGATAAGAACAGGGAAAACGTGTGTAAGCCTGCAAATCATGATAAGAGGAATGAATAAAAAGCTAAAAATAAATATTGACAATGTTATGAATATATCTTTTTTAATACTATGAATATACCTTTTATTTTTGCTTAAAACCAGATATATGACAATTATATAATCATTCCAAAACCACAAGAAATTTCGACCGAGGCAACTTAATTCTTATTATCAGTCCGGATCAAATATCGAGTGACGGGAACAGACTGGACATAGAAAGGAAAGATACCTTTTTAATAATAATAATAACAACAACAACAACAATAATTTAATGGGTGATAGAAGCGTAGGGGCAGTTACCTAACAAACCATGTTAGGGAAAAGTTTGGGAAGTTTATACTTATTGCTAAGAGTAACGTAAAGTGTGGTTTTCTCACAATTAGATTTATATAAAGGTACATTTATCTTGTGGTCTTAAAATCTAATTAGTACAATAACTGCTTATTTTTCTTTTAAGTTTTCTTTTCTGGTATACTTGGCTACTTATAAAAACACAAGTCATTCCAAACCAAAAATTGCTTTACTTTCTGTATGGATATCTTCAAGTGTTCTACCATAAGATTAATTTCTTGTCTTTGAAGGGCTTTCATTACCGCTGAAGTTTTGACAGTGAATCTTTATTTTTTATTACTATTAACACCAGAGGTTTCTCTTAAAAATATCACTACCAGAATCATAAATAAAAATAGAAATAAATTCCCAATAAATTCTTTCTACTACTGCTAATACTGCAAAGCTGGGGTTTATACTACTACTACTACTACTACTACTACTACTACTACTACTACTACTACTACTACTACTACTACTACTGTGCGGATTACGAACAGCTACATCTCTTCAAAGACTTCTCAATTCCTTCCAAGAAACTATAAACCTGAATTATTACGTCACACAATTTCAGACAGATGTGATAGATATCAACAGACTACCTATCATCATCATAATCTTTATTAAGGAAGACATCGTACTCAAAAAAAAAAATAATCTCAAAACAACATCGCTATGATTACGTTTATTGTCACGCCTACAGTTAACACTCCATTAGCCGTAGTGTGTGTGTGTGTGTGTGTGTGTGTGTGTGTTGTGTGTGTGTGTGTGTGTGTGTGTGTGTGTGTGTGAGCGCTGACAAAAAAAATACCATTAATACTTTCCGAAACATCATAAAACACACAGTAAACTGATATTTACAAAAGCGT
>NC_090734.1:136048713-136121213 GCF_036898095.1 Palaemon carinicauda
GTTCACAAACAAACAAACATGCACAAAACGGGGCGGAAAACATAACCTTCTTCCAACTTCGTTGACGGAGATAATAAATTTATATTAAAATATCAATACAATGCCATGCTATAGTCAATAAACATTAATAAAATATATGACTAAATAATAACAACGAAAAAGAGAGCTCTCAATAGCTCCAGTTAACATATATCATACGAAACTATGTGCATCTAACTTGTTCTAAAAAAAGGCCCCTTCTAGCAAGTACAGTGGCAACGCGTTGGCCTCGTATGGACCGCAGGGTCGAGGCCCACCTTGGTCCAAGAGTTTAAACGGTTTACTGTGGAGGTTACTGCTGGGCTTCATCGTGCCCGGCTGACGTTCTGATGAGTATCTCTTCAGGTGAGACATATACTTTTTTTACCTTAAATAATCATCGTTTTTTTAATGTGGACTAATAAAACTCGCGTCTAGGATTTCAAGACTTGTCGAAATTAAATACTTAGTCTATCCACTACTGAGAGAGAGAGAGAGAGAGAGAGAGAGAGAGAGAGAAAACGTTGTGCTACGGGAAATTAGCTCCAGAGAACTTAGTAAGTGCTTTCATGGCTTGCAAGATAGGCTGAACATATAATCTGTATCGATTTAGGATCTAAATAATTCCAAGTGCTCATATTTACTCTGATTAATCCCAGCCACGGAAAACTTAATAAAAAAAGACTTCTATATATATATGTATATATATATATATATATATATACATATATATATATATATATATACATATATATATATATATATATCAAGGCACTTACCCCAATTTTGGGGGGTAGCCGACATCAACATATAAAAACAAAAATAAAAAAAAAACTAATAAAAGGGGACCTCTCCTCTCTACGTTCCTCCCAGCCTGACAAGGGGACTTAACCGAGTTCAGCTGGTACTGCTTTATATATATATATATATATATATATATAAGTACACCGAGCTCAACCAAAATACACACAGTTAATGTCCAGTCTAAAACACGTGCACAGGCATACCAGACTCAAAGGTAGTTTGACAGGCGAGGTGGGGGGAGTATAACCGGCCACCGACACACTCATGAACTCCTCGCTAGGTGGCACTCGCTGGCATTATTCAATCCCCCCTACCCCCTAGAGAGAAGGGGGGAGAGGGGTAAGCTACACACGCGAGAGGGGGGTGGGGGGGTAGGGCAGATCACGATGACTCCACCTTCGCTCCTGGCCCCCCTTGGTCTACCGACAGCTGCATCCGTTAACTCATACCCACACCGTATGAATCCTTCTCCAACGGAATGATAGACAATACTGACCATTCATTAACACGTAGTGATCGTGTGCTTTCAAATGGCAAATATGGTTGAAATAGTTCTCAAGAAATGATTGCAAGTCTTTCCCGCCATTTCGACTTGCGAAATCGATGCTTTTTACTAACCTGACAGCCATTCAGGATGGAAGAAATCCCCTCAGAGATTAATAAGATAATTAATATCAACGAAGTCTTTTGCTCCAAGAGATGAGCCCATACATTTACCTTAAATAAAATACATTTTCCAATTATAATACACCAATAAAGCGAGACTTTCGTAGATTTCAATATCATAATAAGAGAAATACGTTCTAACACATACCATGACATCAATTAAAACAGGAGGAATTGCCAAGAATTGATGTGGTAGTTTCTTCTTTATAAAATTCCAGACTGAAACGAAAATGAAATGGCGAAACGCCGTTGTGAGTCACTCTCTTAACACCAGACGCTTTCTCCACTGAACTACAAGGCATACTGTCGCTTCGACCGCAAACGAACCCCCAGCAGATACAGAAAGAGAGTGAGAGAGGAAGAGAGAAGAGGGAGAGAGAACGGTGGGGGTCGCATTATAACCATCTTAGCACGCGGATCGACTCATGAAAGAGATGCTAAAGGAAATGATATATCATTGTTGTTGTTACTTACTAGGCTACAACCCTAGTTGGAAAAGCAATGATGCTATAAGACCAGGGGCTCCTACAGGGAGAATGGCCCAGTGAGGAAAGGGAACAAGGAAAAATAAGTATTTCATGAATAGGTAACATTAAAATCAATATTTCTAAATGAACTATAAAAACTTTAACAAAACAAGAGGAAGAGAAATTTCATAGAATAGTGTGCCCTCAAGCAAGAGGGTAAATTGCATATAAAAGCAAATACACACTTGTTAGAAAATGGGGAAAAATCAAGTGTTGAACTGAACACCGTTTAGATTGCATGGTAGAGTGAAGCCGAATTCGTGAAACTGCATTCTTAAACCTGACCTACAATTCGAGATCAGAACGCTCATTAGCATGACAAGAACGTCAGAAAAAAAAAACCTTTGCCTACAACCGAGAACGATTTACTTACAATCATTTAATCTACTAAGACGATGCTCTAAAATTGAACTTAATTTCTAACTCAATTGTACGTTCACACCCGTAAATTTATAAAATTATCTCTGATTGGGAATTGCTAAAATTGCTATTATCAATGAGATCAGATTAGGATGACACCTGCGCTGACAGATTTATCTTGCGAATATAACCAGGGCAAAAATTTTACTTTCAGTGCATATAATTGTGTAATTATATATAAAACACACACAACCTATAAA
This sequence comes from Palaemon carinicauda, assembly GCF_036898095.1. Classification (NCBI taxonomy): domain Eukaryota; kingdom Metazoa; phylum Arthropoda; class Malacostraca; order Decapoda; family Palaemonidae; genus Palaemon; species Palaemon carinicauda. The sequence goes on from NC_090734.1 coordinate 136,051,349, forward strand.
TATATATATATATACATATATATATATATATATATGTATACATATATATATATATATATATATGTAATGTATACATATATATATATATATGTGTGTGTGTGTGTGTGATGTTTGTATTTTCGTTGTATTTATATCACTAAAATCACGAAAATAAGTTATACCCCTATTTATATAGAATATGGAATCGTTATAAGGACATCAAAAATACAAGTTAAACTGAGATTATCACTGACAAACAGATTATGCTTAAATCCAAGTTTTAATCTGTGGTACAAATAATTCACATGGATTCCAAGTTATTGCTTTGGGTAAAGTCCCTGCCAACCTATACCTGCAATTTTCCTCAGCTCGTCAATCCATGTGTGTGTGTGTTGCAGAGGATGCTTACTATGCAAAAAAGGTAGACTAGGAATTCCTGAGCCATCAGATATAAAGCATTGACATCAAAGCTTAAAAGCAACGAAATTTTTACTATTTCTTTTACCAGGTGTTCAGTGCCCACTTACCTCTTGGTAAGGGTAGAAGAGACTCTTTAGCTATGGTAAGCAGCTCTTCTAAGAGAAAGGCACTCCAAAATCAAACCACTGTTCTCTCGTCTTGGGTAGTGCCATAGCCTCTATACCAGACTTCCACTGTCTGGGTTAGAGTTCTTTTGCTTGAGGGTACACTCGGGCACAATATTCTATCTTATTTATCTTCTCTTGTTTTGTTAAAGTTTTTATAGTTTATATAGGAGATATTTATTTTTATGTTACCGTTCTTAAAATATTTTATTTTTCTTTGTTTCCTTTCCTCATTCGGCTATTTTCCCTGTTGGGGCCCCTGGCCCTATACCGTCATGCTTTTCCAACTAGGGTTGTAGCTAAGCAATTGATGACAATAATAATAATAAAACGGCAACAATGTTAATCGAGAGGCTGGGTGACACTTTTTACTGCAGAGGTTTCTGGAGGTTTAATTGAAACGTTTTTATAATTCCAGGTTCTTCAAGCCAGCTCAGCTAAATGCATTAAGCTTTTAGGGATATGCTATTTACAAAGTGAACCGCTACTTACGGAGCCAAATATACAAACGACAGCAAACGTCACCAAATGAAAGAGGCAAAATGAATTAACTTTATCGAAATGAGTTTTTTCTTAGTCGAAAATTCAACGAACATAATTAACAGAATGTCTAAACGAAACTTATCCATTTCGTTGAAAATATAACAAAGATAATTAACAAAGTTAAAAACGAAACATATCCTACATTCTATAGCATGTTGACTCGCTTCAAATATATATATATATATATATATATATAATTACGCGTAACACTAATATTTCAGAAGATTTCTTATGAAGACAAATATTCAGTAATGCAGTAAAGCCAGAAGCCTATTTTTCATATGATGCAACTCGACTTGAATGTTCATTTTCACGTAACGATTCAAAATAACTTTTGCAAAACCTGTCCCCAAAACCGTCTGCTGGCAAGTGGGCGTAAATGGGTGTGATCAACCGACAGCTGAAAACAGCTGTTGCATAGAATGGTAAGTTACGGAACCCAAAAGTACCAAGGAGCGAAATAATATGATGGTGATAAAATATCAATTGTAATATTGATAATTGCATCACTCCCAGGTTTCAGCGATATAAAAGGAGAGAGAGAGAGAGAGAGAGAGAGAGAGAGAGAGAGAGAGAGAGAGAGAGGAAAAAAAAAATGCAAATACATAATAACTTACGTAACCCCAAATTACCAGAGACCAAAATATGTTAATAAAAGTTGTCATCGAAATACCCTACCAGTTTTCAGCGAGAGAGAGAGAGAGAGAGAGAGAGAGAGAGAGAGACCAAAATATATTAAAAAAAATTGTCATCGAAATATCCTACCAGTTTTCAGCGAGAGAGAGAGAGGAGAGAGAGAGAGAGAGAGAGAGAGAGAGACTGTGTATACATCTACAGATAATAAGAGCAGGTTAATGTTGTTCTCGGATCAAGTCATGACGACATTGCTAAAAACAAACTATTGCGTCCCCGCCCACATGTCGCAATGGCGTTCCCGTAGCGTTGCTTTTCGTACTGGCCCGCCCATCCACGCCCACGTCCTCGATCAAGTTGCTCCCGCCAAAACGAGCAATTCTTCGAAAGTGATACTTTACGTGTTATTTTGGAGAGAGAGAGAGAGAGAGAGAGAGAGAGAGAGAGAGAGAGAATACATTAAAATTAGAAAGCTGATGTTTTAATCAATAAAAAAATTGAGCTACAAAACCCTTAAAACTCGAGAGGGGGAGAGAGAGAGAGAGAGAGAGAGAGAGAGAGAGAGAGAAATACATTAAAATTAGAAAGCCGATGTTTTAATCAATAAAAAAAATTAAGCTACAAAACCATTAAAACTCGAGAGAGAGAGAGAGAGAGAGAGAGAGAGAGAGAAATACATTAAAATTAGAAAGCCGATGTTTTAATCAATAAAAAAAATTAAGCTACAAAACCATTAAAACTCGAGAGAGAGAGAGAGAGAGAGAGAGAGAGAGAGATAAACGCAAATACATCAAAATAAATAATTTGTTTTAATCAATAAAAAAATAAGCTACAAAACCATTAAAAAGAGAGAGAGAGAGAGAGAGAGAGAGAGAGAGAGAGAGAGAGACGCAAATGCATAAAAATTAATGTTTAACAAAAAAAATAAGATATAAAACTATTAAAACGTTCACTCAACATGTAAGAGACGATTTAATATAATTTCACATTGAAATTCTTATCATTATCATAATTATTATTACTTGCTAAGCTACAATCCTAGTTGGAAAAGCAGGATGCTATAAGCCTATGGATTGAAAATTCCTTACAAAATAATATACATTCTGTTCCATGACTATAAAAACCAAGACTTATTTCCTAACATGTAAGGAATCGTTTATAATTTACAATAAAAAAAAGAAATAAAAACAACAAAAATAACAAAAACTATGTCCTGAAAAATGCCCGATACTGTACCAGCAAAACGAGTTTTGAGTTATAATCATGTTTGCAACAAGTAAGCACCAACCCGATTGAGCTTGCAAGAAATATCTGTTCTACCCACGCATCTTTTTAAATGTCATAAGGTGGAGGTACAAAACCAGTTACAAAGCAACATTTATCTCGTGCTTAAAAAGGATATCTTTCACAGCATAAACATAAGCCATCGGTCCTTCCGGAAAATATCTCTTGAAAAAATGCACAGCCATGTAAAACAATGAGGTTTTGTTAGTAAATAATGTAGATAAAAAATCAGTACTTATGTAACAATACACATTACTAACATGTAAAAAATAAAGGACATGGGTAGGATATATAATGAGAATGGCATATAATAGATGGACATTAAGATGGACAAGAAGAATGACTGAATGGGTCCCTAGAGATTGCAAACGAAGGAGAAGAAGGAAGAGAAAACGATAGATTGACAAACTAAGAAAATTTGCTGGAATAGACTAGCATAAAAAGACCATAAACAGACACGAATGGAAGGACATGTCTGAGGTCTTTGTCCTGCACTGACTAGCAACGGGTGATGATGATGACATTACTAACTATATTCATCATTGTTGTAACATTAATTATGTATAGCCTTAATATACAGTAGTTTAACTCTTATATCTTCAGCTAAAGAGAAGCTTCAAATACACTGGAAAAAAATATTACAGGAGCCTTCACTAATTACAGGATGTTCGTTAATTACTAAAACTTCTCATCTTCAAACAAAAAGATGTTTCAATTGCGAACTCAAATTTAACCTCTCCACTTTCTCTCGCCATCCCTCAAGACAGTAACATCCTCAACCATCGTCGTCAAATTAGGAGACGACTTTCTTTTAGCTATGCAAGTATTCTAGATACCTTTCACTACTCCCAGACGGTTACATCGAGGGGCTACGCCCATAAAAAGCAAGCATTGGCTTTAACCATGAATTTAAACTCTGATTTTACGACTTTGAAATTATGGAGTCCAAGTTTTTTTATGACATGGCAGGTAAGCAAGAAGTGTCACTAGTATAATCACTATAATTTCCAATTAAATTAAACACCCTATGAAATGTTCCATCTAGAGAGAGAGAGAGAGAGAGAGAGAGAGAGAGAGAGAGAGAGAAAACGCATATACATGGTAATTTGCTTAACCCAAAAGGTACTACAGACCAAAATAACAACTATAATCACAAAATTAGAGAGAGAGAGAGAGAGAGAGAGAGAGAGAGAGAGAAAACGCATATACATGGTAATTTGCTTAACCCAAAAGGTACTACAGACCAAAATAACAACTATAATCACAAAATTAGAGAGAGAGAGAGAGAGAGAGAGAGAGAGAGAGAGAGAGAAACACAAGCATCATCGTTCATCACGTGTAACTCGAGATATACGAACGGAACATCATGGCCAGAGGGATACGAAGCTCCTACTCAAGTCTGGCCCCCAGCAAGGAGTTACAAACCCCCCCCCCACCCCCCCCCTCCCCCGCCCTAATCTCTTCTACTCCAGGAACCCCTCCTTTATCACAACATAATTCGGAGATCTTCATTTCCTCGAAGGTCAATCGACAGTTCTTGATCTAAATGGCATCATCTGCACAAATAGATACGGACGAGTGAGAACTCAAAACTTGCTCACACAGATGGGAGTAAGGTTTATACTGCTTCAATATATAGTACAAGATGAAACCTAATGCTAAACTTTATATATATATATATATATATGTATGTATATATATACATACATCTATATATATAATATATATATATATATATATATATACACTTATATATAGATAGATAGATAATATATATATATATATATATATATAAAACACATTTCCACGCACAAAAACGCTTATATTAAACTTAAAAATATAAATCAATTTCCCTAAACTAACTCTACAATACAATAGCTACACAAGAGTACTAAGATTTACAAAGCTCCACGACTTTAAAATCTAAGAAATAATGACGACGTACAAGTGATGAATGACCAAGCGTTAAAGGAATAGACGTTTCTATTTGCATAGGCGGTCCGATGCTGGCTCTCCTGCTGATCATTTTCAAAGCGTTGTTGTTAACTTGTTTCTATGATAAAGCTCCCATCATACTTCCTTATAAGCTCTCACAAAATAAAATGGAGTTTTTCACGTCGATACAACGATATCTCTACATAAAGTATTTATATTCATCTTTAAAAAAAGGGTTCTACATTGTATTACACATTTCCCGTTGCTTCCTGTTCTGTCACAAAGCTCCTAACATTCACATTTTATTTTAATTGTTCATTACTTCTTATATCGTTTATTTGTTTCCTTATTTACTTTCCTCACTGGGCTATTTTTCCCTGTTGGAGCCCTTAGGCTTACAGCATCTTGCTTTTCCAACTAGGATTGTAGCTGAGTTAGTAATAATAATAATAATAATAATAATAATTACAATAATAATAATACAAGAAGCCACAACAAAATAACATTGCAGTTTTCACATCAACACAATTGTCTCTCTCAATACAAAAAATTTATTTTAATCGTTGTCTCTAAATTGTATTAAACATTTCAAGTTGCCAAAGAAGACAGTCTAATGCTTATCAAATGAATCATAATTCTTTGTAAACACTGTCGCTTATGTTATATAGAACAGTCTTTCTGCTTTGCTTTTGCAAGACGATTTTGCAAGCTAAAGTTCTTACCCAGTGAGCAGCAATGTAGGTTACTATTTACATCGTAGAATATAAATTTGCATGTAAGTTAAGCATCACAGGAAAATTCTAAGTTCGGTTCCCTTTTAATATCAATATCAAAATAATATAGAAAGACAAACATAGACACTAAACCAATTAAACATGTTTTCACGACTTCACAGCACTGCCTCGAAATATTTGAATATATTAATTTGTATATTACCTACTCCACACTTTCCAATTCATAACTTGCGTAAAAAAAAAAAACGCCTTTTTTTTTATATTGTCGTTTCTATAATTCTTTTTAAACACATCAAAATGGAGAACAATTAAACCCCATACCTCTTCTTCCTCCCAATCAATCTTGTTTGGCGAAGCTGCATCATATTCCATTCCACTGAGATTCGTCAAATCCACGAGGTTAAGACGACCGCCAAACATTTGTATGTATCAACAACAAATGGTCGACTAAGTTCCACTCCCAGAGGAACGAGAGAGTTGCTCTATAACCTTGAAAGTTAAGATTTGGCTCATCACTATGCACTCCGCCATCTCCGCCTCTCTTGCCCTGTCCCTCTTCCTTCTTTGGGAGCACAGTCAATGCATGCAGCCACTTGAATAAACCCTTCTTGGAGGGATTAGTTCCCATGCACAGAAAAATTAAGACGAAGGAAAGAACATTAAAAAAAAGTGAGGGTGGTGGAAAATATTAAACACGACCCACCTCTCTCTCTCTCTCTCTCTCTCTCTCTCTCTCTCTCTCTCAACAGTAACACGGTAAATTAATTCAAGAATAAGTTAGACAAGATCATAAAAACTCTCTAAACAAACCTAATTCGCTCTACCCAATAACAAATGAAGTCTCCACGGATGGACTTAGTCTTTGAAACATACAAAATCCTTGTAACTCTCTCTCTTTCTCTCTCTCTCTCTCTCTCTCTCTCTCTCTCTCTCTCTCTCACACAGATTACCTGACTACGAGAAAGATGTCGTCAGCTATGCAAGGACACCCTAAGATAAAACAACTGTTTGTCCTTATGAAAATTCCATGCACACTAGTGGGCACTAACCATGTTGCATATTAAGATCTATAATATAGACACGATACAACATTAAGACTAATGTATCATCGAATGATTTCTCTTCTTTCTTTAACAACTGATGACAATTAACAATTATGGTGTTAGCCTCAATAGTAATCGTCGAAAGCCTAAATAATATCATTGATAATATAATTTAAACAATTCTACGCATTTTCAAACAAACTGCAAAAATAGATAAAGCACACGGTTCGTTATAGACTTTATGTGACAATAGAGTTGGGTGGAGTGAAACTCGACTCTACAAATAATACCAAAAGAAAATCTTTTCTTTACATTTCGCTATCATCTACAATAAAATGTCCCCCAGACCTTTATAAGACTACGGGGGGAGAGAGAGAGAGAGAGAGAGAGAGAGAGAGAGAGAGAGTCAAAGTCAAAATCTTTATTTCCATTATTACAATGGTTATTCTTTTGTTAAAACCAAAAAACTATATATTAAAACAATAAGTTATATATAATTTCCATTTCTAATGGATAACTTTACATAAAAGATATATACATAATACTTAAAATATAAAATAGAGAGAGAGAGAGAGAGAGAGAGAGAGAGAGAGAGAGAGAGAGATTGCCAACAGGGGAGTAGGCGAGACGCATTTAGAATACAATAATCAGAGAGAGACAGTCTTTATACGCATGCACCCGTCGGCCCCCATGCAAAGCCTGAAATTAGCAAACAGCCTTATCCTAAATCGGGCCTCGAGGTTTGGAGCTCTAGAATCAAGCAACTGGATGTCAGTATTTTGAATAGCATAAAACTAAGCCACCTGAATAGTTATTGTTATAGTTATTGTTATACTAGTGTGCGCGATCTGTCAAAAATGACTTATAAATATTTATAAATATATGCACACATACATATTCTACAACCCCCGCTCTAGCTGGTTCGGCAAGGTATCCCCTCTCACCAGGGTATGACTATTCCCTCTCTTCCCTACCCTAGGGACTGGGATAAATCGAGTAGTCATGTTTGGTTATGGCGATCAGCGTGAGAGGATAATATATATATATATATATATATATATATATAGATATATATATATATATATATATATACATTTTATATACATATATATATATATATATATATAGAGAGAGAGAGAGAGAGAGAGAGAGAGAGAGAGATTTTCTCTTTATTGTATAGGGGAGCTAGTTTTATGACCGAGATTGAATCACATACGGTAACAATAACAAGGTGAGTGAACCTCTTATGCAACAAACCATTCTAGTGTCCCTGGCAAACATGAGCATTTGCGAATGGCACTGAGCCATCTGCGTAGGAAATTAACCTAACCTCTATCTTCTTCAACATCATCATTGATACAAAAAAAAAATTTAAATTTCAAAATACTTTCCAATTTACAGGGTTCATCAAATGGAACTTGGAAAATACCAGGAGGGATTTCAGTAAACTTCTATCCTTCTGGAGATCAATGTAGAAAATATCCAATGGAATTAAGAGGTCCTATGATTCTTTACCCAAAATATAACTTTGTAGTAATTTCTCAGAAACTACTCCTATACGCCATAAGCAATGCTCTTGTAAATAAATGATATATAGGATTAAAGAAATGTTTTGCGCACACGTTTAATACTATATGAAGAACTTTTTCCGGTTGGCATATTTGTTAGTGGAATTTGTGAAATTAACAAAACAGATAATAAAATAAACACTGGGACTTGCTGAATAATAACTACCAACAATTTAATATAAAATGGGGATATATCCCATTGTTTACATGACAGGAAACCACTGGTGTTCATTAAGACTTCCTAAGAGCTATAATAATATAAAATTCTAGTTTCAAGATGATTTATTAAACAAAAAATACTCGGACAATAAAATTTACGTAGTATAAAAATAAAAAATATTCAAATATACGAACTGTAAATGACAAAGTCCCTACGTCTAGAGTTTCATTTGTATTTCCTCACGTGTCCAACAACGTTTGACCACTGAATATATCAAATTATCTAAAAGAAATTGTGGACTTCAGCTAATGTACAGCACAAAACAAACCTTTAGGAAAGCCAGCCTGATCCAAAGTTTATACGATCCACACGAGCAAATATTTTATATGATCAATTTGTGGTATCCACTGGACCACACGAGACCAGAATCACACTGGCAGGTGTTAACCAAAAAGGATGGTGTTCTGGCAAACACTGGCACTACAACGACCCACACACACTGGCTACTACCAACACACGGGATCACACAACAGCTATCACTATGAAGTATTTGTACCATAGAGTCATTTATTTAACCCAAATATGAGAATTTCATGTCAAAGACAAAAATGAATTAGCTGGCCAAGTTTAGATATTGCGATTTCATAAAATAAATCATATATGTAAAATTATTGTTTAAGGAAATATGAAAAAATGTCATGTCAAAGACAAAAAAGAATTAGCTGATCAGGTTTAGATAATCAAATTTCATAAAATAAATCATCTATGTTAAATTCTTGTTTAAGGAAATATGAAACAAAGCCATGGCAAAAAAAAGAAAAAAAAAAATTTCTTCCAAGTTCAGATAAACCCATTTCATACAGTAAATCATATATGTAAAATTCTAGTTTACACCACAAAAAATTAATCCATAGTCTATAACAAAAGACAGAACAGTGAGGATATATTTACGTTAAAACTATAAAATTCTAAGAACACGAAACTGATTTCCTGCGAGAGTGACTTGCAAAAAGAAATCAATTATGTTTACGTAACGCTGCACATACTGAACTACAACTGGCACATGGTATTTTGGTTACCTGACAAAACTCCTCTTTCATGACAGGACGGAGTCTGTAAACCATTGCAATTTCACACATTGGGAAAAAAGGAAAAGAATAAAATTTATATTAAATTGATCATAAAAATATAATAGTGATTTTTATGGGTCGAAAATAGTCCAACCGATTCAGAAATAAGAGTAATATCAGATTATTGGTGGGAAAAGAAAAAAATCTAACTTTTTCTTAAAGAAACATTATATGCTGTTATTGGTGACCAGGTTAAAGATCTTTTGAGTTAAGAAAATTTCCTCCCTTATCATCTACTGCAATTCTACAGTATTCTAAATTCTAATCATGCTTAAACGTTTATATAAAATGTATTTAGACAAACGTTTTTACTTCCTTGAAACAATAATTAATGCAAATTTAAGGAAAGGACAATTCTTCACCCTAATACCATTAAGGACTGGAATAATCAAAGGTAGCTTCGTTAGCCATGGCCTGAAACAATAATTTGAACCTATAAGTAACTAGTATAGCATTACAATTAACTCTATTAATATTATTATTATTACTATTATTATTACTTGCCAAGCTACAACCCTAGTTGGAAAAGCAAGATACTATAAGCCCAACGGCTCCAACAGGGAAAAATAGCCCAGTGAGGAAAAGAAAGAAAAGGAAAGGATCATACTAGGAATAAGAAAATACACTAACAAGAGAAAATTCCCAAAATAAACTAGTTGCAAATAACAAGAACCAAACGTACTTCAGAAATCCCCAATAATCTCTCTCTCTCTCTCTCTCTCTCTCTCTCTCACTGAGGGACCTGGGGGAACCCAAACACAGAATGAGGCAATAAGGTAAGTCTCTCTCTCTCTCTCTCTATCTCTCTCTCTCTCTCTCACTGAGGGACCTGGGGGAACCCAAACATAGAATAAGGCAATTAGGTAAGCTCTCTCTCTCTCTCTCTCTCTCTCTCTCTCTCTCTCTCTCTCTCCCCAAGATTAATATATGAAGTGTAAACTATCCCAACACCAAGTCATTAGACAGCGAGATGAATCACATCACGTCCATGAGTCAATAAATGACAAACTTAAAACCTGCACGATTAGCTACTGAGAGAGCAAAAGGCCAACAGTTTGCCTTGTGCGAGGGTGAGAGCCAAAAAGTGAGGAAGAAATGAGGTTAAACAGATTCTTTAGCATAGAGGCGGACGAGTTCGTTACGTAATAAAACGGGAAGATTTAAAATAAAAATCACTGATATTTTAATGCATTTAGAAGAACATTTTACTAATAGTTTCCTGTTACACGATTAATGACAGAGACAGACATTAACTTAATTTCTAGATCTAGTCTGTCTTCATCTCTCATCTGTCCCTCCTCGTCTGGTCCAGAGAGAGAGAGAGAGAGAGAGAGAGAGAGAGAGAGAGAGAGAGAGAGGGGGGGGGGGGAATCACTGCAGTAAAAGTTCATTATACTTCAATCACTTTTGACACATAATGGTCTGATGAAAACTTAAAACAGGTAACATCATGCAGAGGGGGAAAAACTCTAAAAATCTTCTTGACACAAGTAAAATGAAGAAGAAGAAGAAGAAGAAGAAGAAGAAGAAGAAGAAGAAGAAGAAGAAGAAGAAGAAGAAGAAGAAGAAGGAAAAAAAAATAAAATTTTAGTCGACTCTACGGGAATGACACACCAAAATTCAACGATGCCAAGCAAGGTACAGTAAAAGGAAAACGTTATCCTTAGTTTTAAAGGTGACGATGCTAACAAAACAACAATAAGTAAAATGGACGATTATGGTAAAAACAACATCCGAGTAAAATGAGCAGTAATACTTAAAAATAGCGTAAAATGAATGATAATGGTTAAAACAGGAAAATTTACGATAATACCCGAGTAAACTGAACAAGACAAAGCAATAAGTAAAATGAACGATATTAATCAAACCAATGTCAGTAAAATGAACGATAATGGTAAAAGGATTAAAGAGCAGTTTTACCAAACTAAAACTCCCACAAGACTATCAGAAAGACTGAAGATATTAACGCTTTCAAAAAGTTGAAAACTTTCTTGTTCTCTAAGTGCTTCGATAATGTGGGTTTGACAATTAACACAGAATACGCTCTGTGATACTCTTAAATATCCAAGAATTTATACAGCAAACATATCTTGTAGGTCCCGTATGGCGTGGGGTTCCACTGTGTGATAGGGCCTGGAAAATATCTATTTTCCCTGTTGGAACCCTTGGGCTTATAACATCCTGATTTTCCAATTAGGGTTAGAACTACTACTACTACTACTACTACTACTACTAATAATAATAATAATAATAATAGTAATAATAATAAAGTAAAAAGTTGGAAATGAACATATCTATTTTCCATGTTGGAGCCCTTAGGCTTATAGCATTTTGCTTTTCCAATTTGGGATATGGCTACTACTACTACTACTACTACTACTACTACTACTACTACTACTACAATAATAATAATAATAATAACAACAACAACAATAAAGTAAAAAGTAAGACAGAAATAGTAACAGATTCAGGGAGGAAAACATATCGGTTGAAACACTTCGCCATTACAACTACGCTACTTTAAGAGAACCAATTAAAGCTGGAGTAGCTAAAAGAACACTCCCTCCTCTCCCGACGGTGTCATTTTACTCGACCAAAAGGTCACGACATTTGAAATGGAAGAGGCTGAAGGAAGTGCGTATCTGCAAACGGTAAATTCATTCCAACGGAGTAAACAGACGAATGGTAGAAAAACGATATTGAGCCATGCAGATGTTAATATTTATTTTGAATACTTGAAACGTTTGGACCAAATTTCTAGCAAAATGAGTAATTACAATGAGACTATTCAAAACGTTTGCTATTTTCAAAGATTTCGGAGAGTCCCCCTTTACGCTACCCGACTTCCATTTTCTTTAATAGTTAAGCAATAAAGCTATTAACAGAACACATTTTCTTTGCAATGTCTGGTTTTTATCACGGTGAGATTTCATTAGTCATCCTCAATATTAGTATCATTCTTCTTTGGAGTACATTACGAAAGTTTTCACCCAGTAGAGTCCGATAATCAATACGAAACAAATTTGTTCAAATTCTTGTTTTCCCTTATCACCAAACCACCGTAGCTAATAATTACTTTTCCTTATCACCAATCCACCGTAGCTAAAAATTACGTCTAATAAACAACTGTTGTAATTGTCATTTTTAGCGGTTTTATTATCAATTACTGTACGGTAGTATCTTACTATGAATCACTACTAGATAACGCTAAAAAAATGTGCTATGAACATATATCTATCGATACAAATTTATATTTACTCCTATAAACATCATCGCTAATTTTCAATACCATAAAATACATTGCCATCCAATGATGTGTGATGGAATATAATTAACTTAAAAACATCCGGACATTTCACATAACGTGGGTTCGAGTCCCGCTCAGACTAGTTACTTCCTTTAGTGTCTGCAACCTTACCATCCTTGTGAGCTATGGATGGGGGTTTTGGAGGAGCCTATATGTCTATCTGCTGCGTTATCGGCAGCCATTGCCTGACCCTCCCTGGTCCTAGCTTGGGTAGAGGGGACTTGGGCGCTGGTCATACGATATATGATTAATCTCTAGGGCAATGTCACTGTCCCTTACCTCTGCCATTCATGAGCGGCCTTTAAACCTTTAAATATTGAGCAATAATCATTTTTCTTGTCCTATTAACGGGTCTCAAAAAAAAAAAAAAATAATAATAATAAAAGTTTCCGTAATACATTACTATTTGTTAATAATTATTTTGCAATGTTCTATTCCTAGGTATTAAGCTTAACATCATGCAAAACTTTAAATCTTACTGCAGACTAACATGATTTATGTAGTGAGACCAATTCTCCGGTAGCTATATATTGTAGAAGCAAAACTGAATCCTGAAATATTACAGATTAAAAGCCTAAATTATCAATTAAAAAAGATTAATCAAGAGGGTTATAAAAGGAAATTATTAGATCGGAATCAAGTATGAAGCAAAACTGATGTCTGAAATATCATATTGAAAAAGTCTAAATTGTAAATTAAAAATCTAATCAAGAAATTAATAAAGGAAATTATAAGATCGAAAGATTTTTCTTTACGGAATCAAGTATGAAGAAGCAAAACTGAAGTCTGGAAGACTGAAACATCAGATTAAAAAGTCTAAATTGTAAATAAAAAAGACTAATAAAGAAAGTAATAAAGGAAATTATAAGATATGCTTATTTTCTTTACGGAATCAATTATGAAGCAAAACTAAAGCCTGAAAGACTGAAACAACAGATTGAAAAAGCCTAATTATAAATTAAAAAAGACTAATCAAGAAAGTTATAAAACGAAATTATAAGATGGAGAGAGTTTTCTTTACAGAATCAAATTTGAAGAAGTAAAACTGAAACAGATTAAAAAAAGTCTAAATTGTATATTAAAAAAACTAAAAGAAAGTAAAAAAGGGAAATCATAAGATCAAAAGATATTGTCTTTAACAAAGTGTCATAAAAATATGAAAATTCAAGAAACTAAGAATAATAAGAACATGATTTACTTGAATTAAAAAGACTAAAAGAAAGTAATAAAGGGAATTATAAGATGGAAAGATATTTTCTTTAACAAAGTGTCATAAAAATAAGAAAATTCAAGAAACTATGAATAATAAGAACATGATTTACTTGAATTAAAAAGACTAAAAGAAAGTAATAAAGGGAATTATAAGATGGAAAGATATTTTCTTTAACAAAGTGTCATAAAAATAAGAAAATTCAAGAAACTATGAATAATAAGAACATGATTTACTCGAATTAAAAAGACTAAAAGAAAGTAATAAAGGGAATTATAAGATGGAAAGATATTTTCTTTAACAAAGTGTCATAAAAAACATGAAAATTCAAGAAACTAAGAATAATAAGAACAAAACTTACCCGATTTCGTTTAGCAGAGATGATGCTCTCCTATTCCTCATAGTCAAATCTCTTGACCTAATATGGGTCACTTTGAAAACAACCAGCAAAGAATGCTGCACGCAATTTGCACAATCCTAATTCTAAAACTGTCTATATGAGTTTGATCTATAAAAGTTTCACATAAAGATGTGATCTGACGTTCACATCATGTCACATTGTCACACTCCATCGCACAAATAGTCACTTTTATCAGTTATGATTTGATCTAACACGATCAGTTTGTTAGTTGTTTTAATCTTACACAATTTTTTCAGTAGTTACAGTTGTAAATCATCTGATATCGACAATATTACAGAATACAGATGTTTCTTCTCTATAAATATTACAAAATAGATTAGAATTTTTAAACTTTTATCAAGAAATTCATTTGAAATTTAAAATATATTCGGAAAACTAAAAAATTGGCTATTGAAAAAAAAAAAAGTTCAGTCACATTACGATAAAATTGAGAGCAAGATATATTAATCATCGAATGATAAATCGAGTCCTTTATCTCTAATCAAATAGCTCCCTACCACCTATATGATGACAGCTATCAGTTATTCATTGTAAAACCTTATCTTATTAATTAGATAGCCTAATTATTCCAGATAGACAGCTAATCATAGAAAATATGACTATACACAATGTAAACATACTTTTATCAGGTCAATGATTCACCCTCATCCAAAGATTTTAATGTTTCGAGCATGAAGTTTCCTCATCTAGGTTTATAGCGCTCTCTCTCTCTCTCTCTCTCTCTCTCTCTCTCTCTCTCTCTCTCTCTCTCTCTCTCTCTCTCTCAAGTTACCCCCTAACAAATAGAGGAATCTACAAGCCACATTCCTTTACCCACAGAACGCACGGAAGCATTTCCTGTGACCTAACACCTTTTCCCTGTGGCACTCGATCCATCGCCCTCCCAGCCTCACCATCAACTTTTGTCAAAAGTGCATTCCAAGAGTCGCGTTGGGTAAACGTTAGCCTTCACTAAGGCCTACGACAACAAAAGTGAATCAGAACAAAAGGGAACTTATGCCTAAGGGGCTGTGAACTTCGGGGAGCGATTACGGAGTCCGGGGAGAATAGAAGGGTTGTTTTTACTAAAGAAAAACAAACAAAAAATAAAAAATATACGAGTAAACGAAGAGAAAACAAAATTTACGATTATAAAATTATAAATTCATTCAATTTTATAATTTCGTACAATCAATTTTATAAAATCGTACAATCAATTTCATAAAATCGTACAATCAATTTTATAATTTCGTACAATCAATTTTATAAAATCGTACAATCAATTTTATAAAATCTTACAATCAATTTTAAAATTTCGTACAACCAATTTTATAAAATCGTACAATCAATTTTATAAAATCTTACAATCAATTTTAAAATTTCGTACAACCAATTTTATAAAATCGTACAATCAATTTTATAATTTCGTACAAGGAAATGGAAGGGTTGTTTCTAGTAAAGAAAAAGAATACACACACACACATA
Organism: Palaemon carinicauda; assembly: GCF_036898095.1. Classification (NCBI taxonomy): domain Eukaryota; kingdom Metazoa; phylum Arthropoda; class Malacostraca; order Decapoda; family Palaemonidae; genus Palaemon; species Palaemon carinicauda. Next base: position 136,067,344 of record NC_090734.1, read on the forward strand.
TATATATATATATATATATATATATATATATAATGTGTGTGTAAACTAATGGAGAAATAAAATTTACGAATACAAAATTGTAAATTCGTTCAATTTTATTAATATCGTACTAAAGTCGCACAAAACCAACTAAAGCTAATCCATGATCAAATACATTACCCGGTGTTATATTAATGTTCATTAGTTATGAATGACAAACTTAACGGTCGCAAAATGTAACAGCCAATCTAGCTAGCTTCGTTTGAGAGAGAGAGAGAGAGAGAGAGAGAGAGAGAGAGAGAGAGAGAGAGAGAGAGAGAGAGACCGTTATTCTGAAAACTTAACTTCCTACCTCTTCCAAGGTCAATTATCTATTCATTACTGTTTTGCGGTTATTTAAGGTCAATCACTGCAAACATATACTAATTGTCATTTAAATCGAAAAAAACAATTAAATTAATTTTTTTATCATTTCTGGAAAAAGATCCAACATTACTGACGGTTAGTTTAAGAAACGAAAAATTGTAACAAAAATATTCGTTGACACCAAAATGTATCAATAACTAAAATTGAAAAAATCTTATTTAACCAGCCATTTTAAACACCCTCAAAATAAATTATATATATATATATATATATATATATATATATATATATAATCTCGAGAAGATACTAAACCGTCCGTTAAGAGTTACTGTTACACTAATTCAAATAGCAGAAAGTCATCGACGTGACGTCATCAAAGCTAAGCGATGACCTCATCACCAAGTAATGACGTCAACTCTCCAACCGCAAGTAATGACGTCAACCCTCCAACCGCAAGTAATGACGTCATCAAGCCAACCACTGTCATGTTTGAATTTAGGGAGAGAGAGAGAGAGAGAGAGAGAGAGAGAGAGAGAGAGAGAGAGAGAGAGAGAGACTAACGTCATGTTTTCATCTCTTGTCCACACTAGCTGCGACACAACAGTTGACTAACAATTCGGCACTTAATTTTCTCTTCTTAAAATACTTAATTTTTCCCTGTTTCCTTTCCTCACTGGGCTATTTTCCCTATTAGAGCCCCTGGGCGTATAACATCTTGCTTTTTCAACTATGGTTGTAGCTTAGGAAGTAATAATAATAATAATAATAATAATAATAATAATAATAATAATAATAATAATAGTTGTAATCTACATTAAGGAGAGAGAGAGAGAGAGAGAGAGAGAGAGAGAGAGAGAGAGAGAGAGAGAGAGAGAGAGAGAATTCTAATAAATATAAGAGTATCATCTGACTAGTAGAATGTCTGGATACTTCACCGCGTGTCTTTAGGCTACGGATTACAGCACCATTATAAACAAACTGAAGGAAAATTCAAACAGAAAATCTGAACTTAATTCCGATAATCAAGTGCAAGTGTCCTCCACACGGAAATGGCTGCACTAACAATGGGATCATATACTGATAACAATCACGCTATCCTATAAAAGAGAGAGAGAGAGAGAGAGAGAGAGAGAGAGAGAGAGAGAGAGAGAGAGAGAGAGAGAGAGAGAATATACAAGTCACGTGACCCCTCAAACAAACACACACAGAAAAATAAAAATAAATTATCGTACTTATTTGTCTTACAAATAAAATAGAACCAAATTAACCCGTATAAACAATAAAGTAACTATCTCAAAGCTGTTACATATAAACAAACGACATACAGTATATTAAAACCACGGACCGAATCAGCCTTCAAACCGCTCGCATTGCCATGAGCCCAGCGTTCCTACAGTCACCCTTCAGTTCCTTCTCATCATTGCATTCAATATGAGGGATAACGTTGCATATACAATGGCAGCAAACATGTCATACTTCTAAAAGGTTTTGGCTTTAGCCAATTATTAATATATAATAATAATAATAATAATAATCTCCTTATATAATACTGAACCAGTTCTTGACTATACTGTATGTATGTATATATATATATATATATATATATATATATATATATCTTTCATGTCGCGCTCACAGGGGAGAGGGAGTAGTCATACCATAGTGAGAGGGGGTACCCCAAGAGGTACACACACAAATTTCCCAAACTACAGTGTTGTAGTTAGAAAAATGGGAGGGGGTGGGAAGGGTTGAATATGTGCGTGCATCATATAAATATTTAGAGGCCATTTTTGACATCTAAGGTGCACTAACTAATAATAACAATCAATCTCTGGCGGTGGATCAGTTTTAATCAGTTACTTATTTGAAACTTCACTCAAAAGACTTCGATACAAACGAAACCTTATCTTACTAATGACAGAGGACGGTACTTTCGTAACACACACACACAGACATTATATACATACATACATATATATATATATATATATATATATATATATATATATATATATATATATATATATATCGAATTATTTCAAATTGTCATTTTTAGGTATTTATGCCCCATGCACTCTCTTGCAAGTGCAAAATGTAAACTATTATTACATATGTAGAGCGAACCAGCCCAAACTAGAAAAATTGGCCTACACACAAGAGCAAATTAATCATTCTTTAAAAGTCATTTCCTACAAACGAAAATCGATACAATGAAAACGAAAATCTAAATGCAGAGTATTATGAGATTAAAGTTGGAGGAGGGGGCAACGGAATCAGTAAACTTCAAGTTGACTTTCCCCAAAAATAAATTATTTACATAAAAGCTCTCTACTACACAGTAGTACAATTTGCATACTTTATTTTGACGTATTACATTTCTGAGGATATAATTACAAATGAAACAAATACCTACGAAACAGAGGTCTACATGACATAAGGGAAACAAAACTCAGAAACAGAGGTGTATATTATTATTATTATTACTAGCCAATCTACAACCCTAATTGGAAAAGCAAGATGCTATAAGCCCAAGGGCTCCAACAGGGAAAAATAGTCCGGTGAGGAAAGGAAATAAGGAAATAAATAAATGAGAATAAATTAATAATATATCATTCTAAAAAACAGTAACAGCGTCAAAACAACATGTCTTATATTTATAAGGGAAACAAAACTCAGAAACAGAGGTCTACATGACATAAGGGAAACAAAACTCTAAAATGTGTAACAGGTGGTATACTTTTAAAGTATTATATAATGCCTACGATACTATGTCGGTAAAATCAGGGGAGAAATATGGCAGCCTCGGAAATTCTCGAACTTGTGAGCATAAACATCCGTGGCCCTGACCGGAAGACTGGGTCACAATTCTTATCACAATATAATTAAAACCTTTGAAAAAGGTTAAGTGAATGAACCATGACCATGAAAATTATTCCAATTATTGTTATTATTATTATCATTACTAAAATTAATATTCTTAAAACATTTTTAAAACAAATCTTTAATTAATTTAACAATAAGAACGATTTCAATAATTTAGTAATAATGATTTTCATAATAATAATAATAACAATAATAATAATAATAATAATTTTCATGATAATAATAATAGTTTTACTAGACAGTCGTTTTTTCATAAAGCCTTTTGAACGCAATGCTTCTATGAAGGCATTAACAATTTTTGTCAGTAGACATAGGCCTACATGCATATTGCAATAAAGAAAGATGATATTTCGAAAGGCATCTTCAAGAAGATAGACTCTGAGACTGCTGGCATCCAAACAACAATATCCCAACCACTATAAAGTAATACTCGAGCAATGGGGTGGTTAAATAACATTTGAAAAACTGGGGGAAATTCCAATCATGGGTATTACAAACAACAGTTGTAATAATGTAGAACAATGGCGCACACTATCACCAGCAGTGAATCACTTCACTAAGTGTGACGGCGTCAATGACTTTCGATGTCAGGATGCCAGAGAACTTCAAATCAATCAATCACTAAGTCTGAGCAATGCGAGCATTGAACAAGATATCGAAAATGAGAAGTCTTACTTCTAAAGAATTCGGCCTCAAACCAATAGGACAACACCTTCTTAATGTTCAATTCCATCTTTGTAGATACAAATGTTAATCTATTTCTTAAATGGGATCCCCACCCCCCTCAAATCTTTGTAGATATATATGGACAAAGTTTAAAGTCTCCGTGACAACGATGTCCAAACTTATGGCTGATTACATGACTTAGACTTTTGCTCGACCGTGACCTTCCAAAATTTAAACATTACCAGGTTTTTACTTAACAGCTAATACCTGCACGTTCCATTATTCTACGATTAAAATTGTTGCCAGGAAGCTGTTCATAAAAAAACAGACAGGGGGGTAAAGCATAACCTCCTTCCAACTGCGTTGAAGGAGGTAATAATATAAAAAATGAACGAAAATTAAGATATTTTTCTTGACCTTGAAAAACTCTGTTAAACAATGAACAACCGAGTAATGTGGAAGCTGGACTACATACAGACGTAAATACCAAGGCCACCACAAAACTGACAACCCTAAATACATGAACAACAAATGATTACAAGCAAATATGTTCATGAAATGTAATGTTTAAACTCTCCAGAACAGGTTTGACGTTGGCAAAACATTTCCCCTGTCGGCTTTTAAAGTATATTACATAACACCTCGTAACGTGAGATTACTTTAATAATCCTACCACCTAGAAGATAAGGAGAGATGGGGATTACACTCTCTCTCTCTCTCTCTCTCTCTCTCTCTCTCCCTCTCTCTCTCTCTCCTCTCTCTCTCTCTCTCTCTCTCTCTCTCTCTCTCTCTCTCTCTCTCTCTCTCTATGCGAAGGATTGTTTATTTGTTGCTTAATACATACTGCCTCTCCCATCATGTGATTCATGAATCATAAACAATTACTAGATTTGTCTCGTCTTGGTTTAGTCCGGACCCTGAACCGAAAGACTTACGTCGCCTCCTTGCATATATTCAACGTTAACCACCAAAATCCTGTTCTCCGGACAATATAAAAATTCAAAGAGAGAGAGAGAGAGAGAGTGAGAGAGAGAGAGAGAGAGAGAGAGAGAGGAGAGAAGAGAGAGAGAGAGAGGAGCAGTGTAAAGTTGGCATCCCTCAACACCTAGTATCCTGGTTGCCGGGATAATTTGGGAGGGCGACCACCTCCACTGCAACGAACCAGCTTCCTTCACCCCTAGACGCTACATGTGGGAGCACACAGCAAATAATAATACTGTTAGCTTAATCAACTTGATTAAAACAAAAATTAAAAATCAATAAAAAAAAAATGTATAGTTTCAAGTCACTTGATATAATGAAGAAGGTTTCCATTTTTATTTTATAATACTTCATTGTATTATGGATGTAACATGTTTAAAGATAAATACTCTCTCTCTCTCTCTCTCTCTCCTCTCTCCTCTCTCTCTCTCTCTCTCTCTCTCTCTCTCTCTCTCTCTCTCTCTCTCTCTCTCTCTCCCCCAGTGTGCGACAATACTGTTACAACCAGACGGTGAAAATCCGTCCTTTTCATCAAGGTTTTGGGGTTTTCTCGAGTAACCCGTTTCCCAGATCAACATTCTTAAACCAGTAAGGATGGACAAGCTATAAAGCATCCGGCACCATCTCACACAGTCTTATGAGAGAGAGAGAGAGAAGGAGAGAGACGAGAGAGAGAGAGAGAGAGAGAGAGAGAGAGAGAGAGGGGGGGTGAGTCTGCTCTATAAGGTCAAAGTATGATCAGATGTGATGACTTGAACCACACCTTCAAATACAGATAGACCAGATAGCTTATCAAAATTGATACCATACATCTTGAAACGGCTTGTACCTTTATTAACAAAAGCCCAGCCTCCCTTGTATAAGTGAGAGGTTTAATGATTAAACCTCCTGGGTTTAAGTCTGATTATTCTCATTCCTCACTTGGGGGTACAATCAAGCACGCTATTCTATCTGTTTCCTCAAAGGGCTAGTATCCCCATTGGAGCCCTTGGGCTTACAGCATCCTGCTTTTCCAACTATAACCTGGCTAGTAATAATAATACGTGGGGGAATGAATGAAAATAAGTAATTTACAACCGAGAAGCATCTCTACCACTTTCAACCACCATTCCTGACTTATTATACAAGAAGAGCAGGGGGACTCAATCTCTGATACAGTTCCTCAAGTTACACAATTAATAGGTTCCAAAAAATCTGTAAGTCAAATTTGTTACATTTTGGCCTAGGATAAGCCTAATCTGAATCCCATTCCTATGATTCACAGCTACAAAAGTCAACAAATAATCGGGTTTCATATGAAATAGATATAAAGTTTTTACAAATATTCTTTTGCTTACTGTATTAAAAGACGTATTTTTTCATTACAGTATTTCTTTATCTTATCTTTATTATTTACAGTTGGATTTGTTTGTATCTCCGAACGTTTGTAAGTCGAGAACCTTATATATACACCGGCATATGAAACACTTCCCTTTATCTATATTAGATGAAGATCTTTAAATTGGAATTGTGAGTGATATCACTGACTTAATAAGGATACAATGCAATAAAAGAAAAGATCCACGCTCCCCACTCTCAAGACTCCTTTATCTAATCTGTTTACCTATTGGAGCTCTTGGGCTTATAGCATCCTGCTTTTCCAATTAGGGCTGTAGCTTAGCAAGTAGTAGTAGTAGTAGTAGTAGTAGTAGTAGTAGTAGTAGTAGTAGTAGTAGTAGTAATAAAAAATCACTAAAACTGACATTTTCGATAGCACGATAACTAACATAATAAAATATATTAAATTAAAATGTTATGAACGAGATGAGAACACAGACTCTTCAAATTCCAACACTCCTCTAGTGAAGTATTTCAAAGCCTACCAAAACTTATATGATCGAAAAGTTTCTAAATCCCTTACCGTGTCACTTATTCACGATTTCTCGATAACTTACATGGACTAAAATTCATGAAGATCCCCAAACTTGTATATCAAATAAAAACAAATCAATATTGAGAAATTAAAATGTCTATTTCAACTGAATCATCTTAAAAATCTAATACTATATAATGTGACATACTAAACTGAAATCTAACTGCCGTACAGTACATTATGATGGAAATCCATTCAAGTTCAAGAAATTAACGATTATTTAATGGCTAACCTCTTCCCTATCATCATGATTTATAGTTTTCGTTTTATTTGTTCCCTTTTCTCTTCTACCTAGTGCCATTGTACTCGATTTTCTGGCTCTTGTCACTGGTCTTCTTTCTAGTAATAGCTCATTTCCAAAATTTATATTCTATTTCTATTCTATTACCATCTTCCACACTAACCTCTAACCTGGACTTTACAAATATCTAGTCACACCAGTCTTAAAATATTCAGCCTAATAAAAACTGATAAAAAGCTCTGTAGTAAGAGTTAAATCCCGTTTGGTCGAGACCTTGTAGCATGTATACAGTATATAAATATATATATATATATATATATATATATATATATATATATATATATATATATTATACACACATCGTTTCCAGACTAAAGACGCCACGTTTTGAAAGATAATGCAAATTTAGGTTAAACAATATATTATAAGAGAATGACATAAGACTGGTTCACCAAATGTTTAACTGGGCTCCACAAGACACTAGAAGAGTTGGAAAACCCAGGCCTACATGGCTGAGGACTATGAAGCGTGAAGTAGGAGATGACGAGTGGAGAAGTATTTGATTAAAAGCTCAAGATAGAGACGACTGTCGAAATTTAACCGAGGCCTTTGGCGACAATAGGCGTAGGAGGAGATGATGATGATGAATATAAGCTTATTGCTATAACAACCAAATAGCGTACCATAAAAAAAATTCCCATTAATTAATGACGAAGCAACACAAAACACAAGAGCACCTTCATCACACGGTCAACCGCTAGTTGGCACCATCATCCCTTCCCTTTGACAACTAAAACCGTCAGTCTGTCTTCAATCAAGATCTGGACGCCTTCAAGACGGAAACGTCTCCCACGAGTAAATCCGGCTTATGTGATGCAACGGCACGCCCCTCCACACCAATTCCTCAACACGTACATGCTCTTCGGCAGTTTCAGTAGTCAAATGTCCTTTCATTTAGTCTCCGTGAATGTTTCAAGATTTTCAATACTAAAAGGATAACTAAAAATTTCCTTATACGTTTATGATTTTACAAAGTATAAATATACCATGAAACGGCCCTTAATTATTCCAGAGAGAAAACACTAATATACGTTTATGAATTTACAAAACATAAATATACCATGAAACGGCCCTTAATTATTCCAGAGAGAAAACACTAAATTAAACCAAATTAATATAATTATAAATGCAACTGCTAATACATCGAATTATAAGTGAATGTTAGGTATGTTTGGTGGATACCATAGTCTGTGTACCATGATCTTCCACTGTCTTGAGTTATAGCTCTCTTACTTGAGGATACACTTAGGCATACTATTCTGTTTATAATATATTTCCCGTGTTTATATTTTCCCTGTTGGAGACCTTACAGTGCTTATAGCATCCTGCTTTCCCAACTAGGGTTGTAGCTTGGATGATGATAACAATAACAATCATAATAATGATGATAATAATAATAAAGGTCCCTTGAACAGTAAATTTAACTCTTGCTTGTGCCATTTCCAGATCGAAAACTTTGCTTTCCCCACAAAAATACTTGTGTCAGTTAAGGTAATTTATTACCATCATAAACGAACCGGTGATAAACTGATACTGAAAGTGTACAAAGATTACAACGAAATACCAGGAAGCAAGTCATATACATAACTTAAGAAATGATCAACCTGATAAAATAAGCCAAAAAAAAAGGAAGCTCAGCAAGTATTGTTGTTATTATTATTATTGTTGTTATTATCAACATTATTATTATTATTATTATTATTATTTGCTACGCCAAACCCTAGTTGGAAAAGCAAGATACCCTAAGCCAGGAGCTTCAATAGGGAAAATAGCAATAAGTAAATAGTTATAAATAAAAAAAAAAAATAGGTTCCTAAGGTAAATAACTTGGCAGTCATTGTAACTTAGCAGACTTTACAAAATGGCATGGAATATTAGGCATTTCATGTGACGTTCGTGCATAAAACTTACGCTTTCGACATTATTTCGAGCATATCAAAAAACAATATTAAGTAGAAATGAACTTTAATAAACAGCAAATTATTAGCTAATTCAAAAAGATAATTAAAGGCTTATTTTTCAAACATTCCATTCACCCAACTTCATAATAATATTAACCTACGTAAAATTCATCAAATTATATTGACTGTCGTTATACAGGAATAACTGAAACAACGAATAAAAAAACCCCTTGGATGTCTATTTATATCAATAATGCCCTAATTGGTATTCAACCCATGTGGGCAGCTCTGGGCACCCGCATGTTCAAGGAAGCAAAAGGGTTTTCCATGTTGAAGTCGTTGCAAATTACACAAATACTGAATCTAAAAACTTGTTCAGACGCCAATGCTACATCTTGAAGATTAGATGAGAGAGAGAGAGAGAGAGAGAGAGAGAGAGAGAGAGAGAGAGAGAGAGAGAGAGAGAGAGAGAGAGAGAGAGAGAGACCTTTACATGTCTCCTTTCCATTTCAGAATCTTTTCACTGAAGATTTTATTAGGGATAAGAGACCAAGGCGGACGTACTGACATCACTTACCCCTGAATTATCCGATTTGCCAGTTAACACTAGAACGGCCACTGATGGTTAACCCCCTAGAACGACCAAGCGGTCAATATGACCGCACATGAATTTCCATTGCAGTTATGCTATTATTTTTCAATTTACAATTCCTAATTGATTTCTGGTACCTCATGACTATTCTACGATAATGGAGAACTGTTCATGAAATAAATAAGCTATGTTTTATTTAAACCAAAGCCATTTAAGGGTATAATTATTTTTGTTCAATAGGGAACTCAATATTGAGGAATGAAATTAATAAAGAATACAATTGCTATAATAACTAAAAAGGCTGCTGAAATTGAAAGATTATGTGAAAAAAAACTAACATGGATGAAAAAATACAGGTAGGTTCTATGAACAATATTCACATAATCCCTATTACACATACATAGAAAACGCACACATACATACAAACATATGTATAAATATATATATATATATATATATATATATATATATATATATATATATATGATATACAGTATATATATATATATATATATATATGATATACAGTATATATATATATATATATATATATATATATATATATATATATATATATATATATATAATGTATACACACACATATATACATACATATATATATATATATATATATATATATATATATATATATATATATATATATATATATATATATATATTTATATATATATATATATAAATATATATATATGGATACATGTATATATACATGTATATAGATACATGTATATATACATGTATATATATATATATATATATATATATATATATATATATATATATATATGCATATATATATATATATATGCATATATATATGTATATATATATACATATACATATGGATATATATACACACACATATATATATATATATATATATATACATATATATATATATATATATATATATATATATATATATAAATATAATATATACATATATATATATATATATATATATATATATATATATTATATGTGTGTGTGTGTGTGTGTGTGCGTGTGTGTGAGTGTGTGTGTGTGTGTGCATATTATGTGTGTGTTTGTATATATAACATTACAATCCTTATAATGTATGATTTACTGATTACATATCTGTCCCAACCTTCTAAAGTCATTGCAAATTTGTCAGTTTGCATTCGAATGGATAATGATGATCTAATGTCAAATCTTAGGAATTTCATAATTTCCTTGAAATATGCTCTTGACAATGTCTCTTGGGAAAAGGCAGGCACCCATTTTACTGGCCAAGGGTTTTCAACAGATTGTTCTTTTGCAAGAACTCCTCTGGTAAACATAATGCCTATAGTAGCATAAATCTATTCAAATGATATGTTCGAATACTCATCATTCAATTTCATTCTCGCTTCAGTTTCTTTACACTTTTTTTTGTGTTTGATAATGAAGTCATCTATCAATAATGTGAAAGCGCTCAGAACTTGTCCAGGAAAAACTAGAGGTTTGGCAAGGGATGTTGGTCCCGGTATTTCTCGTATTATGTTATGGGCTGTAATTCTCCCGGCATTGACAAGATCATGTTCTATAATTTCCCACAGTGTTCCATCCTTGCCAGTCGGAATAGTAGTAGAAGTTTTTTGTACATCTACAGTATCTTCTTATTTGAAAGAGCAACAGTGCTTTACAACGGTTTTTCATTATCACTATCGTCATGATAATCACCATATTCAGATGAACTTTCTTGATTGGGGATATACTCGTTTTTTTCATCTTCAGATATAGGATCTCCTTCAGACTCAGATTCAGATAGGTCGACAAATATGTCACAATTTCATCATTAGACAGAGAGCGTTTGTACGATTTGTTTATCCTTTAGTACTTGGGGAAACTGACTGAAACGAAAACACGCCGCCAGACTTACAGGCGCCGGGAATACAAGATGTCAAATGTTTTGACTGGCGTACCACCATAATTACCATTGTATTGCTGCCTAGCGGTCAAGATGACCGTTCGGTCGTTCTAGGTATTACCTAATATATCTCAAAGGATTATACCATATCTCAATCTAAACTTATTATCAATATATATCATGAAAAGTTAGGAAAAGTCAATGAGTATCAAGTTTGTTAGGGAAAGATTATTATAGCTCTATGCATCCGAAAATCAAAATGCGGTCAAAATGACCGCTTGGTCGTTCTAGTGTTAAGCAAGAGACAAAATATGGTCTGAATAAGATTTCACGACCAGTTTCAATCATTGGGATGAGAATTACCTCTTGGAGGCCATCCTGATTTTATGTTATACATTTGAGACCATAAATAATCCTGTTTTTTATTTTTACACGGCACAGATGCGACCCACAGATGTCGACCAACAATGTACAGTTGGACACAGGAATTCCTGACATACCTCACTCTGCCATCTCTACCTACACTATCTGTTTGGTTACTCTTCGTGAAGCGTACCAGAATTCCTGTGTCCAACTGTACCCAACTAACTACTTAGGTCAGCAAGATGACACCATACCTTAAGGAATACACCGATAAGCTCCCTGTTCAACCAGTTCAAGAATCAAACGATCTGTCAATAGTTTTCATGCGAGTCTGCTACCACGTCGACCAGAGGACAGAGGTGGACGGGGAAATAAATCTCACATATATATAATAAAGAGCAAGTCTCTCTCTCTCTCTCTCTCTCTCTCTCTCTCTCTCTCTCTCTCTCTCTCTCTATATATATATATATATATATATATATATATATATATATATATATATATACATACATATATATATACATATATATATGTGTGTATATTTCTGGTAACGCTCAGGGGCATTGCCAGACGTATGAGTACTCGGTCTCTCCCCGTCCCTAGGGTAGGGGAGTAATCATACGCTGGTGAGACGCCGGTGTGTACATACCTATATAAATAATTAGCCGCTATTTTGGCGGGTTGCGTACACTAGTGAAAAACATTTATTTATGAAGACAATATTGGTAACATAAACGATATACAATATTCGATTTTTCTACTCATTTATCGAGAGCACCACTAACCTTAGACCTTTCATTAAATTCAAAACATCTAGACTCGTAAATGAGCTGAGCTCCCACCCCAGCAGCATGATAGGACATATCATTAGGAGATTTGTACCATAACTGCATTTCATGAAAAAAAAAATTTGCTCACTTTCTACGCTCCAGTGATTATACACCACCATAACTTTATTATAGACAATGAGACAATGGTTAATATGTTATTGCTAAATATTCTGTAGTGTCTAACATAGTGGATAGTGTGTGAGTATATGCAGACTACGGTAACGCAAATGTATATTGTAATTCGTGAGTAAAAATTACATGGAAAAACTACATAAGTACCATCCCACCATTAAAGTAAAAGAACGAGTGATTCATCTTCCTAAAAACCTCTTGTTAAAACACCCTCAAGATTGGTTGAACTTGAAAGAAATCACTCTTCACTAACATCATAAACTCAAATGTCATATAAAATGTCCCTTTCCTGAAATAATATTTTGACGTTAACTAACATTAAATTTGTTAACTTTTATATAAAAAAAAATGAGCACTGGCACAAATAATGGATATTCTAGCAATATTATCACCATTATTACTAACTAAGCTACAACCCTAGTTGGAAAAACAGGATGCTATAAGCCCAGGGGCTCCGACGGGGAACAGTAACCCAGTGAAAAAAAAGGAAATGCAAGAAATTAATGAACTAAAACTAATAAACACTTATAAAAAATTATTTAACAGTAACATTAGAATAGATATCTTTATAAATAAACTATAAAGACTTATGTTGGCCTTGTTCAACATAACATTCGCTGCAAGTTTGAAATGTTAAAGATATACCTTATTCAACTACCTGATTAAGAAGATTGATTGATTGATTGTGAGTTATCTGGCATCCTGACATCTAAGGTCATTGACAGATATTTGTTATAAATAAATAAATATTCATTCAGTTTAAAACAATAAAAACAAAAGCATCCTTATAACAGTTAGATAGCTTTCAGAAGACCGATTATTATTACTAGCCAAGCTATAAACCTAGTTGGAAAAACAAGATGCTATAAGACCAAGGGCTCCAATTGGGAAAAATAGCCCAGTGAGGAAAGAAAATAAGGAAATAAATGAGAACAAATTAACAATAAATCATTCTAAAAACAATAACAACGTCAAAACATATATATAAACTATAAAAAGACTTATGTCAGCCTATTCAACATAAAAACATTTCTGCAACTTTGAACTTTTGAAGTTCTACCGATTCAACTGCCCGATTAGGAAGATCATCCCACAACTTGGTCATAATTAACGAATCTCCTATATGCATCGTCGAGCAATAACTAAAAAGTCTCAAGCCTTGCTACCATCCTCTCCCCTTAACCAACATAACCCACATTTCCTGACCCCTCTCGACAGACACTCCTTCTCCGCCCACGAGATGCGTCTATTCACAAGGGGGTCGAACGTAAACAATTCGGCTATCGTTTATGGCAGGATGCTTACAACAGTCATACACTAGTCGGTCGTCAATGGCAAAATTGCACAACACTTGATTTGAGTAATCAAAGATTTATCATTACTTTTGTTTTCTATCAACAAATGTGGTTTTTAATATGAAATTGAAATAACATGTGGTAATATATGTCTATAGTTTGTTTAAATTATTATTATTATTTTGCAGTAGTTTCATAACCGTCCATATACTTTTCTTACCAGTGGAAATGCACAAAATCATTTAATATAAAGCAGGTAATTAAAGCTAAATTTTAGAACAGTGTATACTGTATGTTACTAAACCTAAATAGACCACAATTTTAAAACAAATTTAAGGACCCAGTTAGGAACCATACAAATTACAATGTAATGATCAATTTATGTACTGTAAGTCTCTATAAAATTAAATATTGACTATTTTTACTTTTAATTAGCTTTAGCAAGATACACACCCAGTCTACAATTTCCACATCATTTCCCAATCAGATATTGGGGGAGATGAATGATATGATTAAGTTCAAATGTGAAAAAGTTCAAACTTAAATTGAACTACTTATCAATTCACTGAACATTCACAACCATCTGTACCCATTTCTTCAGTTAGCTTGGCACGGCTGAGCCTGCGTTGGCGATCTAACTTTCTTCACTCTGATAACAAATCTTATGTAAACAACCAGTGTTTACTTATGGTTTTGATTTCACACCGCCACTAGCCGAATAACCTTTTTTCCTTTCAATTCAGTCATAAAAATGTGTATATAAAAAGAGAAGTAACTATACCAACATTCTTAAAAAAATAAAAAGCATTTCTTTACACACCATTTGAAATGGCGTCAATTACTGTCTGCAAAATCAGACAGTAATTCCGTTATTACAAATGAGACGGTGATTCACAACAAACAAAATCAATGGAATGGGGGGAGAAAGGGTTATGGGAAAGGAGGGGACAAAGCATAAAAGGCTGATAACTGGAGCTGGCGAAACGTAAACTGGCCAGAAAGGGGGTGGCAACGAACAAGGCAACGGACGCTGTCAGACTTGGCCCATGCAAACCCTGGGGGGGGAGGGGGGGGGGGTAGGTTGGTAGTAGTACGGGTGAAACATTCCAATCATAACACAGGTGCCCCACATAGTTTTTTCTTCGTCTTTAACTCAGGACATAGCGATACAATACTACTCATGTTTAGTCAATGTTCATTTTTTTGTATATTTTCGTTTTTTTTTTTATGAGGCAAATGTGATACATGAAGCTATACACCTATGTATGTGGTCATTAGAAACATAAGGAACCCCTGATTAACAAATAATCAGGGGTACATTCAATTGGTGAAACAAGGAGTAAATGACTTAATCTATATATTTCATTATCATTACTAGCTAAGTTATAACCACACCTGGAAATGCAGGATGATAAAAGCTCAAGGGCTATAACAGGGAGAATAGCCCAGTGAGGAAAGGAAATAAAGAAACAAATAGAATAGAATAGTGTGTCTGTGTGTACCCTCGAGCAAGAGAACTAACCCAAGACTGTAGAAGACCATGGTACAGAGGCTATGGCACTATCCATGACTATAGAACAATCGTTTGATTTTGGAGTGTCCTCCTAGAAGAGCTGCTTATCATAGCTGAGGAGCCTCTTCTACCCTTACCAAGAGGAAAGCATCCACTGAACAATTAGTGTAGTAGTTATCCACTTAAGTATATTTTTTTCTGTTGTATGAGGAAAGAGGAGAATGCGTAAATAAAAGGCCAGACTATTCGATGTACGTGTAAGAAAGGAAAACACGAGCCGTGACCAGAGAGGGGTCCAATGTACTGTAGTACTATCTGGCCAACCAAAGGAACCACAATTTGTTTTTGTTTTTTTACATGACTAAAAAAAAAGTGAACCAATGCACCTTCAAACCGAGGTTTAAAAAAAAAACTAAATGCATGTTAAATACTATGAACTCTATTTCAATCGCTATGGTAAAGTGATAAAGAATGCAAAACCGCATGACCTACTAAGCGAGGCTACAAGGCTTCTTGGCTAAGCAACCAATTCTATAGCGGTAGGGGTGCTAGTGCCAAAATTACGTTATCCGATGCTTCAACCCCAGGAGGACGTGCGGGAACAAATGAGAGAGAGAGAGAGAGAGAGAGAGAGAGAGAGAGAGAGAGAGAGAGAGAGAGAGAGACTCAGGGGGCATTTTCATCTATTAGTATATACCTTTCTACACAAGGCACGGGCATCAAGCCAATGCCCAAGTGGAGGTTACACTGATGGTGCAAGATGTACACAAACCTTTGCCAATTCGTTTACGTTGAGCTAACAGATGCCTCCACCCATGTTCCATCTTAAGTTTACAGGGTGAGCGATAATGGGAAATTGCAAGATAAGCTGGGAGAAAGAGGCAAGGACTCTGATAAAGCTAAAGACAGGGCCTGTAATTATTAGTATTACTTGCTGAGCTACAACACTAGTTGAGAAAGCAAAATAGTCCAGTGAGGAAAGGAGACAAGGAAAGATAAAATATTCTAAAAACAGTAACATTAAAATAAATATTTCCTTTATCATTATTAGTAATACTTGCTAAGCTACAACTCTAGTTGAGAAAGCAAAATACTATAAGCCAAGGGGCCCAAACAGGTAAAATAGCCTAGTGAGGAAAGGAGACAAGAAAAGATAGAATATTCTAAAAACAGTAACATAAAATTTCCTATATAAACTATAAAACTTTAACAAAACAAGAGGAAGAGAAATAATATATAACATTGTGCCTGAGTGTAAAATGAAAAGCAATGGTACAAAATACATACTCAAGTTGAAAAGACAATTGAACCTACAAATTTATACATAACTCAAAAACTTCCATACAAACTTGAACATTATATCTACCTTCCATCAAGCAAAAGCAATTTAAGACTGAAAAGCAACGTAATAAAAATGAAATGGCGCAGAGCCTGTTGGAACCTAATTATAGCAATCACACATCGCCCACGGCTGCTACTACAAGACCTTACGTAACCTACCACCCCTGGCAAATGCTACGGCTAAAATACTACGGTTTCAGAAAATAAAACTTACGTCGTATAAGGTTCTGATTTGTCGTTCTACTGCTTTTGCTATAACTGTGGGCAAAACAGACCCTGGGCAAAATCAAGGTACCTTTACGAAAGTTTAAGGATAGTGCATCACGCCCATAAGGTCATGTCTTGGTATCCCTAGCCAGATACCATTAAACTATATATTTTCATTTATATTTTTTTAAATACTGAACAAGTTTATATCTATTTTTGTAATAGAATAATTACGAAAATATTGCAAATTTATAAAATGTAATTGTATTCTAATAAAAATATTTTCACGGATTGAGAGAGAGAGAGAGAGAGAGAGAGAGAGAGAGAGAGAGAGAGAGAGAGAGAGAGAGAGAGAGAGAGAGAGAGAGAGAGAGAGTTAATTACGAAATTCAAAAAAATAATAATGGACAAATATGGGACAAGGAAAACCAAAAATTTTGTGACACAAAAGGCTAATGGCAGTTAAAAAATTGAGTCATAGTTATTTACTTGCATAAGAAATTATAGGAAAAGAAACAATGTAACATTAAGAGCACCAACCCAAATTGTTTAATCTTTTACACATAAACAAATCTTTCAAACAGGAACTATCTTGTGCCAGACTTCATTATCAGTTATGACCTTTTGTTATGATTAGATTAGACACGAATTCATCCGGCCCATAGCCCTAGGTTAGTATAAAACTTCATTAATCACCATAAACTGATGATAAGGATGAAAGCAGCAAGAATTCTGTATAATACAGTATTCTATCTTATTTCTCTTCCTCATATTTTTTTTTATTTTTTTTTATAAATTATTTATGAAAGATCTAATTTAATGCTACTGTTCTTAAAATATTCTACTTTGATAGTTTACTACTTTGCTTATAGTTATTTATTTCCTTGTTTCCTTTCCTCATTGGGCTATTTTTTCCTGTTGGAGCATTTGGGCTTGTAGCATCTAGCTTTTCCAACTAGGGTTATAACTTAGCTCGTACCACTACTACTACTACTACTACTAATAATAATACTAATAATAGATGGGATCCAATGTCACATGTATGCAAAATAATGCAATTTGTCAACCGTATGCAAATGTATCGGATATACGCAACAGGACGTTCAACACCAACCAACCGAAGCGGAAAACGGTTATTGTTTGGCGTGAAATAAAGACCTACTTATGAACTACCACAACCCCAACCGTTACGTAACTATGACATCATAGTCAGAAATAAACATTAGGTGACAGTACTGGTGCAGGAAAATCCCAGAGACAATAGGAGCAATATCCACCTGTCCTCAACATGGTATAAAACTAGGATATAATAAGCAGCTGAAATGACAGCCGCTTCCACGCGAAAGCTCAAGCAGCTGGCTGATGAATAAGAGATGTTAATACAGCTGTAATTAGAAACCTCATTATTAGAGTTCTCTTGCTTGAGGGTACACTAGGGCACACTATGCTTTATATAATTTCTTTAGTGTTTTGTTAAAGTTCATACTAAAATATTTATTTAGATGTTGTTGTTCTTAAAATTTTCAATTTTTCCTTAATTCCTTTCCTCACTGAGCCATTTTCCCTGTTGGGGCCGCTCGGCTTATAGCATCCTGCTTTTCCAACTTGGGTTGTAGTTTAGCAAGTAATAACAATAATAATAATATTATTATTACAAGCTAGGCTATAATCCTGGTTGGAAAAGCAAGGGTTCCCATAGGGAAAAACAGCCCAGTGAGGAAAGGAAAAAAGAAAGTAATGCCATGCATTCACCAGCTACAATTCTGCAAATTGATAAATAGCATGATGACTACTTCAATCCCATTCACAAAAAGGAAAATTATACCGTCTAAAGGACAAACTCAAGTTAGAAACGATAGGTGAAACCTAATAAAGGCCCTTGGCGTCAATATGCGTAGGGAAATGTTGATCAAGGGACAAAGGAGAATTATACTGCCAGGAGGACATATATAAATGATAAAAATAGTGAATCAATAATTAACTCCTTGAATTTCTTCTAATCAAAAGCAAGCCATCAAATAAATTACATAAAATGCCGATGTGTTGGTAGATACATTTGAGACTTCAATTACTTTAAAGAAAAGAACTTGGAAAGAATATGAAACTTTGAAAAAAAAATATATATCAATTATGATACGCTGTATCCGGTTTCCGATAATGCTGTGGGGGGTGTAGCGGGGAGTAAAATGACGTCACTTCCGGTAGCAAGGCGCAAAGGACTCCCGAGCTGTTACAAAACTGTGTAGTGAACATCAGCAGCCTGTCAAGTGCCACAAAGAGAGAGAGAGAGAGAGAGAGAGAGAGAGAGAGAGAGAGAGAGAGAGAGAGAGAGAGAGAGAGAGAGAGATACCACTAACATTCTTGAGCTAGCATGTTCGTCACGTGCATACAAAAAAAATAACTTTCGTAACTTTTCAAAAAAAGAAGAAAATTTCGCACGATACAAAAAGAATTTAGGCCTACGTATATTTAGCATAGCGAAATTATGTTAACGTGGATTGTGTAGGCTTAAATAACAGATTCCCCCCCCCCAAAGTTATTTAAGGTCATTTACAATCAGCAATTATTTACTGATAACCAAAGAACATCTATTATTCGCTAGTCGATTTTCGAAATAGGGGGAAAGAGCCATCTGGAAATATGATGCCAGGATTTATGTATATTTCGGGGATCTATTCATAACTAGCTTAGAAATAAATATGCAAAGCAGAAGTATTAAAATACCCTTTACTCCTTAAAACTACGAATAGACTACCCTAAATAGCAGGGCTACATAGATACATCATCAGTGTAATTTAGATACCGGTAGCTTCCCGTAACTACCAAGTGTGTGTGTGTGTGTGTTTCGTTCATGAAAACAACAACACTATGCATTCGAGTAATTATTTTCTTTGACATAGTTGGAGAACATAAGATCGAATAACGCAAAGGAATCACATTATTCCATAGTACAAAACTCTCATAGCCAGAAACGTGGTCATGACCATAATGGCGACATTAAAAAATAAAATTCACGAAGTAGCAGTACGTTCAGGACATTTTTAGCATATTAACCAACGACTATAAAATACAACTAAACTGACACTCTTCTAAGGAAGATTAAAAGAATACTCTATTAATTCTGGCTATGTGTAGCCCTACTGTATACATAATGTCGTGATAATTTCTAGCAAGTGTGCAAATGTTGACACCTAATCTCAAATGAACGCATAATAATGCGCCCTTGTCTGAGAGCAAACTGCAAACCACAGACGATCTACATTTTAGGGCTTCTATCAATCCAGTTCGACCTTCAATATCTCGTTAAAAGTAAGCAATGTGCAGAATGCATCTTCGTATCAAAACAAACAACGAACAGATTCCAGTCATTATAAAAATAACAACGTTTGGCAGTTACCATTAGATACACGGCTCAAATTAATATAAAAATAACCTTAAAGACAATTATAAAATCGAAGAAAAAACTTAATTTACGGTGGACATAACTACAACCAACGAAAAATTTTGAATAAAATTGCCTTTCAACAAATAACGACTCTACTTTTTCTTACTGTGGCTTAGCTACCATATCATATTCGAATTAAATTATCAATGTAGAATACTTGCATTTTAGTACAACATAATTATAAGCATAGATGTGTTTATCACCAATAACAACATTCAATATCTATGAATAATATTTATCAATCACCATAGTATTCTATCATTGTCTTTCGCCACCCTGGATGTTAAAAATGCATAAACAAAACCCTGTCCAATATTAGGCATCCTAATTGAACATCAATATGTCTAATCTAGACGTTAATGAGAGAGAGAGAGAGAGAGAGAGAGAGAGAGAGAGAGAGAGAGAGAGAGAGAGAGAGTTATTAACTATAAAAGCCTTGTTAGTGTTATCAAGTGAGTCATAACCGAGCACCGCAGATATGTGCTTCTTTGTGAACTGAAGCAGGCAATCAAAAGGGCCGATACGTCGACCAAATTCACAGGTTTTTAACTTGACTAATAAAAACGAGACTTTAATAAAATCAAGACGTGATTAATTCTTTCAGTAAATTCAACAAGGCTTATACAGTTAGTTCAAAACTATGAATTCACACGGGATATACAATACATCTGGCAACATGACCGCACTTGCAGAACGCTAACAATAAAACCCGTAAAGTTGCTCTGGCCAACATCGATTCCAACAGACATTCCCGATTCCCAGAACGCCTTCCTTACCTGTTCCAAGGACATAATCTATTCCCTTTCTGTAACTTCAAATAACGGAATGGAATACAGAGCGTGTTTAGAATGATAAATTAGGACAGTGAAATTATAAATACGGTAGGTCTAACAACACGGCCTATTGCTATATTTGTTCATACATCCTTCGTTATGCTTCTTACAAATTGCCTGATAATCATACATTTAATATGTCAATTCTTACAAGATAACAGCAAGCCAATTTCTAGAACGTCACATTAGGCCTAAGTCAATGTTTTTACTAAATGCCTAATTACCAAAAACAATAAAAAATTAGATAATTTCTATAGTAGGTTACATATCCAAATTAATTTACTGGATAAAATGGGAAATTTATATCGTGCAATAGGCCTAGGTATGTTGCAGTTATAGTCCAGGCTATATTTATGACCCCGGTTAGGCCTAACAGATGTTATGGATCTAGTTATAGGCTGTTACGATCTTATACGGATTCAAGGTTCTAATTTTGTTTGCAATAACATAGGCGTATTTAGGTTTAATGTGTCGCATTAATATGAATAAAGTCGAGAAATGTATATAAGATCTCAAGTAATTATAACTGTAAATTTCTACCTGACAACAGGAACAAACCTTGGAAATCCAGACATAAACCACAAACCAATCCACACTAATTATCAGTAGGCATATTTCCGTAAGTGAAAGCCACATTTATGTAAAGTATAGGCCTATGTGCATATCTAAAGCTATGTGGCCTCTATCCAATAATAAACCATAATGCGTCTATGCTACGGAAAACGAAGTTAATTAGGAACTTATATCGACATGAGTTTATAACACAGCCTACACTTAGATCCATAACCACTATTAGGCCTAGTCTGGGATACATCATACCCAAAACATTGGTTATATTTTGGGCTATAATATACCTACAGCCTGGGCTAACTGCAACATCCTATAGGCTGGGCTATAACAGCATACCTCTAGTCTGGGATATAACAACATATCTATAGTCTGGACTATAACTACATCCTTCAGACTTGGCTATAACACCATAACTATAGTCTTGGCTATAATTACATACCGATAGTCTAGGCTATAACCACAACATACCTATAGCTTAGGCTATGACCACAACATACCTATAGTCTAGGCTATAACCATAACATACCTGTAGCCTAGGCTATAAGCACAACATACCTATAGCCTAGGCTGTAAACACAACATACCTATTGCTTAGGCTATGACCACAACATACCTATAGCCTAGGCTATAACCACAACACACCTATAGCCTAGGCTACAACCACAACATACCTATAGCCTAGGCTATAAGCACAACATACCTATAGCCTAGACTATAAACACAACATACCTATAGCCTAGGCTATAAACACAACATACCTATTGCTTAGGCTATGACCACAACATACCTATAGCCTAGGCTATAACCACAACATACCTGTAGCTTGGGCTATGACAACATACCTATAGTCTAGGCTATAACCACAACATACCTATAGCCTAGGCTACAACCACAACATACCTATAGCCTAGGCTATAAGCACAACATACCTATAGCCTAGACTATAAACACAACATACCTATAGCCTAGGCTATAAACACAACATACCTATTGCTTAGGCTATGACCACAACATACCTATAGCCTAGGCTATAACCACAACATACCTGTAGCTTGGGCTATGACAACATACCTATAGTCTAGGCTATAACCACAACATACCTACAGCCTAGGCTATAAACACAACATACCAATAGCCTAGGCTATAACCACAACATACCTATGGCCCAGCCTATAACCAAAAGATACCTATGGCCTAGGCTATAACCACAACATACCTATCACTTAGCCTATAACTACACCATACCTATAGTCTGCCTATTTAAGACCTCGAAAATTAACTTGTAGTCTGAACTAAACCTCTCCTAATAAGTTAATATATTGCATGTGATTATATAAACATTTCAGGCAATTTACATATGTAACTGACCAGTTGTCGACATACAAACTTAGATAATGTTACACAACGTTTGTTTCTGGTTGGAAATAAGATCACTTAGAAAAGGTATTTAGGTTAAGCCTAGAAGATTAATTAAAGGAAGGCCAGAGCTGCTCGTGGACTAGGCAAGGATGTTGCCTAAACAGCAAGATACACATTAACATGGAGTTACAAACAACTCATGTACACAAATACACTAGGTTTATTCACTGGGCTAGATAAGTTTGTCTAGCAGTCAACGACCACTTTATAGCAACAGTTCCTGTGTCTTCGATTTGAATTTGTCTTAAGAAATCAATATAATCGAGTAAATATAACAACAATTAATTCACCGGTACCTAATAACTGCCGATTCAAACGAACACCGAATTAAATTATTTGGTAAAAATATAGGCGTAACACGAGTAATAGAGCGCTGGCGTGCACTTCTACACAAGGCGGGTAATGATTGTAAACTGAGAGAAGAGAGACTGAGTGAGCAGTGAGAGCGTGAGTGTAGAGAAATGGAGGCCCCTCCCCCTCTACCCCCCCTCCCCCAACTGGAGTACCTCCAGCCTAGCTCATTCTGCCAACGCGGACGCCTGGGGCGGGAAATTCTCGATAACTTTTCTTTAAATACATTGATCGATTAATATACGCTGACGGATTTACGTACTTTCGGTGATATTTACAATAAATAACGTATATACATAACGCCTTAAGTGTTAACTCAACCTAGAACGTTTGAATCGGTCGAATTCGTTGTAACGGGGTTGATACGAGAGCATCCCTGACATATCTCAGATAGTTTGAATTAAATGTTACGTAATCAAGCGTTTAAGATGAATTCTAATTTGAAATTTCATAGAATACCACTAGAGTTCCAACTTTACATTTAGAATTGCGTAGAATTAAACTATGGAAGAAACTAACGATTATTAAAATAACAGAACGTGGTAACACTGGAGCCGAGTGGAACCTCGTAGGTGGGACCCTGGGTACACACGACGGGATGGGGCGGGAATACCCAACCAGGGAAGGAGTGGTGTCACTACTCACTGGTAAAGCAGAGAGTGCCAAGGGGAACATATAAGTGAAACTGAAGTGTTGGAAAAGATGGGAACCGTTGCATTAGACATAGAACTTTGATTAAAATGATTGCAATGGAATGTATAACAGCTGAAATATAAGCTATCTGAATCATGATGTATGGTTTTAAATTTTAAACTCACTGAATATGAGGGGACAAACCGTCGAAAGTTACGGAACACCGGAAACGGGACTACTTTGAAACGATACAGAATACAAAGCAGATAAGAATGACAAAGTATATTCAAATTTCCTCTGATAACGTAACCTATAATGCAATAGAGATGCATTATTAAAGTCTTTAAACCCCTTCTGATTAATTGGCAGGTTGAAAACTCCGGAAACGTTAGAGCCTTTTTTAAATTTAGAGGCATTGCACACCTGCAAAGGCATGGCGCAGACGTGTTGCAAGGGAGTGGCTGAAGGCACGTAAAAAAGGCGCCAATGCAGCGCGCCAAAAATGAATTGCCTCCACCGACCGACCGACCGAATCACCACGCCTGAGTGCCAACACATGACTTTGACTCGGCGCACGAAAGCAACTGTATATCACATCATAACCTCAATAATTTTGGTGCTTCTCTTATTCTAAAGTGTGTGTGTGTGTGTGAAGATTGTCTTGCCTTGTGCAAGACACGGGCTCTTGCCTTGGCAGTCCGTAAGCGAATGTAATTGTATTCGTTTTAATTTACTTTGAAAGAGGAAAAGATGGCACCTATGAGTCAGTCTTGGTGTGTACTGTAAATTCAAAACTTATACATTTCATGTTTTCGCATATAGGCCTATATGTAGAATGCTGAATGCCCTGGAATGCATACAAAAGTAGAAAGTAGAGTTCCCCTGCAGTATAGGACCAGAAAAGCAGCCCTTACTAAAGTAATGTTAAAGTATATGTCAGCAAAAACTGCATCCGTTTCTATTCCACTGCAGGACATGGGCCTCATGTCTTTATCCGTGTCTGGTTTTACTCATGTCTGGGGTATGTTCACTTTCATCACCACCCTGGCCAGTGCGGATTGGCGATGGTGGGAGACTTGTCTGATCGCTCGCTGCAAATCAACGTAGTACAGCTTTGCTAATCATGGCGATACACAAACCCTTTCATCACTTAAGGTATCCCCACTCAGAAAGGGATTATATATATATATATATATATATATATATATATATATATATATATATATATATATATATATATATATATATATATATATATATATATATATATATATAATGTGTGTGTAAAATGGTCCCCCTATTATTTCTATACACATTTCGTTGTATAATAAGCTTAACAGTGTAAGATGGTAATCTTTACTCACTGAGAAGATGCATTACTTCGGCTTCCTAATCATTTTCCACTATAATGCACTACTATTTATTTTTATCTATATGGTCAAAGCCGTGTTTAAACCCTATTATTATTCGTAATATTTCGGTTTTTAATATATGGCTCTAGGACTTACTATACAAATTATAGCGGATTCATATTTGATTATACGTCTTTGTCTTGCTGTTACAATTTTAAGGCGCTAGACATGACTTTTCAGAATGCTTATTATTATTATTATTATTATTATTACTTGCTAAGCTACAACCCTAGATGGAAAAGCAGGATGCTATAAGCCCAGGGGCTCCAACAGGGAAAATAGCTCTGTGAGGAAAGGAAACAAGGAAAATTAAATAATTTAAGAACAGTAACAAATTAAAATAAACATTTCCCATATAAACTATAAAAACTTTACCTAAACAAAAGGAAGAGAAATAAGACAGAATAGTGTGCCCGAGTGTACCCTCAAGCAAGAGAACTCTAACCCAAGACAGTGAAAGACCATGGTACAGAAGCTATGGCACTAACCAGGACTAGAGAACAAAGGTTTGATTATTTTCAAAAATTTCTCTTACTGGTACATTTCCACATCTTTTCCTGAATTTCTGCAGCAATTTAAACATCTATAAAAATGTATAGTTCATGTACAACAAGTATTCACATTTTTACAATTCCGCACAATTCCTGCAAGGTCGTCACTAACCCCTCCGTCGTCTCTCGTCTCTTCAGTCATGCAACTATTAGGCCGGGAGCACACTAGCGACTCTGTGGCGCCACAAAGCCACAGCATTGTGTGACGGGGATGTGATCTGCCATAGGTTTCCATTGTTTTCAAAGCCACGCCACGCCTGTGGCGGGGATGAGCGACAGAGAGCCACAGTCGCTAGTTTGCGCGGCAAAACTTGAAAACAATGGAAACCTATGGGAGACCACATCCCCGCCACACGATGCTGTGGCTTTGTGGCACCACAGAGTCGCTAGTGGGCTCCCGGCCTTATGAGAGACTTCGTTTTCCACTCAACCGTTTACTCACGCAATTGTGAATCTTTATATAATTCTCTGAGCTGTATTTTATTAGCGCTGTTAGATTTATGTACACGGCTTACCGCTAGCCTATCTCCTCTGTTAAATTCCCTCAACTTCAAATGTTCAAAGTTGGAGCAAATATTTTTATACTGACCAGGCTGACATGAGTCTTTTTATTGTTTATATATGACATGTCTGTTTTTGACGTTGTTAATAGTTTATATAGGACATATCTGTTTTGACGTTGTTACTGTTTTTAGAATGATATATTGTTAATTTATTCTCATCATTTATTTATTTCCTTATTTTCTTTCCTCACTGGACTATTTTTCCCTGTTGGACCCCTTGGGCTTGTAGCGTCTTGCTTTTCCAACCGGGGTTGTGGCCTGGCTGGTGATGATGATGATAATAATAATAATAATAATAATAATAATAATAATAACAATAAAAACTTGTGGTCTATTAAATTCATTATTCCTGATATGGAATAATATCATTTAATCAAGTCTCTGTGTGAGCTGTATAAATTTTGCATAATTCTGACCATCCTTTGTATTCAGATCTTCCCATACTATACCTACTATTACATAATACAAGATACAGGGTTAATTCTAAAAGCTTTGCCTTTACTTTCATGATGCTCAATACAGTACTACACAGTTTTCTATAAGTTTCCATTTCAGCTGTGACCAAATTATGGGATGACCTTCCTAAACAGATGGTAGAATCGATGCAACTTCCTAAGTTCAAAGTTGGTCCAAATGCTTCTCTGTTGAGCAGGTTGACATAAGACTCGTTTTATACTTGATGCTATCTATCTGTTAACATTGTAATTCATCTCAATATATTTTTATTTTTTAGTTTTTTTAGTTTTATTTTTACTTTTCCATTTCTTTTCTATACTGGGGAGCTCTGCCAGTTAGGGCCCTTTGGCTTGAAACATATTGCTTTTCCAAATTGCCTAACAATAACTATAATGCTAATTATAATAACAAAATGTACTTTTATAAAATTCAACAATTACACTATATTCTTGAGAGAGAGAGAGAGAGAGAGAGAGAGAGAGAGAGAGAGAGAGAGAGAGAGAGAGAGAGAGAGAGAGAGAGAGAGAGAGAGAGAGAATTATACAAAATATCACCGTATATACTGTACACTAACTTTCTTGAACAAATGTAAATAGCAACTGACCAGCATAAGTATTGCAGGCTTCGGTTTGTTAAGCTAAAGAATGTGTAAAGTAAAAAATTAACATCTCAATTTATAATCATGACTGAAAAAATATTTGCAATATTTCATACTTTTTAACTTTATCCCAGCAGAAGACATGAGAATTGCTGTCATTTTTGTCTTTCAGAGGATATAGGTAATTAAACCTGTCGGTAAAACTTATCACAGATTCTAATAAAAGTTCCACGTAGCACACGAATATGCAATAAACCCCACTGCCCAAGTGGTGACTACCATTCTTCCCCAATAAGCGGTTCACAATAAAACTACTTATTTATTAAAAATAATGACCAAGATCATGTGTAAAATATTTCTCAAGTTATGCAAAAAAAAAGTATGGTATGTACATATAGAAAGGACAACTTTATCCTAAACACCTTTAAAAATTATACTTAACCTGGGCAATCTAATAGAGCATTCAAAAACTTGGTAAGTAGATATGAGTAAATTTGACGTTTACAAATATCTGAGACTTAAAAAATAACTATGGCCAAGCCAGGACCTGTATCTTCCAAAGTCAAAGTTCCAAATTACATACTATTAGTCTAAACTTTATATCAAACGTTATTGACAAATACTTCATGTAAAAATCATAGACAAGCAAAAATGAAGTATTGTGCATACAGACTATATCCCCATAACGGTGGCCGGACAGTTGCGTCCCAGACATTTGCGTACCGGACATTTGCGTCCCGGACATTTACGTACCTGGACGTTTGCGTCCCCGGACATTTGCGTACCTGGACATTTGCGTACTGGGACAATTGGGTCCCTGGACATTTGTGTACCTGGACATATAAGTATCCGAAATATTTTGAATTTACCATATTTTAAAATCTCTCTCTCTCTCTCTCTCTCTCCCCTCAGTTACACCTTACCTTTATTCTAAACAAGCAATAATAAGCTTAAAGCTAGTTACCATATATAAAAAACATATATATAAACCCAAGAATTGTTTGGTATAGAAATTCACTCATTAATACCTTGAGTAACTTTAAACAAGCTGAAAGGTAGTTTACCAGAAATAAAACATAAATCTTTTCTAAAGCAGGAGGAAAATAAGCTAGCAATTCTAGTTCTCGCCAGCAGTGTGTAACAAAAACATCTATTGGTATTAGGATTTTATATATTTCGAAATTCGGAACCTATGGCTAAGTTCCAGAAATCTAACACTGGTGGAAAAATATTTGTGGACAATGAAAATTACAGTTACCACTATCATAAGAAAAACTCTGATGAAACAAAAACATACAGGAGGTGTCTAGTGCGATCTTGCAAAGAAAGAATTCATATAGTGAACGACCTAGTTACGACATGCCATAATGAGCATAGTCATGGCTCCTCAGCTGCAGAAGTCAAATCACAAGAAGCTATGTCCCATTTGAAAAATACTTCAGTGTTAACATATGAACCATCAAGAAGTCTTATCGGAGAAACGATCGCTAATGAAGATGAGTACAGTATTCCATTTCAAAACTGCCAGTTTTTTCATCACGGGGAAGAAATATACGTCGATGGAGACAAAAGGCACATAATGTACCCCAATCCCACGGCAAATAAATAATTTTGAGATTCCGGAATCCTACTTTTTTTTTTCTTGACTGGGGGAAAGTTCCTTGCGTTTGATTCTGGCATGATTTACCTCAAGAATTTATCAAGTATTTTGAGATGACGTATATTGGCCAAGTAAGAGGGCGAAGAGGAATAGGGATGGAACCAATTTTTGCTATAGCTTCATGGAGTGTTCGAGAAAGTGTTATTAACCAGTTGCCAAGGTCTATTAATAGTTTTGAGAGATTGCATAATGCTTTGCAATATTCGTTATCCTGTCAACACTCCTCTATCTAGAAGTTAACTGAAATATTGAAAAAGGAGGAGGCCATTGCCCCAAAGTAAAAAAGCGACTTTCAACGAAGAGTTCTTCCACGGCAAAAAAATATAACTGCTAATAAGAGAATCCTGGCAATCTTGGATACATATTCTCCTGAAGACAAGATAATTTTCTTAAGAGGGATAGCTCACAATATCCATACATTTTGAATTATTTGTTTAACCTATAATTTCCTTTTTTTAATCTTTTGATTACTATTACTTTAAAAAAAAAAAAAATTGCAATTCCACTATTGGAAAAATATTCTCCTGAAAACAAGAATAATTTCTTAAAATGTATAATCATACATTCTGAATTATTTGTTAAACTTTTAATACCCCTCTTAAACAAAAATATAATTACAATTCCATCAAATTTATTTGAAAATAATCTAGGTACACAAATGTCCAGGGACACAGATGTCCGGGTACACAAATGTCCAGGGACGCAAATGTCCAGGTACGCAATTGTCCGGGACGCAAATGTCCGGTACGCAAATGTCCGGGACGCAAATGTCCTAAAACCCCCCATAACTAGTACTGCATTGGATCCCTCTCCAGTTACAGTTCATTTTACCTTTGCCTACACATAAATCGAATACTCTGGCCTATTCTTTACAGTACACATTTTCTTTTCTCATACACTGGACAACACTAGGATAACCAAAAAATATTCTTCAATCAAGGGGTAAACTATTGCAGTGTAATTGATCAGTGGTTTATTTCCACTGGGTAAGGGTAGAAGAGACTCTCTAGCTATGGTACGCAACTCTTCTAGAAGGACACTCCAAAATCAAACCATTGTTTTCTAATCTTGGGTAGTGCCATTGCCTCTGTACCATGGTCTTCCACCGTCTTCGGGTAGGGTTCTCTTGCTTCAGGGTACACTCAGGCACACTGTTCTATGTTTCCTTATTATCTTTTCTCTCTGAGCTATTTACCCTCTTGGAGCTCTTGGGCATTAATAGCATCCTGCTTTTCCAACTAGAGTTGTAGATAAGCTAGTAATAATAATAGCAATGATTTTGCAAGAGATTAATAATGGACACTGAATTGCAAAACCTCAGAAGTTAATGTTCATAAAATTGTTTTGGTGGCTTTCAAAAATATGCCACTGTTTTCTAAAGACAATTAGCACGAATCTTGTTTAGTCACAACTTGAACAAGAACTTTGGGCCAAACCGATAAGTTATAAAAGTAGAAGGCTCTATTATTATTATTATTATTAATAATATTAATGTATTATTATTATATTATTATAGCAGGGGAGGATGGGCTGTGGCACCCTAGCAGTACCAGCCGAACTCGGTTGAGTCCCTTGTCAGGCTGGGAGGAACATAGAGAGGAAAGGTCACCTTTTTTTTCATTTGTTTGATGTCGGCTACCCCAAAAAATTGGGGGAGTGCCTTGGTATATATATGCTTTATCATTATTATTATTACTATATAAGCTACAACCCTAATTGGAAAAGCAAGATACTATAAGCCCAAGAGCTCCAGCAGGGCATAATAGCCAAATGAGGAAAGGAGATAAGGAATTAAATAAACTACAAGAGAAGTAATGAACAATTAAAATAAAATATTCTAAGAACAGTAACATTAAAACAGATCTTTAATATATAAACTATAAAATCTTCAAAAAAACAAGAGGAAGAGAAATAAGATAGAATAGTGTACCTGGGTGCACTCTAAAGCAAGAGATCTCTACCTTAAGGTAGTGGAAGACCATGGTACAGAGGCTATGGCACTACCCAAGACTAGAGAACAATGGTTTAATTTTGGAGTGTCCTTCTTCTAGAAGAGCTGCTTACCATAGCTAAAGTCTCTTCTACCCTTACCAATAGGAAAGTGGCCACTGAACAACTACAGTGCAGTAGTTAACCCCTTTAACAAAGAAGATTCATTTGGTAAATGCAGTGTTTTCAGGTGTATGAGGACAGAGGAGAATGTGGAAAGAATAGGCCAGACTATTCAGTGTATGTGTAGGCAAAGGAAAAATTAACCATAAAAAGAGAGAGGGATCCAATGTAGTACTGTCTGGCCAATCAAAGGACCTAATAGCTCTAGCGGTAGTATTCCAATGGGTGGCTGGTGTGCTGGACAACCTACTAACTAAGGAAATAATCTATAGAGAAGCAACTGAAGCAGCAGAATGAAAAGGAGTGGTTGCAATATTGAAAAAATGGAGATACAAAAGACAGCCAGATTGGAAGCAAATACAAACATTCCTTTAGTACAGAGAGCAAGGACCAATGAGTTCCCAGTACTGTATACTGTAAGGCCTTTACTACATGCTCTATATAGTACTGTATTTTGTATCCTTCCTAGAAAAAGGACAAGATTTAGAATAAACTGCATTCATAGTATTCCATAGTGGATGATATGATCAGGGAAAATCTCCATGTAAAGAATGACAACTCCCTAATCGTCCTGTTCGGACCTATTATAAAAAGAAATGAATTTCTCCAGAACCAAGAAGGAATAGATTTAGGATGGCAAGACCTGCTTTGCGGCGCCCCTGACTCTTGCTTGGGACAACCCCTGACTCTTGCTTGGGACAACCCCCGCCCATCATTGCCGTTTCATCTCATCATCATCTTGTCCGTCCATGTCCGTGCCGATCCAGCACATACTGTATATACTGCTTATACAAATATTAACCAGCGATCTTCACACCCCTTATGAGCAGCCAATGCATTAGAGCCCGTGGTTCACTTAAGTTGCGAGACACTCTACTCCATTCATCCAGAATGTCAACTATTATGAAACATTTTGTGCATGACCAATGAGCTGTTAGGAGTATAGTCCCAGGTAATATCCAAATCAGCAATTAAAAATCTAAAGGACCATATTTTCTTTTGTCCAGCAATATAAGATGAGAGTCAGCTGCTTAAAACCAGAGAAGAATGCAATATACTAAGCATAGCAGAATAAGTGTATAAAAATACAGTACCTCTTAGAGACAGACAAGGTAAAAAACAAACTTGAAAGATTTCTTCAATAACATACATTTAATTTTTGGTACAACCAAAGAGAGAGACAGACAGACCAAATATGTTTATCAAAAGGGAGTTCGCAATCTTACTTAAAATCTTAGATGAGTTGTATGTAGATAAAAATAACATTGCTAATAAAAAGATGTGAAGGAGGAGTTTACATAGTAAACTTACTGCTGATCATTCTTTGAGTTGGGGTTCAACTTTCTGCCCTATAAATTTCTTTGAGCTTTGTTGAGGTTCAACTTCCTCCCCAATAATTTTATTTTAGGCTTTGGTGAGGTTTAACTTTCACATTCATAATTTGTTTTGAGTTTTGTTGGGGTATAACTTTTTCCTCCAAAAAGGCCCAAGCACTAATTCTAGCTACAGCCATGTCAACAGATCTTGCAACCTCAGGTTTGGGATAGAGGTAAAGAGAGTAGCATCCTCCACATAAACACCAAGCTTATTTGCGAAAAAAATTTTACTTAATGAAATAGATGAACATTGTAATCCAATCTATGGAACTATCTCTAAGATTACTTCCCAGTTATAATTACATGGCTACAATTGGGAAGAAACTGCAACAAGCTTTGTTTATATTTAGATATATTTATATATACAAAACTAATCACATTTTAAGGTTGTAGGTTGGCCAGGGCACCAGCCACCTGTCGAGATACTACCGCTAGAGCAGGGGTTCTCAACCTTCTTGGCCCATGCACCCCTTTCACCATTTGCAATGATGTCATTCCCCCCCCCCCCCCCCCACTTCCCGTCTTTTCCAAAAGTTGTCTCAAAAATTGCATTGTGTATGATATGCAAATATCACTATAAATCCTTTTATTTTCTTTTTTCAAACTGAATTATACATTAACATCTTTACATGGATTATTTGTATAATGGAATATTACAAATTATATGCAAATTGAAAATATCGATGGATATATAAATCTTGAATGAAAGTAAAATAGTTTTTTTTTTTTTAATTTATAAGAAATACTTAACAGGCCAAACTGAAGCTGATGCAATAATTATTATTCAGAAGATTACATTTCATCGATTGACGAAACCTGTGATTGTTTTTTTTAGCCAATTCTGGGATACCCGGATGAGTGCTTGAAAGGCTACAACGCAGATAATTTTCTACCTCTAATATACTGCGATGCTTCGTTTTAATTTGTAACAGAGTTGAAAAGCCTGACTCACAAAGATATGTCGATATAAACGGAAGCAATACACGGATAGTCATTTCTGCCACATTTGGGTAGGAATCGCACATCAGAGGTCAAAATTCTGTTATTGATTTCTCATCGAACATATCTCTTACAACCAAATAACTTTTTAACTCCAAAAACTCATCTTAACAATCATCAGGAACTTTTTCAACCGACAGTTTGAATGGATTTCTGACTAAATCCAACTAATCACTAAGTTCGTGAAAATATCGTCTGAATTAATTTTCCAGTGCTGTCAAATGCTACAAAAGTTAATTTTTTGCAAATGTGGAAGTACCTTGTCTTCACCACAAACATCAAGAATGGATGACAGTTTCTCAAACATGGCTACATTTTCTGCATTTACCCTTTTCTTCTAATTAATCTTGCTTGCTCATGAAAGCTTCCAAGGCATCTACGAATTCTATAATGTCTGTATTCCTTCCTTGCATCTGGAGAATCAGTTTATTCAGTTGCTCAATTATATCATCCAAATAGGCAAGACGCATGATCCATTTCTCATCACACAGCCAGGCAGGAAATCCTGTTTTACCTTGCACTTCAAAAAACAATTTGAGCTCATCTCTAAGCTGAAATACTCGCTCAGTTACAATTCCTCTTGAACGCCAACGAACATTTGTGTGAAAAAGAAGCGAATGATGGGTTGCATCCATATCAGTACATAACTGCTTGAAAAGTCGTGAGTTGAGAGCCCCTCCTTTGACTAAATTTACAATTTTAATTGTTTGATCCAAAATCTAATCTAGCGGAGCAGGAAGTGCTTTTGAGGCTAGTGTCTGACGATGGCTCATACAATGAATGCCTTTCACTTTTGGAGCTCGCTTTTTCACACATACTTGGAATTCTGATTTTGTCCCTAACATAGCTGGTGCTCCATCTGTACAACACCCACTGATATTATCCCACGAAAGATTTTCTGATTAAAAAAAAAGATGAAACTTTCTCCAAAATATCAGAGGCAAACCTTCTCCAAAATATCAGAGGCCTTGGTAGAACAATAGAGAACTCCTCTTTAAATGAACCTGAGTGAACATACCTTGCAAACACCATCAACTGGGAACATGATGCCACATCAGTTGATTCATCAAGTTTAATTGAAAATAAGCTAAATGCTGAAGACTTTATCTCCTGCACATCTTGATCCTTGATATTAGCTTCTCAGTTATTTATAGTCCAGGAATTCCCAACCTTGGAGTTGCCAAGTAATTTTCTTGGGACTTACTTAATTTCCTAGCCATCTGTCTCTTTCTCAGTACCTTTTCCAATCCTAGGATTAACTTGGGTGGTCACTTGTATATAACTGTCTAATCCATTTTTCCTGGGCCAGCATTTGATATAATCCCAGCCCACGTGACAGGCCAGTTACGCCAAAGCCTATAATTGCTCTCCTCGACCATAAACTTACTTGTCACAATTCACCCCCTGAAAGCCCAAAATTCACCCCTGGGGGTGAATTTCACCCCCATTGAGAACCTCTGCGCTAGAGAGTTAAGGGGTCCTTTGACTGGCCAGACAGTAATACATTGGATCCTTCTCTCTGGTTACGGTTCATTTTCTCTTTGCCTATACACAAACCGAATAGTCTGGCTTATACTTTATATATTTTCCTCTGTCCTCATATGCCTGACAACACTGAGATTACCGAACAATTCTTCTTCACCCAAGGGGTTAACTACAGCACTGTAATTGTTCAGTGGCCACTTTCCTCTTGGTAAGGGTAGAAAGGACTCATTTAGCTATGGTAAGCAGCTCTTCTAGGAGAAGGACACTCCAAAATCAAACCATTGTTGTCTAGTCTTGATTAGTGCCATAGCCTCTTCCACTGTCTTGGGTTAGAGTTCTCTTGCTTGAGGGTACACTCGAGCACACTATTCTATCTTATTTCTCTCCACTTGTTTTGTTGAAGTTTCTATAATTTATATAGGAGACATTTATTTTAATGTTACTGTTCTTAAAATATTTAATTTTTCCTTGTTTCCTTTCCTCACTGGGCTATTTTCCATGCTGGAGCCCCTGGGCTTATAGCATTCTGCTTTTCCAACTAGGGTTACAGCTTCGCAAGTAATAATAATAATAATAATATACAGTAGCAGAGAGTAAATTACATTATGATATTGTATTCTGTCTGGAAAGATAAGGTGAAGGAGAGAATTAAAAAATAAAAAATAAAAACACACGGAGAATCGTAGAGTTGCTAGGTTGGTTTATTGAGACCTATTACCCACAGCCTCTACTCCCACTTGACAATACAATATGTGCCCTAACTGACGGAGTATGTGGTTTGATAATTTATCTCATTAGCCACATGAGAACCTATCGGTGACATCTAAGAGCAATCATGCTCAATTCGAGTGGTGGCCATGATGATGAGATATAGTACTACTGGTATACAGTATACAGACATTTAGAACTACAGTACTGTATGGTAAATACTGTAGCCATAAGATAATCTGCAAGAAATAAAATTTTGGTCTCCACGGCTAATGTGTGGTACAGTATATGTATAAGAAAGTTTTATGAGGCAAAAGTTTTTACTCACCTCCACTCCTCTAATTCTTCATCTGACGAATAGGCTATGTATTTATTGAATGGTTTGCGGATGCTTAGGCGCTTGGTGCTTTCCTGTTTAGAAAGAGATAATTATTTACATTATAAATACGTAGTGTGACATTGTGGCCTAATCTATGCCTAACAATGACCCACATTTACAACCCTACAGTATATGCTTCAGTTATGGTATGTACGAGTTAATAACTAAAAACAAACCAAATAACAGTGCCACATCATGATGATATTATTATAACAACATCTGTTTTGATGATATTATTATAACAACATCTGTTTTAATTAAGTAAATACTAATATAACAACTTTTGTTTTTATTAAGTTGAATGTTAATAAAATTTTCCAAACTGTACAGTACTGTACATGAAATCTCAGAAAAAACGAAATGTACTGGATACTGTACGCAGTCGTACCCTAGACTTTGACACATTAAACTTTAGGCTTAATTCAATCTAATTATGTGCAAACATGTGTTCTATTGAAATTAAAACAATTACAGTATATGTTACTGCTGGTAATTTGAAATTAAATTCTTAAAGTTATAAAACACGTCAGTATCTTGAATGACATTTATGCAAAAAAATATGAAAAATCTATCCTGAAGTCGTGCAAAACAACTTAGTTCCTTACTAAAAATACTGTCTCACCCTAAGCTTTGATGGTGTGTCACTACCACTGAAATAATCACTGTTTAGACGTTCTCTTGTATCAGCCTCGTCAAAAAATTTCCGTGCAGGCTTGAAAGTTTCATTGTTGCCTTGTGTTCCTGTCTTCTCTCCTGTAGAAAAAGATTGGATTTCAGTAATACAGTGGATTACATATTTCATTATCTTGATATGAAATTTGAGCTTTATGTTAGTGATGGTAATATAAGTTCCAAGAATAAACTGCATAATTTGAAATAAATCCATTGAAATAAACATAAGCAAGTACAGTATTTAGACTAATTGTACTATAAGAGTAATATAAAATTTCCAAGAATAAACTGCATAATTTGAAATAAATCCATTGAAATAAACATATGCAAGTACAGTATTTAGACTAATTGTACTATAAGAATAAATACTATACTATACAAGTTCCAAGAATAAACTGCATAATTTGAAATGAATCCCTTGAAATAAACATATCCAAGTATATTATTTGCACTAATTGTACTGTAAGAATAAATCATATTCATGACATTAACTTTTCTTCATCTATCTATTATATAGCTTTCCCTAGCCGAGAAGTCATACACTTCAAATACCGTTTATCCAAAGGAAAACTTTATAATTTAAAGGATGTAAAATATTTGTTGTCCTTTAATGATGAATTAATCATAACAAATGTATCTTGAAAGATTCAGAGCTTAAGAGGAAGATATCAAAATGCTGATTGAAAGTTCTTTCATTTGTAACATTTCAACTGTTGAAGTAATCATAGATGAATACATTGAGTAGGTAGTAGGTTGGCCAGGGCACCAGCCACCCGTTGAGATACTACCGCTAGAGTTATTGAATACTTTGACTGGCCAGACAGTACTACATTGGACTCCTCTCTCTGGTTACGGTTCACTTTCCCTTTGCCTAAACATACACCGAATAGTCTGGCATATTCTTTACAGATTCTCCTCAGTCTCATACACCTAACAACACTGAGATTACCAAGTAATTTCTTCTTCACCCAAGGGGTTAACTACTGCACTGTAATTGTTCAGTGGCTACATTCCTCATGGTAAAGGTAGAAGAGACTCTTGAACTATGGTAAGCAGCTCTTCTAGGAGGACACTCGAAAATCAAACCATTGTTCTCTAGTCTTGGGTAGTGTCATAGCCTCTGTACCATGATCTTCCACTGACTTGGGTTAGAGTTCTCTTGCTTGAAAGTACAGTCGGGCATACTATTGTGTCTTGTATCTCTTCCTCTTGTTTTGTTAATGTTTTTATAGTATATAGGAGATATTTATTTTAAATTTGTTACTCTTCTTAAAAATGTTATTTTTCCTTGTTTACTTTCCTCACTGGGCTATTTTCCCTGTTGTAGCCCCTGGGCTTATAGCATCCAGCTTTTCCAACTACGGTTGTAGCTTAGCAAGTAATAATAATAATAGTCCATTATCTATTGAGCTCTATGTTGAAGGTACAGTTGACCAAATATTCTCATAAAATCCCAGTCATACATGTAAGATATTAATCCTCCCATAAATCCATTGCTACAATCCCTATTTCAAATGTAAATGTCAAGTTATAGCCAATAACTTGATAAAAAAGGATAATGATATAATAGTTAACTACCTCGTGAAATCATAGCTTACACATGGAAACCATTTAAAAATTTGGAAAAAATCCATCTCAAAAAGATTAATGAAAATCAAAATTTGAAGAGGTAAAATGGACAAATTTGGGGTTCTAACGACTCATTACTGTACAATCACTAGCGAATGCTACTGAATTTCTTGAGTCATTATCTTGGAAAAATCACTGATGTTTTCATGAACAAGTACGAATGTTGATTAGAACTGTGATATCATAATCAAATTTTAGGGAGCAAAATATACCTGGTGATATCATATGAATTTTGAGATTTTATTCAGCCAACATGTAGAGCACAGTTAACTTACAATACCATCACTATCAATGTCTTTCCATCACATAATCCTTTTAAATGGTACAGTATGAAATGCATACAGTATGTAGTAATTTTATTACTTATCAATCTGACAACAACCTAAGAGATGAAGGGTAACCAATTAACTTGGTGAATTACTAACTATTCGTTAGACAGAAAATTTACCAAGGTTAAAATCTCAATCCTTTTTGTTTCATTTCCATAATACCCTCTACAAATTGCTTAGAGTACTGTAGGTGTTTTAAAACCTCTTTACTAAGTGCCTATGACCTTTGCTGTAATGTTTTTGAACCTTTATTTCATTACTACAGTGAAACCTCTAGATACAAAAGTTTTTGAATACGAAATTTCACTTTACAAAATGACGTAAGATTTTTTCGCTTCACATCACGAAAAAATACTGAGGATACGAAACAAAATTCGCACTGTTAGGTTAAGTAAATTGAATGATTCAAATGTATTTGGTTCGATTTCATTATAATAATAAAATAATGATACATAAGCTACTTCGGAACAAATTAATGTTGTATCCTGAGGTATTACTGTACTTTCCTTCCCCATTTTCCAACATAGCTGCCATACTTCTTTACCATTACCCAAAATCTATTCTCATCTCTTATTGTAAAGTACAAATATGTAAAAACCCACAGAATCTAGAAAGATGACTCGATGATCTAATAAAAGCATCTTACAGTCATAGATATGTTATAAATATCACTTGAACGAGCATGGATATCTGAACTTGAACAAGCTACTACTGAACTACAAAACAGTACAATGGTAAGTTAGTATTCTAAAATTAAACCCAACTTCAAGGGGATTTCTAATTTCAATCCCTTGCAAGATGCAGTCAAGCATTAAGGCAAGGTGAGGTGGAGGTTAGCATTGAATATTTCAAGCAAGCCTTAGATTTGAAAAATATGAGTGTGAAAACACTAAGGCCCCAAGCACACTAGCCACTCTGTGGCACTACAAGTGGCCGCGCAAAGTGGCGGGCCAGAGCACACTAGCCACTTTTTAGAGCCACAAGTTGCGACCACATGTGGCGACCACATGTGGTTATGTTTTGAATACCCGGCCACATCCTCTACAAAGTTTCCTGCATAACTGATTAGCAGCCACATGTGGTCGCCAGAGGTCGCTAGTATGCTCTCAGCCAGCCACAAAATGCGCTGTTTGTGGCGGGGACGAGCGACAGCTTGCCACAGTCGTGAGCCACAGACACAAGTGTGATCGGCAAAGCTTGAAAACAATGGGAACCTATGGGAGAAAATATCCCCGCCACAAAACGCAGCCACTTGTGGCTCTACAAAGTCACCAGTGTGCTTAGGCCCCAAAACAAGATTCAGCGCGAACACCAGCTTATGCTGAATCTCCTAGTAAACAACGAGGGTTTGTATTTCGTGTTGGAACAAATGTTACAATAGAATGCTATGATCCATGGAGAAAATGCTAAAACCTCTTCTTTGCTTCTAACCTGGAATTTTAAAGTTTCCAAAGGCCTTTCTGAGTTAACAACACAAGAAGTTTTTTAACTGTTACAGCCTTTATTTTGATCCAAAATAAAATCTAAAGCCTTTCCTCGAAGATGACAAAAATACTTTCTTAGTTCCAATCTGAAAACTTCAAATTGCTTTTCTTTAATCAAAGTCACAATACTAAACAAATAAAAATATTTTCTTAGCTCAAATAAAAAAGTTTCAATCAGCAAAAGCCTTGTCATTGCTCCAAATAGAAACCTTGAAACTACTATAGCTTTTCATTTGCCCCACCTTGAAATTTTCAAGCTACTAGGCTACAGCCCTTCATTTGCTCCAACCTGAAATTTTCAAGCTACTAGGCTACAGCCCTTCATTTGCTCCAACCTGAAATTTTCAAGCTACTACGCTACAGCCCTTCATTTGCTCCAACCTGAAATTTTCAAGCTACTACGCTACAGCCCTTCATTTGCTCCAACCTGAAATTTTCAAGCTACTAGGCTACAGCCCTTCATTTGCTCCAACCTGAAATTTTCAAGCTACTACGCTACAGCCCTTCATTTGCTCCAACCTGAAATTTTCAAGCTACTAGGCTACAGCCCTTCATTTGCTCCAACCTGAAATTTTCAAGCTACTAGGCTACAGCCCTTCATTTGCTCCAACCTGAAATTTTCAAGCTACTAGGCTACAGCCCTTCATTTGCTCCAACCTGAAATTTTCAAGCTACTAGGCTACAGCCCTTCATTTGCTCCAACCTGAAATTTTCAAGCTACTAGGCTACAGCCCTTCATTTGCTCCAACCTGAAATTTTCAAGCTACTACGCTACAGCCCTTCATTTGCTCCAACCTGAAATTTTCAAGCTACTACGCTACAGCCCTTCATTTGCTCCAACCTGAAATTTTCAAGCTACTAGGCTACAGCCCTTCATTTGCTCCAACCTGAAATTTTCAAGCTGCTGAACCCATTTCTTTGCTCCAAAAGGAGATCTTCAACTTATTACACCTTTTTCTTTGCTCGAATAAGAGATCGTTAAGTTGTTGAACCATTTGTTTCCTCTAAAAAGTAATCTTCAAGATGCTAAACCCTTTTCTTTGCTCTAACAGAAATCTTCAAGCTGCCAAAGTCTTTATTATTATTATTACTTGCTAAGCTACAGCCCTAGTTGGAAAAGCAGGATGCTATAAGCCCAAGGGGGATCCAACAGGAAAAATAGCTCAGTGAGGAAAGGGAACAAGGAAAAATAAAATATTTTAAGAAGAGCAACAACATTAAAATAAATATCACTTTATAAACTATAAAAACTTTAACAAAACAAGAGGAAGAGGAATAAGATATAAGATAGAACAGTGTGCCCGAGTGTACCCTCAAGCAAGAGAACTCTATCCCAAGACAGTGGAAGACCATAGTACAGAGGCTATGGCACTACCCAAGATTAGAGAACAATGGTTTGATTTTGGAGTGTCCTTGTCCTAGAAGAGCTGCTTACCATAGCTAAAGAGTCTCTTCTACCATTACAAAGAAGAAAGTGGCCACTAAACAATTACAGTGCAGTAAGAAGAATTGTTTGGTAATCTCAGTGTTGTCAGGTGTATGAAGACAGAGGAGAATATGTAAAGAATAGGCCAGACTATTCGGTGTGTGAGTGTATAGGCAAAAGGAAAATGAACCATAACCAGAGAGAAGGATCCAATGTAGTACTATCTGGCCAGTCAAAGGAACCCATAACTCTCTAGTGGTAGTATCTCAATGGATGGCTGGTGCCCTGGCCAACCTACTACCTAGACCAAAAAACAAAAGCTTTTTATTTATCCTATCCAGAAACTTTCTAGTTACTAAAGCCTTTTATATATCCCTGCTTGAAATATTCAAGTTGTTAATACAATTTTTTTGCTTTAAACCTAGCCCTTCAAACTTCTATCTATAGAAATTTATTTGTTCGGTCATGAATTTTTCTAACCGCTAGTCTGAAATTTAAAGTTACTGAAGCCTTTTATTTGCTTCAATGTTCCAAGTAGCCAATGAATCTTATCTTAATTCTGAAATTCTCAAGCCAATAATGACTTTTATGGTCCCTGCAGAAATCTGCTCAAACCTGAAATTTTCAACCTGTTAAAATTTTAGGCTCTAATTTCCTCCAACCAGAATTTTTCAAATAGCTAAAAAAAATTCTCTCCTCAAAATTGAAATCTTCAACCTGTTAAAATTTTAGGCTCTAATTTTCTCAAAACCAGAATTTTTTAAATAGCTAATAAAACTCTCTCCTCAAAATTGAAATCTTCAACCTGTTAAAATTTTAGGCTCTAATTTTCTCAAAACCAGAATTTTTTAAATAGCTAATAAAACTCTCTCCTCAAAATTGAAATCTTCAACCTGTTAAAATTTTAGGCTCTAATTTTCTCAAAACCAGAATTTTTTAAATAGCTAATAAAACTCTCTCCTCAAAATTGAAATCTTCAACCTGTTAAAATTTTAGGCTCTAATTTTCTCAAAACCAGAATTTTTTAAATAGCTAATAAAAC
This sequence comes from Palaemon carinicauda, assembly GCF_036898095.1. Classification (NCBI taxonomy): domain Eukaryota; kingdom Metazoa; phylum Arthropoda; class Malacostraca; order Decapoda; family Palaemonidae; genus Palaemon; species Palaemon carinicauda. Next base: position 136,110,629 of record NC_090734.1, read on the forward strand.
TCTCTCCTCAAAATTGAAATCTTCAACCTGTTAATAGCCCTTTGTAAATAGCAAATGAAATCTTCAACCTTAGTAACAAAATTAATTCTACAACCTTTTAAATCTTTTTCTTAATACCAAATAAAATATTCAACCTGTTACAGCTTTTTCTTAGTACCATGCTGAAATTTTCAACCTGTTAAAGCCTTTTCTTAGTACCCAATTGAAATTTTCAACCTGTTAAAACCTTTTCTTAGTACCCAATTCAAATCTTCAACCTGTTAAAACCTTTTCTTAGTACCCAATTGAAATCTTCAACCTGTTAAAGCCTTTTCTTAGTACCCAATTGAAATCTTCAACCTGTTAAAGCCTTTTCTTAGTACCCAATTGAAATCTTCAACCTGTTAAAGCCTTTTCTTAGTACCCAATTGAAATCGTCAACCTGTTAAAGCCTTTTCTTAGTACCCAATTGAAATCGTCAACCTGTTAAAGCCTTTTCTTAGTACCCAATTGAAATCGTCAACCTGTTAAAGCCTTTTCTTAGTACCCAATTGAAATCGTCAACCTGTTAAAGCCTTTTCTTAGTACCCAATTGAAATCGTCAACCTGTTAAAGCCTTTTCTTAGTACCCAATTGAAATCGTCAACCTGTTAAAGCCTTTTCTTAGTACCCAATTGAAATCGTCAACCTGTTAAAGCCTTTTCTTAGTACCCAATTGAAATCTTCAACCTGTTGAAGCCTTTCCTTAGTACCCAATTGAAATCTTCAACCTGTTAAAGCCTTTCCTTAGTACCCAATTGAAATCTTCAACCTGTTAAAGCCTTTCCTTAGTACCCAATTGAAATCATCAACCTGTTAAAACCTTTTCTTAGTACCCAATTGAAATCTTCAACCTGTTAAAGCCTTTTCTTAGTACCCAATTGAAATCTTCAACCTGTTAAAGCCTTTTCTTAGTACCCAATTGAAATCTTCAACCTGTTAAAGCCTTTTCTTAGTACCCAATTGAAATCTTCAACCTGTTAAAGCCTTTTCTTAGTACCCAATTGAAATCTTCAACCTGTTAAAGCCTTTTCTTAGTATCAAATGAAATATCTAACCTGTTAGTCTTTTCATAGTACCCAATTGAAATCTTCAACCTGTTAAAACCTTTTCTTAGTACCCAATTGAAATCTTCAACCTGTTAAAACCTTTTCTTAGTACCCAATTGAAATCTTCAACCTGTTAAAGCCTTTTCTTAGTACCCAATTGAAATCTTCAACCTGTTAAAACCTTTTCTTAGTACCCAATTGAAATCTTCAACCTGTTAAAACCTTTTCTTAGTACCCAATTGAAATCTTCAACCTGTTAAAACCTTTTCTTAGTACCCAATTGAAATCTTCAACCTGTTAAAGCCATTTCTTAGTACCCAATTGAAATCTTCAACCTGTTAAAACCTTTTCTTAGTACCCAATTGAAATCTTCAACCTGTTAAAACTTTTTTTTAGTACCAAACTGAAATCTTCAACCTGTTAAAGCCTTTTCTTAGTACCGTATGATATATTTAACCTGTTAGTCTTTTCATAGTACCAAACTGAAATCTTCAACCTGTTGAAACTTTTTCTTAATACCAAATGAAATATTCAACCTGATAAAGCCTTTTCTTAGTACCTAATTGAAATCTTCAACCTGTTAAAGCCTTTTCTTAGTACCAAATGAAATATTTAAGCTGTTAGTCTTTTCATAGTACCAAATGAAATCTTCAACCTTTTAAAGGCTTCTTAATACCAAATTGAAATCTTCACCCTGTTAAAGCCTCTATTTAGTACTAAATTGAAATCTTCAACCTGCTAAAGCCTTTTCTTAGTACCAAATTGTAATCTCGGACACCACACACAATACAAGTAAGAAAAATAGAGAAAAATACACAGAAAACGACACCTACCAAATAAAGATCCATCCTCAAAGCCTGACTCTGAGGATTCCACGATTGAGGCTTGGGATCTCCCTTTGGGTGGGGTGAGAAACCCAATGACTGTATTCTTGACAGTTTCTGCCAAGCCGACCACACCTCCATTCGCTCCCACCTGAGGTCCTCCGTTTGCGCTGGTGTCCAATATATTCCTCCGGACTTTAGTCGTGACAGTCTCGCTTGTTGTTACGGTCTTCTCCTGCAAGGTCAATCATCATTAGTACTATGGTCAAGTAATAAATATCATTATTACTAGTGTATCCAAGCTGTCAAAAATGACATCTAAATATTTATATAGATATGCACAAACACATATCAAGCCTTTCCCTTCCCCTTCCCCCTTTCCTAACTACAACATGGCAGTTTCAGCGATTTGTGGGAGATTGTGGTTTCTGAGTATACCCCTTGGGGTACCATCTCTCACCTGAGAATGACAACTCCCTCTTCCCCTACCCAAGGGATGGGGAGAGATCAATTAGTCACATACTTGGCAATGCCACTGAGCGTGACAGGAAAGAAATTTATATATATATATAATATATATATATGTATCTGTATATATATATATATATGTATCTGTATCTGTATATATATATATATATATATATATATATATATATATATATATATATATATGTATATATGTATATATGTATATATGTATATATGTATATATGTATATATATACATACAGTACATATATATATATATATATATATATATATATATATATATATATAACCAGACACATTGATCTTTATCATATAAGGGAGATTATTACTTTGCTAAAACCCTAGTTGGAAAAGCAAGATGCTATAAGCTTAAGGGCTCCAACAGGGAAAATAGCCCAGTGAGGAAATGAAATCAGTTAACAGATAGAATAGTGTGCATGGTTGTACCCTCAAGCAAGAGAACTCTAACATCGGTTTCTGAAGAACAGTTTTCAATAAGTTATAAAATACCACCAGTTTTAGGGAAACCATTCATAATATATGGATCATGAGATTATGATATTGAATACAATTTGTGATTAGAAAAGCAAAATTTAAACAGCCAATAGTTTTTCATCATTATTTACCCCAGAGGAGTTATTATAGATAAAAGAACCTTTCATGATCAAGAATTTCAATCAAAATTAAAGTATATTGAACTTATGGAAAATAACATTCTGATTTCAGTTCAATAATATAATCATTTACCACATTTTGTTTCAATTTAACAGATTAACACCCTGATTAATGCTAAACTTTCTGAAAGATAAAAATGGCAAGATAAACACTAATAGAAATACTTCATAATTACACCCATACTTGAACAAACCTATGGTAATATCTATCTATCTATCTATCTATCTATCTATCTATCTATATAAATATATATATATATATATATATATATATATATATATATATAAATAATAAACTATACACATACAACATATATATATATATATTATATATACACACACATACACATATATATATATATATATATATATATATATATATATATATATACACATACATACATCAACCAATGCACGAAGTTACAACGATGTATACCATATCTACAAATGAAAAAGTGCAAGCAGAGTTGCTTCAAAATAATTACCAGTAGACAATAGATACCAGGCAATGAATAAACCAACGATTAAGTCTCCTTAATCCCCCTTTGTTTCAGTTTATAATTATAAATTTTAATAAAAGGTATCAGTGAGTGGGTTCGTACTGATAACCCTTATTTGACAAACAACGAAGAGATAAGAAAATGAAATTATTTGACAAACAACGAAGAGATAAGAAAATGAAAGAGTTTCATTATGAGCTATAACCGTTATCTACTGTGACCTTATGAAAACAACAAAATAAAATAATTCTTCGTTTGTAAATACATTCACAAAGGGGAAACAAATGTATCTTGGTTTTAATAATAATAATAATAATAATAATAATAATAATAATAATTACAATAATAATAATAACAATAATAATAACAATAATAATATTTCTAGCTAGGCCATAACCCTAGTTGGAAAAGCAAGATGATATGCTATAAGCCCAAGTGCTCCAAAAGGAAAAAAATAGCCCAGTGAGGAATGGAAAGAAGGAAATAAATAAACGACATGGGAAATAATGAATAATTAGAATAAAATATTCTATAAACAGTTACAGCATCAAAACATGTATTTCATATATAAACTTTAAAAAGATTTATTATGTCAGCCTGTTAACATGAAAGCATTTGCTGCAAGTTTGACCTTTTGAAGTTCTACCGATTACAAAATAATAATAATAATAATAATAATAATAATAATAATAATAATAATAATACAAACGATAACAATTCTACAGAAATACACGCAACCTTCATTAAATAATAAAACACGGGAATGATCTAAATAAAAAAAAAACTTTTAAATAAAATCAAAATCATAAAAGGAGGATTAAGTAATGTGATTATCATTAAAGTTAGAATTTCGACACAATATAAAAAAATAAAAAATGTGATTGTAGAGAATATTTTGAATATAAAACTATGTTGCAGTGAAAAGATGGCATTGATAAAACAAAATATTTCGAAAGAATAATAATTATTATATATTTATGATTTAAAAAATTACTAGAAAAGGCTTTTACTATAGACAAAATGAGGCAAGATTAAGTTATTGGATTTGATAGTAAAAATAGTAATTTAAATTGGAGAGAATGGGTTAGGAATGTAAACATGAAATTAATTAAGGCAAAGGAGATTGAAATTAAATATAATTAGGTTTTAAGAAGAGCATAAGAGAGGAAAGACTTTGAATTAGAGACAGTGCTTATTACTATTATTATCATTATTACTATTATTAACCCTGGTCTGCTACAACTCTAAGGGCTCCGACAGGGAAAATAGCCCAGTGAAGAAAGGTAATAAGGGAATAGGCCTACTATGAATTCACTGTGCGAGTTAAGGCCTACAACACATGACGAATTTTGATATGTATAGATTTGGATAAGAAAATAAAATGGTCGTAAATATAAATTGAGGATATTAATATTGATTTCTTTAAAAGTTCAAGTTATAAACAGAAAAAAAGTTAAATATTGAAAAAAGGAAATCTTTTAACTTTACTAATCTTAGTGGTTACGGGAACTAGGAATTTGACTCGACTTGAAATTGTATTCCCGCCGATAAATAACATGAAACCGTGGTTTTGAAATCTTTAACCAAATAAGCATTGTGACTCATTAAACGTCATTTACAAATACTGTGTGTGAGAGAGAGAGAGAGAGAGAGAGAGAGAGAGAGAGAGAGAGAGAGAGAGAGAGAGAGAGAGAGAGAGAGAGAGATTGTTATAAGGCTATTTAATCTACGAAGAATGCATAACACTTAATACTGTATACTTTGAGTAAATAAAGCATATTTCTTCCATACTTTTCCTTCGTCACGTATTATAACCATTATTATTACTAGCCAAGCTACAACCCTACTTTAAAAAGCATGATGCTATAAGTGCAATGGATCCATCCAACAAGGAAAAATAGCCCAGAGAGGAAAGGAAATGAGAAATTAATAAATTACCTAGAAAGTAATGAATAACTAATATAAAATACATAAACGCTAGATAAACAAGCAAGCTACAGACCCGGTGAATCATCCTTATTAATCAAGAGAAATTAACTGGGAGAAAAATATTGCTACAGTAACCGATCATTAACGTGACGTCATCAAGCAGGTGCCAGATGGGACTATAACGATTTCCGTGTGGGCGACCTGTTCCTACGACAAACGGGGAAATAAATAACGATGTATTGTTGATGCTTTCTGCCATCTTGCGGACAATTATTCAATTAATAATGTTATGGCAATTTCTTTAATGTTAAAACCTGTCTGTAAACATTACGTATCATGAGCCAGAAACGTTATCCACTAGGCTAATACGTTTCTTGGCCTTTTGACCTTCAAATAAGAATTAATCCAGAACCTTTAAGTATTTCGAAACGCATACTTCTGTCTTGATGAACTATATGATTACGTACATGACTCGATTATTATCTCTAACGCTTTGTTGTCAATGTTATTTTAATGGGTATTGCACATACCGTTAATAGTTAACTAGGAATGGACAAAATCACTGTATCTGAGAGAGAGAGAGAGAGAGAGAGAGAGAGAGAGAGAGAGAGAGAGAGAGAGAGAGAGAGAGAGAGAGAGAGAGAGAGAATCTTATAATTTTCAAAGCTACATCAGTCTGTGTGTATGTAAATCAAATATGTATTTGTATATCAAAACGGCGAGCTGTAAACAATTCCTAATCCTAGACCAACTAAATTGGTACACTTTAGCAAACAAGTAAAGTTATTAAGGCATTAGCCAGTCATTTAACACTGATCCACTGAAACCAGGCAAGATTATATTTTCTAATCGATTCTCTGCCTATGGATTGTCCTCATGAACAATCGTAGAATGGAAAACCACGTTTAATAGGATTTTATTTTCCCTATACACCACGACGGGAGCATCAATCGGGCATAGCAACATATGAGAAAATAATACATAGCAACGTAAAAAAATGAATCATGCATAGCAACATATGAGAAATGAATAATAAATAGCTACGTAAAAATGAATCATACATAGCAATATATTAAAATGAATCATACAGAGCAACGTAAAAAAAATGAATCATACATTGCAATATATTAAAATGAATCATACAGAGCAACATATGAAAAAATGAATCATACGTGGCAACATACGAAAAATTTATCACACATAACAACATGAAAAATGAATCTTACACAGCAACATATGAAAAATGAATTATACATAGCAACATATGAAAAATTAATCATACATAGCAACATATGAAAAATTAATCATACATACCATATCAAAATGAATCATACGAAGCAACATATGAAAAATGAATCCTACACAGCAACATATGAAAAATGAATCACGCATAGCAACATATGAAAAATTAATCATACATAGCAACATGAAAAATGAATCATGCATAGCAACATAGGAAAAATAGTGTCTATGACACGGAGATTATATCAAAAAGAAAAATGCCACACATTTTCACATTCATTTATACACCTGCATTAGCGAAAAGATTCAAATGTAAAAAAAATCAATTGCGTTATTGATCTGATAATTTTCAATTTCTGAATCAAAGTTTATTTATTCGAATATATATAGTTTTTTTTTTTTTCAATCTATCTTCCCAATATGATTCGACATCATACACATTCATTCTATTGGACCAAACGCAATTTGTTGTTTAAGAATACCCTCAGTTACAGAACACGGGCTCTTTGCACATTTCTATAAATTAATCTTCTCCCATTCTTCCCACTTGACCAAACACCCAAGTATTATATAGGCCTACTCTGAGCTATCCATTTTACTTAATGTTACAGCAACCTTTTTTTGTATAAGAACTTATTTACTCTTTATGACACAAAAGAACATAATTGTGAACTGACAAATGGAAGAATATCTCTCTCTCTCTCTCTCTCTCTCTCTCTCTCTCTCTCTCTCTCTCTCTCTCTCTCTCAAAGCACCCTTTTGATTACAAAGGTTTGTCTCTTCTGACATAACAAACATAACCGTGAATAGATAATTATCTCTCTCTCTCTCTCTCTCTCTCTCTCTCTCTCTCTCTCTCTCTCTCTCTCTCTCTCTCTCTCTCTCAAAGCATCCTTTTGATTACAATGATTTGTCTGACATAATTACATAACTGTAAACAAATCTCTCTCTCTCTCTCTCTCTCTCTCTCTCTCTCTCTCTCTCTCTCTCTCAAAGCACCCTTTTGATTACAAAGGTTTGTCTCCTATGACATAAAAAAACATAACCGTGAACAGACAATTATCTCTCTCTCTCTCTCTCTCTCTCTCTCTCTCTCTCTCTCTCTCTCTCTCTCTCTCTCTCTCTCAAAGCACCCTTTTGATTACAAAAGTTTGTCTCCTATGACATAAAAAACATAACCGTGAACAGACAATTCTCTCTCTCTCTCTCTCTCTCTCTCTCTCTCTCTCTCTCTCTCTCTCTCTCTCTCTCTCTCTCTCTCTCTCTCACCCCACCTTCTTCACCTCCTCCCGGGCTCTACGCCTCCTCCGCTCGTCCTCTCTCTCCATCTCCTCGTAGAGAAGATCGGCCTTCGTCACAACCGGATAATCGCGCACGTCCAGATAACTCAAAGCGCTCTGCTTCTGTTGCAAACTCTCGACGCGGATATCCGCCTGCCGCCACAGCGGTTCCTGAACGCGCAACAGCCCAGTCACGAGTTGAGGGGCTGGGCTGAGGCCGAGGGTCGTTCGCCCGAACTGTTCTTGGTCCTGTACGTGTACGTGATGGTGGTCGATGTTGTGGATACCATCGTGCGGGTATAGTTCGTGTCCGTGGTGGCGGACGTGTCCGTTTCCGTGGACGTGTGAGTGCTGTCCGTTCTCGTGGGAGTGGGACACCTCGGAGAACGAACTGGATTCCGTGACGTTTTGACGGTGTTGGTCCGAGCGTCTTCGACGTCTGTGTCTCACCCTCCTGTGGACAAGAGGAAATTTAAATAATCTTTAATAAAATAAAAGAAAATTAACCCAAAATGAGTCAATAAAAATTGTGACATAATATGAAACTATTAGGACGAGATAAAAATAACGTTTGCAAAATAAAATGAAATTTAACCCAAAATTAGTAAATAAAAATCCTGTGATATAAAATCAAACGATTTGGACCCGTGGTGACTAAATGTGACTTATTATGACATCTTAGTAAAAAGAAAATTAAGTATAATGACCACGTTGAATAAATTTAATGATAAAAATTATCCTTTGAAAAAACATTACGACCAATTTTACTGTTTTTCTTAAAATATTTTATTTCAAGTGTTTATTACTTGTAGTTTAATTATTTCCTTGTTTCCTTTCCTCACTAATATTATTTATTATTCCCTTTTGGAGCCCTTGGGCTTATAGCGCCCTGCTTTTCCAACTAGGGCAGTAGCTTGGCTAATAATAATAATAATAATAATAATAATAATAATAATAATAATAATAATAACAATGAAGAACTGTTATCACCAATAAACAAACAAACAAATCTGGAAATAATGCGATCATGTGGACAATAAAAAGAAAATCATGTAAAATATATTGGCAAAATACTACGAAAATCAGACGTGGATATATATATAAAAATAAGGAAAAAACAATCACGATAAAATATGACCAATCAAGATTATAGAAAAGGAAAAAAAAAACCGATTATTAATTTGCAGTCCAAAATAATCAAATGAATAAAAACTCTTAAATAATTATTAACATAAAACGCATCTAGAATTAGTTTAATAAAACAGTAATCATTGTTTAGGTAAAACTTTAAGAAATAATATAAATGAAAGGATTCAAGGAAAAACATTAATTCGGCATAACTTGGGAAAATATAATAATCAGTAATACTTATAAAACATATAAAAAATTTATTAATTTCTTAATTATGAAATACTCGTATTCTTGGACAGTAACAAGAGAGACACAGACTATGACGTTCAAACGACAACGCGAGGAATAGCCTAAGGCATTCAAAAGAGAGAGAGGAGAGAGAGAGAGGAGAGAGAGAGGAGAGAGAGAGAGAAGAGAGAGAGAGAGAGAGAGAGAGAGAGAAAGAGGATATTTGACCTACAAATAATCAATAGTGCGGCAGGATTCAAGCACAAAGACAAGACTTGCTCGCAAACCAAAGATGATGAAATCCTGATTCCTATTCCAAACTAGGCCTATAAGTGTTAATAAGAAGCAAATCTAAGGCCTATCACCCATAAGTCTCTGATTTCTATTCCAACTTAGCCTATAAGTGTTAATAAGAAGCAAATCTAAGGCCTATCACCCATAAGTCTCTGATTCCTATTCCAACTATAAGGGGTAATAACAGGCAAATCTAAGGCCTATCACCCATAAGTTCTCTGATTCCTATTCCAACTATAAGGGGTAATAACAGGCAAATCTAAGGCCTATCACCCATAAGTCTCTGATTCCCTATTCCAACTATAAGGGGTAATAACAGGCAAATCTAAGGCCTATCACCCATAAGTCTCTGATTCCTATTCCAACTATAAGGGGTAATAACAGGCAAATCTAAGGCCTATCACCCATAAGTCTCTGATTCCTATTCCAACTATAAGGGTTAATAACAGGCAAATCTAAGGCCTATCACCCATAGTCTCTGATTCCTATTCCAACTATAAGGGGTAATAACAGGCAAATCTAAGGCCTATCACCCAATAAGTCTCTGTTCCTATTCCAACTATAAGGGGTAATAACAGGCAAATCTAAGGCCTATCACCCATAAGTCTCTGATTCCTATTCCAACTATAAAGGGTTAATAACAGGCAAATCTAAGGCCTATCACCCATAAGTCTCTGATTCCTATTCCAACTATAAGTGTTAATAACAGGCAAATCTAAGGCCTATCACCCATAAGTCTCTGATTCCTATTCCAACTATAAGGGTTAATAACAGGCAAATCTAAGGACTATCACCCATAAGTCTCTGATTCCTATTCCAAACTAGGCCTATAAGTGTTAATAACAGGCAAATCTAAGGCCTATCACCCATAAGTCTAACTAGCTGTACATGGGTACAAGTGTGTCTGTATGAGTTACGACGATGAGTG
>NC_090734.1:136131592-136136592 GCF_036898095.1 Palaemon carinicauda
TTGAATTCTGCCGATGCAGCCATAGTATTCAAGAAGTTTGATAATAATAATAAAATAAATCTTTCATATATCAACTTTAAAATCTTCAATAGAACAAGAGGAAGAGAAACAAGATAGAATATGTAGCCGTCTTTTTTGACGGGTCGCGTAAGCTAGTAGTTTATATATTCGACTCTTTTTGTCGCATGACAACTGTCCTTCGTTTGCCACCTCCGGCAATCCGTCTGGCACGAACATCTGACAGGAGTCTTCTTCGCCGCGCTGGTCCTACAATTACCGATTGGATGGCTCTGTCCTTTCGAGATCCTCTCGCAAGCAGTTGTCTCAGTGTGAGATTACGACAAACCCCCCCCCCCCCCCCTCCCGATAGATCAGGGTTGCCAGGTTGGTCTTTTTCAGGCCCAAAAAATCTCAAATTTGGCCTTTTTTACAATTAGCCTTTAGTAATATCATGAAAAAAGGCGGGCTTTAAATACTATATTTTTGGCCTTTTTCTAATAATGGCTTGGCCTTTTAAAGCTGGTTGATTATAAGTTGACCTTTTCTCAATTGGAAAACCTGGCAGGGATAGATCATATGGATCTGTCCTCTAGTTACAGTTCTTGATGTGGAGTAAGGGTTGTGGTGGCCTCACTGGGCTATTTTTCCCTGTTGGAGCCCTTGGGCTTATATTATTTTGCTTTCCCAACTAGGGTTGAAGCTGAGCTAGTAATAATCATAATAATAATCCCTGACTGGTGAACGCCAGACTGGAGTTCGAGTTCCGCTCAAACTCGTTAGTTCCTTTAGGTTTTTGCAACCTCATCATCCTAGTTGGTCCTAGCTTGGGTGGAGAGGGGGCTTTGGCTATAGGGCGTTGTCCTGCTTGATAAGGCAATGCCACTGTCATTTGCCTCTGCCATTCATGAGTGGCCTTTAAACATTAAATCACCAGTCACACAATGAAAGGGTGAATTGTGGTGAACGTCCTGAGCTATTGCAATCCAAATATACTTTTACGTGTCCTTTTCACTCTACTCTGTTAAAAATCAACAGTAAAATTGGTAAAAATCCTGGAATAAATGTTGCCAGGCATTTACCGTTTTAAAAACTGATATGTTGACGTAAAGGAGTGATATTGAGGTCACCTACCCGTAAAAGATAATAACAAAGTTTGTTAAAATTACGGTCGCCTGTATTTTACTGAAATACATATGAGAACAGTATACTTTCACGGGGAATTTCCGATTAAAATTAAGGTTGTTTTAAACGTATCTCTTCTTCAAATTATCTGTTTGTATTAGTAGCAACCGGTCTTCCAATTAAAACTATTGAATAACTGTCACTAAGCAATTGATGTCCCTTGCAATCCCCGAAATACCAAAAAAGCTCAATTGATCAGTTGAATCTCGTCTTGATGTTTTAAAGGAAAGTAACTTTTTTTGGCAACTTTTGCAATATTTTTTTTTTCATTAATCAGTTCTTCGGTAATCAGATCGAATTGTGTTAAAGGTGATTTCTCTTATATATATATATATATATATATATATATATATATATATATATATATATATATATATATATATATATATATATATATATATATATATATATATAATTTATTATAGGACAGCTCTTCACAGTGCTGAGCTTGAAGACCTTTAGAGAACGGATGACAAATATTACATACGTACGTATATATATATATATATATATATATATATATATATATATATATATATATATATATATATATATATATATATATATATATATATATATACATACACGTGTATATATCATCAGCCGTGAGTAGTCTACTGCAAAACAAAAGGCCTCAGAGATATCCTTACACACACACACACACACACACACACACATATATATATATATATATATATATATATATATATATATATATATATATATATATATATATATATATGTATGAGAGAGAGAGAGAGAGAGAGAGAGAGAGAGAGAGAGAGAGGAGAGAGAGAGAGAGAGAGAGAGAGAGAGAGAGTTGTTGGTATTATAATTTACAATCATCCTGCTTCGCTTCAAATCTCCGTTAATGAGGTTGCTTGGCCCACACTCATCGTCCTAACTCCAAAAGACACACTGGTGCCCATGGTCAGCTAGTTAGACTTATGGGTGATAGGCCTTAGGTTTGCTTCTTATTAACACTTATAGGCCTAGTTGGAATAGGAATCAGAGACTTATGGGTGATATACCTTAGATTTGCCTGTTATTAACACTTATAGTTGGAATAGAAATCAGAGACTTATGGGTGATAGGCCTTAAATTTGTTTCTTATTAAAACTTATAGGCCTAGTTGGAATAGGAATCAGGATTTCATCATTTTTGGTTTGCAAGCAAGTCTTGTCTTTGTGCTTGAATCCTGCCGCACTATTGATTATTTGTAAGGTCAAATATCCTCTCTCTCTCTCTCTCTCTCTCTCTCTCGCATGCCGTAGGCTATTTCCGCGTTGTCGTTTGACGTCATAGTCTGTATGTCTCTCTTGTTTACTGTCCTAGAATACGAGTATTTCATAATTAAGAAATTGATAATTTTTATGTTTTATAATATGTATTACTGGTTTCTATATTTTCCCAACTTAAGTCAGATTAATGTTTTTCCATGAATTCTTTCATTTACATTATTATTTCTTTCAGTTTTACCTAAACAATGATTACTGTTTTATTAAACTAATTTTAGATACATTTTATGTTAATAATTATTTAAAAAGTTTTATTCGTTTGATTATTTTGGACTGCAAGTTTATATTCGTTTTTTTCTTTTCTATAATCTTGATTGTCATATTTTATCGTGATTGTTTTTCCTTGTTTTTATGTATTTTCCACGTCTGATTTTCGTAGTATTTTGTCAATATATATTACAAAAAATTTTTTTTATTGTCCGCATGATCGCATTATTTCCAGTTTTGTTTGTTTGTTTGTTGGTGATAACAGTTCTTCATTGTTGTTGTTATTAGTATTATTATTAATATTAGCTAAGCTACTGCCCTAGTTGGAAAAGCAGGGTGCTATAAGTCCAAGGGCCCAACAGGGAATAATAAATAACATAGTGAGGAAAGGAAACAAGGAAATAATTAAACTACAAGTAATAAACACTTGAAATAAAATATTTTAAGAACAACAGTAAAATTGGGCGTAATATTTATTATTTTTTCTAAGGGTAATTTTTTTTACTTTACTTAATTTTTTTTTTTTTTTAACTAAGATGTCATAATAGGTCACATTTAGTCACCACGGGTCTAAATAGTATTATTTTATATCACAGGATTTTTATTTACTCATTTTGGGTTTAAGTTTTATTTTATTTCCCAAATGTTATTTTTATCTCATCCTAATAGTTTAATTTTATGTCACATAATTTTTATTGCCTCATTTTGGGTTAATTTTCTTTTATTCCGTAGAGATTATTTAAACTTCCTCTTGTCCACAGGAGGGTGAGACACAGACGTCGAAGACGCTCGGACCAACACCGTCAAAACATTACAGAATCCAGTTCGTTCTCCGAGGTGTCCCACTCCCACAAGAACGGACAGCACTCGCACGTCCACGGAAACGGACACGTCCGCCACCACGGACACGAACTATACCCGCACGATGGTATCCACAACATCGACCACCATCACGTACACGTACAGGACCAAGAACAGTTCGGGCGAACGACCCTCTCCCTCAGCCCAGCCCCTCAACTCGTGACTGGGCTGTTGCGCGTTCAGGAACCCCTGTGGCGGCAGGCGGATATCCGCGTCGAGAGTTTGCAACAGAAGCAGAGCGCTTTGAGTTATCTGGACGTGCGCGAGTATCCGGTTGTGACGAAGGCCGATCTTCTCTACGAGGAGATGGAGAGAGAGGACGAGCGGAGGAGGCGTAGAGCACGGGAGGAGGTGAAGAAGGTGAGAGAGAGAGAGAGAGAGAGAGAGAGAGAGAGAGAGAGAGAGAGAGAGAGAGAGAGATTTGTCTGTTCACATTCATGTTTTATATGTTGGAGATAAACCTTTGTTATCAAAAGGGTGCTTTGAGAGAGAGAGAGAGAGAGAGAGAGAGAGAGAGAGAGAGAGAGAGAGAGAGAGAGAGAGAGAGAGAGAGAGATTGGTCTGTACAGAGTAATGTTTTTTATGTCAGAGGAGGTAAATCTTTGAATCGAAAGGGTGCTTTGAGAGAGAGAGAGAGAGAGAGAGAGAGAGAGAGAGAGAGAGAGAGAGAGAGAGAGAGATTCTATCCATTTGTCAGTTCACAATTATGTTCTTTTGTGTCATAAAGAGTAAATAAGTTCTTATACAAAAAAAGGTTGCTGTAACATTAAGTAAAATGGATAGCTCAGAGTAGTCCTATATAATACTTGGGTGGTTGGTCAAGTGGAAAGAACGGGAGAAGATTAATTTATAGAAATGTGCAAGAGGCCGTATTCTTAAACAACAAATTGCGTTTGATCCAATAGAATGAATGTGTATGATGTCGAATCATATTGGGAAGATAGATTGAAAAAAAATATTCGAATAAATAAACTTTGATTCAGAAATTGAAAATTATCAGATCAATGACGCAAATTGATTTTTTACAGCTGACTCTTCGCTGTATAAATGAATGTGAAAATGTGTTTGTCATTTTTCTTTTTGATATCATCTCCGTGTCATAGACACTAGTTTTCCTATGTTGCTATGCGTGATTCATTTTTCATGTTGCTATGTGTGATTCATTTTTCATATGTTGCTATGTATAATTCATTTTTTCATATGTTGCTATGCGTGATTCATTCTTCATATGTTGCTGTGTATGATTCATTTTTCATGTTGGTATGTGTGATAAATTTTTCGTATGTTGCTATGTATGATTCATTTTTTTCATAAGTTGCTATGTGTGATTCATTTTTCATATATTGCAATGTATGATTCATTTTCTTTACGTTGCTCTGTATGATTCATTTTAATATATTGCTATGTATGATTCATTTTTACGTTACTATTTATTATTCATTTCTCATATGT
>NC_090734.1:136141592-136194367 GCF_036898095.1 Palaemon carinicauda
CTTACTTGTATTGAATGTGGTATCAGAAATTACAATTTGGTACTAAGGAAAGGCTTTAGCAGGTTGGAGATTTCAATTTGGTACTAAGAAAAGGCTTTAGCAGGTTGAAGATTTCAATTTAGTACTAAATAAAGGCTTCAACAGGTTGAAGATTTCAATTTGGTACTATGAAAAGACTAACAAATTAAAGATTTCATTTGGTACTAAGAAAAGGCCTTAACCGGTTGCAGATTTCATTTGGTACTAAGAAAAGCTTTTAACAGGTTGAAGATTTCAATTGGGTACTAAGAAAAGCTTTTAACAGGTTGAAGATTTCAATTGGGTACTAAGAAAAGGTTTTAACAGGTTGAAGATTTCAATTGGGTACTAAGAAAAGGTTTTAACAGGTTGAAGATGTCAATTGGGTACTAAGAAAAGGCTTTAGCAGGTTGAAGATTTCAATTTGGTACTAAGAAAAGAGTTTAGCAGGTTGAAGATTTCAATTGGGTACTAAGAAAAGGTTTTAACAGGTTGAAGATTTCAATGGGGTACTAAGAAAAGGCTTTAACAGGTTGAAGATTTCAATTGGGTACTAAGAAAAGGCTTTAACAGGCTGAAGATTTCAATTGGGTACTAAGAAAAGCTTTTAACAGGTTGAAGATTTCAATGGGGTACTAAGAAAAGGCTTTAACAGGTTGAAGATTTCAATGGGGTACTAAGAAAAGGCTTTAACAGGTTGAAGATTTCAATTGGGTACTAAGAAAAGGCTTTAGCAGGTTTAAGATTTCAAATTGGTACTAAGAAATGGCTTTAACAGGTTGAATATTACATTTGGTACTAAGAAAAGGCTTTAGCAGGTTGAAGATTTCAAATTGGTACTAAGAAAAGTCCAACAGGTTTAAGATTTCAATTTGGTACTAAGAATATTCCTCAACAGGTTGAAGATTTCAATTTGGTACTAAGAAAATTCTTCAACAGGTTGAAGATTTCAATTTGGTACTAAGAAAATTCTTCAACAGGTTGAAGATTTCAATTGGGTACTAAGAAAAGGCTTTAACAGGTTGAAGATTTCAATTTGGTACTATGAAAAGACTAACAAATTAAAGATTTCATTTGGTACCAAGAAAAGGCCTTAACAGGTTGCAGATTTCATTTGGTACTAAGAAAAGCTTTTAACAGGTTAAAGATTTCAATTGGGTACTAAGAAAAGGCTTTAATAGGTTGAAGATTTAATTTTGTACTAATAAAAGGCTTTAACAAGTTGAAAATTTCTATTTGGCCCTAAGAAAAGCCTTTTAACAGGTTGAAGATTTCAGTATAGTACTAAGAAAAAGCTGTAACAGGTTAAAAGAATTAATTTTGGTACTAAGAAAAGGCTTTAACTGGTTGAAGATTTCATTTGGTACCAAGAAAAAGCTGTAACAGAATGAAAATTTCAATTTTGAGGAAAGAATTTTTTTAGCTGTTTGATAAATTCTGGTTGGAGAAAATTAGAGCCTAAAAATTTTAACAGGTTGAAAATTTCAGGTTTGAGCAGATATCTGCAGGGACCATAAAAGTCATCATTGGCTTGAGAATTTCAGAATTAAGATAAGAATCATTGGCTACTTAGAATATTGAAGCAAAGAAAAGGCTTCAGTGACTTTAAAATTCAGACTAGCGGTTAGAAAAATTCACGACCGAACAAATAAATTTCTATAGATAGAAGTTTGAAGGGCTACGTTTAAAGGAAAAAAATGTATTAACAACTTGAATATTTCAAGCAGGAATAAATAAAAGGCTTTAGTAACTAGAAAGTTTCTGGAAAGGATAAATAAAAAGCCTTTGCTTTTTGGTCTAGGTAGTAGGTTGGCCAGGGCACCAGCCACCCGTTGAGATACTACCACTAGAGAGTTATGGGTTCTTTTGACTGGCCAGATAGCACTACATTGGATCCTTCTCTCTGGTTACGGTTCATTTTCCTTTTGCCTATACACTCACACACCGAATAGTCTGGCCTATTCTTTACATATTCTCCTCTGTCCTCATACACCTGACAACACTGAGATTACCAAACAATTCTTCTTACTGCACTGTAATTGTTCAGTGGCCACTTTCCTCTTTGTAAGGGTAGAAGAGACTTTTTAGCTATGGTAAGCAACTCTTCTAGGACAAGGACACTCCAAAATCAAACCATTGTTCTCTAATCTTGGGTAGTGCCATAGCCTCTGTACTATGGTCTTCCACTGTCTTGGGGTAGAGTTCTCTTGCTTGAGAGGGTATACTCGGGCACACTGTTCTATCTTATATCTTATTCCTCTTCCTCTTGTTTTGTTAAAGTTTATATAGTTTATAAAGTTATATTTATTTTAATGTTGCTCTTCTTAAAATATTTTATTTTTCCTTGTTCCCTTTCCTCACTGAGCTATTTTCCCTGTTGGAGCCCCTGGGCTTATAGCATCCTGCTTTTCCAGCTAGGGTTGTAGTTTAGCAAGTAATAATAATAATAATGATAAAGACTTTGGCAGCTTGAAGATTTCTGTTAGAGCAAAGAAAAGGGTTTAGCAACTTGAAGATTTCTTTTTAGTGCCAAAAAACTGGTTCAACAACTTAACGATCTCTTATTCGAGCAAAGAAAAAGGTGTAATAAGTTGAAGATCTCCTTTTGGAGCAAAGAAATGGGTTCAGCAGCTTGAAATTTCAGGTTGGAGCAAGTGAAGGGCTGTAGCCTAGTAGTTTGAAAATTTCAAGGTGGGGCAAATGAAAAGCTATAGTAGCCTCAAGGTTTCTATTTGGAGCAATGGCAAGGCTTTTGCAGATTGAAACTTTTTTATTTGAGCTAAGAAAATATTTTTATTTGTTTAGTATTGTGACTTTGATTAAAGAAAAGCAATTTGAAGTTTTCAGATTGGAACTAAGAAAGTATTTTTGTCATCTTCTAGATTTCTGTTTGTATTAAAGGAAAGGCTTTAAATTCTATTTTGGATCAAAATAAAGGCTGTAACAGGTTAAAAACTTCTTGTGTTGTTAATTCAGAAAGACCTTTGGAAACTTTAAAATTCCAGGTTAGAAGCAAAGAAGATGTTTTAGCATTTTGCCCATGGATCATAACATTCTGTAGTAAGATATTTGTTCCAACACGAAATACAAACCCTCGTTCTTTACTAGGAGTAGATTCAGCATAAGCTGGTGTTCGCGCTGAATCTAATTTTAGTGTTTTCACTCTTATATTTTTCAAATATAAGGCTTGCTTGAAATATTCAATGCTATTATTATTATTATTATTATTATTATTATTATTATTATTATTATTATTACTATTATTATTATTATTGTTATTATTAAATGCTAAGCTACAACCCTAGTTGGAAAAGCAGGATGCTATAAGCCCAGGGGCTCCAACAGGGAAAATAGCCCAGTGAGGAAATGAAATAAAGAAAAATAAAATATTTTAAGTATAGTAACAACATTAAGATAAATATTTCCTATAAAAACTATAAAAACTTTAACAAAACATGAGGAAGAGAAACTAGATAGAAGTGTGTCCTAGTGTACCCTCAAGCAAGAGAACTCTAACCCAAGACAGTAGAAGGCCATGGTACAGAGGTTATGGCACTACCCAAGACTAGAGAACAATGGTTTGATTTTGGAGTATCCTTCTCCTAGAAGAGCTGCTTATCATAGCTGAAGAGTCTCTTCTACCCTTACCAAGAGGGAAGTAGCCACTGAACAATTACAGGGCAGTAGTTAACCCCTTGAGAGAAGAATATAGTTTTGTAATCTCAGTGTTGTCAGGTGTATGAGGACAGAGGAGAATCTGTAAAGAATAGGCCAGACTATTCGGTGTCTGTGTAGGCAAAGGGAAAGAACCATAACCAGAGAGAAGGGTCCTATGTAGTACATGTACTGTCTGGCCAGTCAAAGGACCCCATAACTCTCCACCTCACCTTGCCTTAATGCTTGACTGCATCTTGCAAGGGATTGAAATTAGAAATCCTCATGAAGTTGGGTTTGATTTTAGAATACTAACTTACCATCGTACTGTTTTGTAGTAGTAGCTTGTTCAAGTTCAGATATCCATGCTCGTTCAAGTGATATTTATAACATATCTTTGACTGTAAGATACTTTTACTAGGTCATCGAGTCATCTTTCTAGATTCTGTGGGTTTTTACATATCATTTGTACTTTACAATAAGAGGTGAGAATATATTTTGGGTAATGGTAAAGAAGTATGGCAGCTATTTTGGAAAATGGGGAAGGAAAGTACAGTAATACCTCAGGATACAACATTAATTTGTTCCGAAGTAGCTTTTGTATCATTATTTTTTTTATTATAATGAAATAGAACCAAATACATTTGAATCAGTCAATTTACCTAACCTAACCGTGCGAATTTTGTTTCGTATCCTCTGTATTTTTTCGTGATGTGACGCGAAAAAATCTTACGTCGTTTCGTAAAGTGAGATTTCGTATTCAGAAACTTTTGTATCTATAGGTTTCAAAAAGGTTCAAAAACATTACAGCAAAGGTCATAGGCACTTAGTAAAGAGGTTTTAAAACATGTACACTACTCTCAGCAATTTGTAGAGGTTATTATTGAAATGAAGCAAAAAGTAGTGAGATTTTTACCTTGGTAAATTTTCTGTCTAACGAATGGTTAGTAGTTCAACAAGTTAATTAGTGATCTTTCATCTCTTAAGTTGTTGTCAGATTGATAATTAATAAAATTACTACATACTATATGCATTTCATACTGTACCATTTAAAAGGATTATCATGGAAAGACATTGATAGTGATGGTATTGTAAGCTAACTGTGCTCTACATGTTGGCTGAATCAAATCTCGAAATTCATATGATATCACCAGGTATATTTTGCACCCTAAAATTTGATTATGATATCACAGTTCTAATCAACATTCGTGCTGGTTCATGAAAGCATTAGTGATTTTTCCAAGATAATGACTCAAGAAATTCAGTAGCATTCGCTAGTGATTGTACAGTAATGAGTCGTTAGAACCCCAAATTTGTCTATATTACCCAGCATCCATTTTACCTCTTCAAATTTTTTATTTTCATTAATCTTTTTGGGATGGATTTTTTTCCAAATTTTTAAATGGTTTCCATGTGTAAGCTATGATTTCACGAGGTAGTTAACTATTATATCATCATCCTTTTTTATCAAGTTATTGGCAATAACTTGACATTTACATTTGAAATAGGGATTGTAGCAATGGATTTATGGGAGGATTAATATCTTATATGTATGACTGTGATTTTATGAGAATATTTAGTTAACTTTACCTTTCAACATAGAGCTCAATAGATAATGGACTATTATTATTATTATTATTATTATTATTATTATTATTATTATTATTATTATTACTTGCTAAGCTACATCCGTTGTTGGAAAAGCGGGATGCTATAAGCCCAGGGCTACAACAGGGAAAATAGGCCAGTGAGGAAAGGAAACAAGGAAAAATAAAATTTTTAAGAAGAGTAACAAATTTGAAATAAATATCTCCTATATACTATAAAAAACATTAACAAAACTAGAGGAAGAGATACAAGACACAATAGCATGCCCGACTGTACCCTCAAGCAAGAGAACTCTAACCCAAGACAGTGGAAGATCATGGTACAAAGGCTACGACACTACCCAAGACTAGAGAACAATAGTTTGGTTTTGTAGTGTTCTCCTAGAAGAGCTGCTTACCATAGCTCAAGAGTCTCTTCTACCCTTACCATGAGGAATGTAGCCACTGAACAACTACAGTGCAGTAGTTAACCCCTTGGGTGAAGAAGAAATTGCTTGGTAATCTCAGTGTTGTCAGGTGTATGAGACTGAGGGGAATCTGTAAAGAATATGCCAGACTATTCGCTGTATGGTTAGGCAAAGGGAAAGTGAACCGTAACCAGAGAGAGGAGTCCAATGTAGTACTGTCTGGCCAGTCAAAGTATTCAATAACTCTAGCGGTAGTATCTCAACGGGTGGCTGGTGCCCTGGCCAACCTACTACCTACTCAATGTATTCATCTATGATTACTTTAACAGTTGAAATGTTACAAATGAAAGAACTTTCAATTAGCATTTTGATATCTTCCTCTTAAGCTCTGAATATTTCAGGATAATTTTATTATGATTAATTCATCATTAAAGGACAACAAATATTTTACATCCTTTAAATTATAGAGTTTTCCTTTGGATAAACGGTATTTGAAGTGTATGACTTGTAGGCTAGGGAAAGCTATATAATAGATAGATGAAGGAAAGTTAATGTCATGAATATGATTTATTCTTATAGTACAATTAGAGCAAATAATGTACTTGGATATGTTTTTCAAGCGATTCATTTCAAATTATTCAGTTTATTGTTGGAACTTGTACAGTATAGTTTTTATTCTTATAGTACAATTAGTCTAAATACTGTACTTGCATATGTTTATTTCAAATTATGCAGTTTATTCTTGAAAATTTTATATTATTTATTCTTATAGCATAATTAGTCTAAATACTGTACTTTTAGATGTTTATTTCAAGGGATTCATTTCAAATTATGCAGTTTATTCTTGGAACTTGTATAGTATTTATTCTTATAGTGCAAATACTGTACTTGCAGATGCTTATTTCAAAGGATTTATTTCAAATTATGCAGTTTATCCTAGGAACTTATATTGCCATCACTAACATAAAGCTCAACTTTCATTTCAAGATTATGAAATATGTAATCCACTGTATTACTGAAATCCAATCTTTTTCATAGGAGAGAAGACAGGAACTCATGGCAACAATGAAACTTTCAAGCCTGCACGGAAATTTTTTGACGAGGCTGACACAAGAGAACGTCTAAACAGCGATTATTTCAGCGGTAGTGACACACCATCAAAGCTTAGGGTGAGACAGTTTCTTAGTAAGGAACTAAGTTGTTTTGCAAGACTTTAGGATAGATTATTCATATTTTTTTGCATAAATGTCATTCAAGATATTGATGTGTTTTATAACTTTAAGAATTTAATTTCAAATTACCAGTAGTAACATAAACTGTAATTGTTTTAATTTCAATAGATCACATGTATGTACATGATTAGATTGAATTAAGCCTAAAGTTTAATGTGTCAGAGTCTAGGGTACGACTGTGTACAGTATCCGGTACATTTCGTGTTTTTGAGATTTCATGTACAGTACTGTACAGTTTGGGAAATTTCATTAACAGTCAACTTGATTAAAACAGATGTTGTTATATTAATATCATCATGATTTGGCACTGTTATTTGTTTTTTTTTTAGTTATTAACTCGTATTTACCATAACTGAAACGTATACTGTAGGGTTGTTGTGGGTCATTGTTAGGCATAAATTTGGCCACATTGACACATGAGGTATTTTTAATGTAAATAATTATCTATTTCTAAACAGGAAAGCACCAGGCGCCTAAGCATCCGCAAACCATACAACAAGTACATTGCTTATTCGTCAGATGAAGAATTGGAGGAGTGGAGGTGAGTACAAACTTTTGTCTCATAAGACTTTCTTATACATATACTGCACCACACATTAGCCTCCAAGTCAAAAGTTTTATTCCTTGCAGATTATCTTATGGCTATTTACCTTAGTTCTAAAAGTAAGTCCTCATTACTGTATATACCTGTAGTACTATCTCTGTTCATCATGGCCAGCACTCGAATTGAGTATGATGGCTCTGAGGTGTCACAGATGGGTTTTCATGTGGCCATTGGGATAAATTATCGAACCACATACTTCGTCACAGTTGGGGCACGTATTGTCAGGTAGAATTAGAGGTTGTGGGTAGTAAGTCTTGATGAACCAACCTAGCAATTCTACAATTCTCTTAAGTGTTGTTTTCTTCAAAGTTTTCAATTACTTCCTTCGCCTTATCTCTCCAGACCCTATACAGTACCATAATACAATATACTCTCTGCTACTGTATATGCATAAATGCGATTAATTTTATATATAAAAATGTCCAAATGTAAATAAAGCTTGTTGCTGTTTCCTCCCAATTGTAGCCATGTAATTACAATTAGGAATTAATCTTAGAGATAATTCCATAGATTATATTAGTGTTCATCTATTAGAGTAATTAAATTTTTGTGCAAACAAGCTTGTTGTTTATGTGGATGATGCTACTCTCTTTACCTCTATCCCAAACCTGAGGTTGCAAGATCTCTTGACATGGCTCTAGCCAGAATTAGTGCTTGGGCATTTTTGGAGGAAAAAGTTATAATACCCCAACAAAACTCAAAACAAATTATGAATGTGAAAGTTAAACCTCACCAAAGCTCAAAATAAAATTATGGGGGAGGAAGTTGAACCTCAACAAAGCTCAAAGAAATTTATAGGGGAGAAAGTTGAACCCCAACTCAAAGAATGATCAGCAGTAGGTTTACTATGTAAACTCCTCCTTCACATCTTTTTATTAGCAATGTTATTTTTAACTACATACAACTCTTCTAAGATTTTAAGTAACTTTGCTAACGCCGTTTTGATAAACATATTTGGTCTGTCTGTCTCTCTCTTTGGTTGTACCAAAAATTAAATGTATATTATTTGAAGAAATCTTTCAAGCTTGTTATTTACCTTGTCTGCCTCTAAGAGGTGCTGTATTTTTATACACTTATTCTGCTATGCTTAGTATATTGCATTCTTCTCTGGTTTTAATCAGCTGACTCTCATCTTATATTGCTGGACAAAAGAAAATATGGTCCATTAGATTTTTGATTGCTGAATTGGATATCAACTGGGACTTTAAGCCTAATAGCTCATTGGTCATGCACAAAATATTTCATAATAGTTGTCATTTGGGATGGATGGAGTAAATTGACCCGCAACTTAGGTGAATCACGGTCTTTAATGCATTGGAAGAACATAAGAGGTGTGAAAATTGCTAGATAATATTTGTATAAGCAGTATATACAATATGTGCTGGATTGGCACGGACATGGACGGACAAGATGATGATGAGATGAAACGGCAATGATGGGCGGGGGTTGTCCCAAGCAGGAGTCAGGGGCGCCGCAAAGCAGGTATTGCCGTCCTGAATCTATTCCTTCTTGGTTCTGGAGAAATTCATTTCTTTTTATAATAGGTCCAATCAGGTCGACGTCCAATTAGGGAGTTGTCATTCTTTGCATGGAGATTTTCCCTTACCATATCATCCAATATGGAATACTATGCATGCAGTTTATTCTAAATCTTGCCCTTTTTCTAGGAAGGACCCAAATTACATTACTGTATAGAGCTTGTAGTATAGGCCTTACGGTATACTATGAACTCATTGGTCCTTGCTCTCTGTACTAAAGGAATGTTTGTATTTGCTTCCAATCTGGCTATCTTCTGCATCTCAATTTTTTCAATATTGCAACCACTCCTTTTCATTCTGCTGCTTCAGTTGCTTCTCTATAGATTATTTCCTTAGATAGTAGGTTGTCTAGGACACCAGCCACCCATTGGGATACTACCGCTAGAGCTATTAGGTCCTTTGATTGGCCAGACAGTACTACATTGGATCCCTCTCTCTGGTTATGGCTAATTTTTCCTTTGCCTACACATACACTGAATAGTCTGGCCTATTCTTTTCATATTCTCCTCTGTCCTCATACACCTGATAAGACTGCAATTACCAAATGAATTTTTTTTGTTAAAGGGGTTTACTACTGCACTGTAGTTGTTCAGTGGTCACTTTCCTCTTGGTAAGGGTAGAAGAGACTTTAGCTATGGTAAGCAGCTCTTCCAGAAGAAGGACACTCCAAAATTAAACTATTGATCTCTAGTCTTGGGTAGTGCCATAGCCTCTGCACCATGGTCTTCCACTAGCCTAAGGTAGAGTTCTCTTGTTTTAGAGTGCACTCGGGCACACTATTCTATCTTATTTCTCTTCCTCTTGTGTTTTTGAAGTTTTTATAGTTTATATATTAAAGATCTATTTTAATGTCGCTGTCCTTGAGATATTTTATTTTAATTGTTCATTACTTCTCTCGCAGTTTATTTAATACCTTATCTCCTTTCCTCATTCGGCTATTATGCCCTGCTGGAGCTCTTGGGCTTATAGTATCTTGCTTTTCCAATTAGGGTTGTAGCTTATATAGTAATAATAATAATGATAAAGCATATATATACCAAGGCACTCCCCCAATTTTTTGGGGTAGCCAACATCAAACAATAAAAGAAGGGGGACCTTTCCTCTCTGCATTCCTCCCAGCTTGACAAGGGACTCAACCGAGTTTGGCTGGTACTGCTATGGTGCCACAGCCCACCCTCCCCTGCTATGATAATACAATAATAATGATGATAATAATAATAATAATAATAATAATAATAATAATGATAATAATAATAATAATACTAATAATGATAATAATAATAGAGCCTTCTACTTCTATAATTTATCGGTTTGACCCAAAGTTCTGGTTCAAGTTGTGACTAAACAAGATTTGTGCTGATTGTCTCATAGGGTACAACTTTATCTTTGAGAAACACTGACATATTTTTTAAAGCTACCAAAACAGTTTTTTCAATATACTTAGCCGGTGATTATATAAGCTGCAGCTCTGCTGCCCGACAGAAAAACTCTACGCTCAAAATCCGCCAGCGATCGCTATGCAGGTAGGGGGTGTACTTCAACAGCGCCATCTGTCGTGCAGGTACTCAGTACTCAATGTAAACACAGAACTCAATTTTCTCTCTGTCGTGCCACCGGCAAGACCTACTAAATTCGCTGTTGCTTACTGGATTGGTTTTCACATATTTTGGTGAAGTACACATTTCTAGTTTTGAGCTTTCGCTTTGCAGACACTATCTTCAATACATCCTTGCATTCTTTTGTTGATATCGGATTATTTGTTGACGACTTTGGATAGATTTTGAATTCCCCTTTGACTAATTCAAAATGGCTGACCCTTCTCAAGTCCATTAGTTCAGGAAATGTAATGCTAGGGACTGTTCAAGGCGTCTTCCGAAGGCCTCTATCGATCCTCACACCGTTTGTTCCAATTGTCGGGGTAAAACCTGTCAATTGGAAGATCGATGTGAGGAATGCGTTGGGCTTTCGGAATTCGATTTTATCGAATTCCAGAAATATACACGTAGGCTAGAGAGAGATAGAGTCAGGAGAAGTTCATCTCGCTCCGTTGAATTTTTCTCTCCTCATGCCCCACAACCTATTCCTTCCCCTGTAGTGGTTGCTCCTGATCCCCCTTCTAACACTCAACAACCTTCGATGGCAGATATGATGCGTGCCATCCAGGCTCTGGGTGAGAGAGTCGAGTCCTTGGCTAGTGACCGTAACCAACTCATGGCAGACGTCAAGGAGTTGAAGTGCAAGAGTGCAGTGGGTAGTGATAAAGTGAGTGGTAGTGTTGTGGATAGTGTTGCGCTTGAGGGTTCTTCTGTTCGTGCCTGTCGTCCTCCCAGTCTGGGACCTCTTGCAAGCTCCCAAGCCCAGGGGAGAAGCAATGTCGTACGACCAAAGGGTTCGAGAGGCTTTAATCAGCGAACAGACGTTCCCTCCGTGGTTTCGGGCGTATCTAACCAAAATCGCCCCACCCACACGAAGACGAGAGAGCCCATTTATTCCTCGTCTGCGGAAGAGGTTTCTCGTAAGAAACCATGGACCAAGGGCTCGCGGCCTCTTAAGCGCAAGTCGGTCCCTTCCGCGCAAGTCCAACGGCCCAGTTGTAGCCACTGGGTCAGTTCGGACTCGCTGCAGTCTTCCGACGACTGCTCACCTCCTAAGAGAGGCAAAGCGGTACCGCATCAGGCAGTAACACCGTCTGTTGCCGCACCTGCTCCTGTAGACCCTAAGTGGTCTTTGCTGCAGACCATGCAGTCACAGTTAACGTCATTGATGCAGGACTTTCGTGCGGAGAAGGTTGACGCTGCACCAACCTCTAGCCTACAACCACCCACGGTTGTGCGTCCAGTGGACGCTGAGGCTACCTTCTCCCGCACTCCAGCTGTGAGAGTCCCGCCACCCATGCGTTCCAGTGTACCCTACCAGCCGCATGTTGACGTTCAGCGACGCACGGAACCTTCCGTTGACGTTCGCGAGTTACAACAACAGCCTAAGTTGTTTTGTTTTGACGCGGCGCGTCAACCTCCGCAACCCAGTGTGGTTACCTCTACTCGCCCACAGCAGACTAGACAGTCTGGAGTAGACGCTTTGCGTCCCCGCGCTGCTATGGTTGTTGCCAGTTCACAGACTGGGCAACAGTTCCATGACGTTGCGTCCGGTTCAGTCACGCGTGCGCCCGTGCTGCCGGACTCAGCTGACCAGCCGATTCCTACTCCTTTGCCGCTTCCTCCTCAGTTTTCAGATGATGGACTCTCTGATGATGACGACGCTGCACACATTGACGACCCACATACGGACATCGACGAACCCAAGGCCACGCAACCCTCCTTGGACTTTAGAAAAGTTTTTGCGCTGTTCAAGGAGATGTATCCTGATCAGTTTGTATCTGCGGCTCCACGCTCTCCTCCGTCAGAGTTTGCTTTAGGCACGCAGTCATCCGCGCCTGCCTTTACGAAACTCGTCCTCGCCCGCTCGTCCAAGAGAGCTTTACGAGTGTTAGGAGATTGGATGCAGTCCAAAAAGAACCTTGGGAAGACAGCATTTACGTTTCCCCCTGCGAGACTCTCTTCCAGATCGAGCGTCTGGTATGCCACGGGAGAAGTTCTCGGCTTGGGAGTTCCTGCCTCTGCCCAGGGCGACTTCTCAAGTCTAGTAGACTCTCCCCGAAGGCTAGCCATGAGACGCTCTAAGATATGTTGGTCTCCTTCAGACTTAGACCATCTGTTGAAAGGAGTGTTTAGAGCCTTCGAGGTTTTTAACTTTTTGGACTGGTGTCTGGGAGCTTTGAGCAGGAAGATCTCCCCTTCTGACAAGGAAGCTTCCTTGCTCATTATGTCCTGCATGGACAAGGCCATACGTGACGGATCCAGTGAGCTTGCGGCTTCGTTCGTATCCGGGGTCCTCAAGAAACGGGAAAACCTTTGCTCTTTCCTGTCAGCTGGAGTAACACCGTGTCAGAGATCGGAACTTCTTTTTGCTCCTCTCTCAAAGTGTCTCTTCCCAGAGGACTTGATAAAGGAGATTGCTGCCTACTTGATTCAGAAAGACACCCATGACCTGGTTGCGTCCTCTGCCCGCAAAGCCACCCCTTTGCCTACCGTGTCTAGACCCAGGATGGACACTCCAGCGTCCAGATTCATTCCGCCCTTTCGTGGCAGAGCCTCCAGCAGAGGAGGTGCTCGTGCCGAAGGGAGACGTGGGAAGAAGAAAGGTACCAAGTCCTTTAAAGGCAGAGTCTGACTGCCACCTTCTTCAGACAGCAGTGGGAGCCAGACTCAAGAACTTCTGGCAGACCTGGGAGAAAAGGGGCGCAGATGCACAATCTGTGAAGTTGCTCAGAGAAGGGTACAAGATCCCGTTTGTCCGCAAACCCCCTCTAGCAACGTCTCCCATCGATCTCTCTCCCAGGTACAGAGAGGAAGACAAGAGGCTAGCTTTGAAGCAGGAGGTGTCTCTCTTACTAGAAAAGGGAGCGGTAGTCAAAGTCCGGGACCATCAATCCCCGGGCTTCTACAACCGTCTCTTCTTAGTGGTAAAGAAGACAGGAGGGTGGAGGCCGGTGCTAGACGTCAGTGCGCTGAATGTCTTTGTCACAAAGCAGACGTTCGCCATGGAGACCACAAAGTCAGTTCTAGCAGCGGTCAGGAAGGAAGACTGGATGGTCTCTTTAGACCTAAGGGACGCATACTTTCACGTCCCCATCCACCCAGAATCCCAACCTTTTCTGAGATTCGTTTACGAAAAGGTTGTCTACCAATTTCAAGCGCTGTGCTTTGGCCTAAGCACGGCTCCTCTTGTGTTTACGAGGCTGATGAGGAATATTGCCAAATTCCTGCATTTAGCGGATATCTGAGCCTCCCTCTATTTGGACGACTGGCTTCTAAGAGCTTCTTCCAGTCGTCGCTGTCTGGAGAATCTAAAGTGGACTCTAGATCTGATCAAGGAATTGGGTCTCCTGGTCAATATGGAAAAGTCCCAACTGGTCCCATCCCAAACTATAGTGTATTTAGGGATGGAGATTCACAGTCAAGCTTTTCGGGCTTTTCCGTCGGCCCCCAGAACAAGTCAAGCCCAGGTATGCATCCAGAACATGCTAAAGAAGGAACGATGTTCAGTCAGACAGTGGATGAGTCTGATAGGGACGCTATCATCCCTGGAACAGTTCGTTTCGTTAGGGAGACTACACCTCCGTCCCCTTCAATTTCACCTAGCTGTTTACTGGAAAAAGGACAAGACGCTAGAAGCGGTCTCGATCCCCATTTCCGAGAAGATGAAGTCATCACTGACTTGGTGGAAGGACAGTATCAACCTCAGAGAGGGTCTGCCCCTGGCTGTTCAGACCCCCAACCACGTTCTCTTCTCGGACGCATCGGACACGGGCTGGGGTGCGACATTGGACGGTCGGGAATGCTCGGGAACGTGGAACTCGAATCAAAGAACGTTACATATCAACTGCAAGGAGCTACTGGCAGTTCATCTGGCCTTGAAAAGCTTCAAGTCCCTCCTTCAAGGCAAAGTGGTGGAGGTGAACTCGGACAACACCACGGCCTTGGCGTACATCTCCAAGCAAGGAGGGACCCATTCTATGACGTTGTACGAGATCGCAAGGGACCTCCTCACCTGGTCAAGAGATCTAAACCTTTCTCTAGTAACGAGGTTCATCCAAGGCAATATGAATGTCATGGCGGATTGCCTCAGTCGGAGGGGTCAAATCATTCCAACAGAATGGACCCTACACAAGGATGTGTGCAAGAGACTATGGGCCACATGGGGCCAACCTACCATAGATCTCTTCGCAACCTCGATGACCAAGAGGCTCCCAATATATTGCTCACCAATCCCGGACCCAGCAGCACTTCATATAGATGCCTTTCTACTGGATTGGTCCCATCTAGATCTTTATGCATTCCCCCCGTTCAAGATTGTCAACAAGGTACTGCAGAAGTTCGCCTCTCACGAAGGGACAAGGTTGACGTTAGTTGCTCCCCTCTGGCCCGCGAGAGAATGGTTCACCGAGGTACTTCAATGGCTGGTGGACGTTCCCAGAACTCTTCCTCTAAGAGTGGACCTTCTACGTCAGCCACACGTAAAGAAGGTACACCCAGGCCTCCACGCTCTTCGTCTGACTGCCTTCAGACTATCGAAAGACTCTCTAGAGCTAGAGGCTTTTCGAAGGAGGCAGCCAGGGCGATTGCTAGAGCAAGGAGGACATCCACTCTTAGAGTCTACCAGTCGAAGTGGGAAGTCTTCCGAAACTGGTGCAAGTCGGTATCAGTATCCTCGACCAGTACCTCTGTAACCCAAATAGCTGACTTCCTATTATACCTGAGGAAAGAAAGATCTCTTTCAGCTCCCACTATCAAAGGTTACAGAAGCATGTTGGCAACAGTCTTCCGTCACAGAGGCTTAGATCTTTCCAACAACAAAGATCTACAGGACCTCCTTAAGTCTTTTGAGACCACGAAGGAGCGTCGTTTGGCTACACCTGGATGGAATTTAGACGTGGTACTAAGATTTCTGATGTCAGAAAGGTTCGAGCCACTACAATCAGCCTCCTTTAAAGATCTCACTTTAAAGACTCTTTTCCTGGTTTGCTTAGCCACAGCTAAAAGAGTCAGTGAGATTCACGCCTTCAGCAGGAACATCGGATTTTCATCTGAAACGGCTACATGTTCTTTACAGCTTGGTTTTCTAGCCAAAAACGAGCTACCTTCTCGCCCTTGGCCGAAATCGTTCGATATTCCAAGCCTTTCAAATATGGTTGGAAATGAACTAGAAAGAGTCTTATGCCCTGTTAGAGCTCTTAAGTTCTATTTAAGACGAACTAAACCTTTACGAGGACAGTCAGAAGCTTTATGGTGTTCTATTAAGAAACCTTCTTTGCCTATGTCAAAGAATGCAGTTTCCTATTATATCAGACTGTTGATACGAGAAGCTCATTCCCATCTGAATGAGGAAGACCATGCTTTGCTGAAGGTAAGGACACATGAAGTTAGAGCTGTCGCTACTTCAGTGGCCTTTAAACAAAATAGATCTCTGCAGAGTATAATGGACGCAACATATTGGAGAAGCAAGTCAGTGTTCGCGTCTTTTTATCTTAAAGATGTCCAGTCTCTTTACGAGAACTGCTACACCCTGGGACCATTCGTAGCAGCGAGTGCAGTAGTGGGTGAGGGCTCAACCACTACATTCCCCTAATTCCATAACCTTTTTTAATCTTTCTCTTGAAATGTTTTTTATTGTTGTTTTTGGGTTGTCCGGAAGGCTAAGAAGCCTTTCGCATCCTGGTTGATTTGGCGGGTGGTCAAATTCTTTTCTTGAGAAGCGCCTAGATTAGAGGTTTTGATGAGGTCCTGTAGTATGGGTTGCAACCCTTGATACTTCAGCTCCTAGGAGTCGCTCAGCATCCTAAGAGGATCGCGAGGCTCAGTAAGGAAGACGTACTTAAAAAAGGCAGAGTAATTGTTCAAGTCGACTTCCTTACCAGGTACTTATTTATTTTATGTTTGTTATTTTGAATAACTGCTAAAATGAAATACAAAATCCTTAGCTCATAATAATGTAAACAATTAATGCTGGTCTCTACCCACCCCCCTGGGTGTGAATCAGCTTATATAATCACCGGCTAAGTTTAATATTGAAAAATGTTATCTTTATAATAAAATAAATTTTTGAATATACTTACCCGGTGATTATATATTAAAGGACCCTCCCTTCCTCCCCAATAGAGACCCAGTGGACCGAGGAGAAAATTGAGTTCTGTGTTTACATTGAGTACTGAGTACCTGCACGACAGATGGCGCTGTTGAAGTACACCCCCTACCTGCATAGCGATCGCTGGCGGATTTTGAGCGTAGAGTTTTTCTGTCGGGCAGCAGAGCTGCAGCTTATATAATCACCGGGTAAGTATATTCAAAAATTTATTTTATTATAAAAATAACATTTTTAAACATTAAGTTCTGAAGTTTTGCAATGTAATGTCCATTATTAATCTCTTGCAAAATCATTATTATTATTATTATTACTAGCTTATCTACAGCCCTAGTTGGAAAAGCAGGATGCTATTAATGCCCAAGAGTGTAAATAGCTCAGTGAGGAAAGATAACAATGCAACATAGAACAGTGTGCCTGAGTGTACCCTCAAGCAAGAGAACTCTACCCCAAGACAGTGGAAGACCATAGTACAGAGGCTATGGCACTACCCAAGCCTAGAGAATAAGCGTTTGATTTTGGAGTGTCCTTCTCCTAGAAGAGCTGCTTACCATAGCTAAAGAGTCTCTTCTACCCTTACCCAGTGGAAAGAAACCACTGAACAATTACATTGCAATAGTTAACCCCTTAATTGAAGAATATTTTCTGGTTATCCTAGTGTTGTCCAGTGTATGAGAAAAGAAAATGTGTAAAGAATAAGCCACATTATTCGATTTGTGTGTAGGCAAAGGAAAAATGAACTGTAACTGGAGAGGGTTCCAATGCAGTACTATTTATGGGGATATAGTCTGTATGCACAACACTTCATTGTTGCTTGTCTATGATTTTTACATGAAGTATTTAAGTCAATAACATTTGATGTAAAGTTTAGACTAATAGTATGTAATTTGGAACTTTGACTTTGGAAGATACAGGTCCTGGCTTGGCCATGATTATTTTATAAGTCTCAGATATTTGTAAATGTCAAATTTACTAGCATCTACATACCAAGCTTTTGAATGCTCTATTAGATTGCCCAGGTTAAGTATAATTTTTAAAAGTGTTTTGAATAAAGCTGTCCTTTCTATACGTACATACCATACTTTTTTTTGCATAACTTGAGAAATATTTTACACATGATCTTGGTCGATATTTTGAATAAATAAGTAGTTTTATTGTGTACTGCTTATTGGGGAAGAATGGTAGTCACCACTTGGGCAGTGGGGTTTATTGCATATTCGTGTGCTACGTGGAACTTTTATTAGATTTTGTGATAAGTTGTACGGGCAGGTTTAATTGCTGATATGCTCTGAAAGACAAATCTGACAGCAATTCTCATGTCTTCTGCAGGGATAAAGTTAAAAAGTATGAAATATTGCAAGGTTTTTTTTTTAGTCATGATTGTAAATTGAGCTGCTAATTTTTTATTTTACACATTCTTTAGCTTAACAAACCAAAGCACTCAGTACTTATGCTGGTCAGTCGCTATTACATTGGTTTCAGAAATTTAGTGCACATTACAGTAAATTTTGTATGATTATATCCTGTCTCTCTCTCTCTCTCTCTCTCTCTCTCTCTCTCTCTCTCTCTCTCTCTCTCTCTCTCTCTCTCTCTCTCTCTCTCTCTCTCTCTCCAAAGAATATACTATAATAGTTGCATTTTATAAAAATACATTTTGTTATTATGATTAATATTATTGTTATTGTCAGGCAATTTGCAGCCTTCATTGGAAAAGCAATATGTTTCAAGCCAAAGGGCCTTAACTGGCAGAGCTCCCCAGTATAGAAATGGAAAAGTAAAAAAAGAAAAAAAAAAAGTTATATATTAAGATGAATAACAATATTAAGCAGATAGATAGCATAAAGTACAAAATGAGTCTTATGTTAACCTGCTCAACAGAGAAGCATTTGGACCACGTTTGAACTTAGGAAGTTGCATCGATTCAACTATCTGTTTGGGAAGGTCATTCCATAAATTGGTCAGAGCTGAAATGGAATCTTATAGAAAACTGTGTAGTGTTGAGCATCATGAAAGTAAAGGCAAAGCTTTTAGAATTAACCCTGTATCTTGTATTATGTAATAGTAGGTATATGTATTATTATTATTATTATTATTATTATTATTACTTGCTAAGCTAAAACCATAGTTGGAAAAGCAGTATGCTATAAGCCCAGGGGCTCCAACAGGGAAAATAGCTCAGTGAGGAAAGGAAAAAGAATATTTTAAGAAGAGTAACAACAATAAATATCTCCAAGAGAAATAAGATAGGAGAGTATGCTCGAGTGTACCCTCAAGCAAGAGAACTCTAACCCAAGACAGTGGAAGGCTATGGTACAGAGGCTATGACACTACCCAAGACTAGAGAACAATGGTTTGATTTTAGAGTGTCCTTCTCCTAGAAGAGCTGCTTACCATAGCTAAAGTCTCTTCTACCCTTACCAAGAGGAAAGTAGCCACTGAACAATTACAGTGCAATAACCCCTTTAGTGAAGAAGAATAGTATGGGAAGATCTGAATACAAAGGATGGTCAGAATTATGCAAAATTTATACAGCTCTCACAGAGACCTGTTTAAATGATGTTGCAAGAGATTGATATCCAGATCAGGAATAGTGAATTTAATAGACCACAAGTTTTTATTATTATTATTATTATTATTATTATTATTATAGTTAAGATAAGAGTCCTCTACTGAAGACCAAACAGGAGAACAAAATTTGAAATATGGCAGAATAAATTAAACATCCACAGAATGGACAGATTTTCCAAAGTCTTGAAAAATTTTTCATATCCCAATTTTTGTTCTGTTGTGGGAGAGACAGACCAGAAATGTTTCTCATAGGTGAATTAGCAATAAAATATCACAGCTAGATATAATGAATGGCACGAAATTAAAAGAACTTTGTGATTTCCAGTGAAAAGATGTGGGATGGGAGGATACAGTATCCTTGACCTGCTTACAATCATACTTTGAGTTTTGTTGTTGTTATTATTATTTTTTAAATATTTAACTTAGCCGGTGAATATATAATAGCTGCAACTCTGTTGCTCGACAGACACATACATAAAAAACTCGCCAGCGATCGCTATGCAAGTTGCGGGTGTGCCCACCAGCGCCAACTGTCGGCCAGATACCACTCTCGATGTAAACAAAACCTTCAATTTCTTCTCTGTCGACGTGTCGACAAGACGTACTTTACTCGCTGTTGAACCTGGAGTTTTTCCCATCATATTTGGTGAAGTACTTTAATTTGGTTTGAGCTTTCGCAGTACAGGTGTTTTTCTTCAAATAAATCCTTGAACTCTTTTTTGAATCGGATTAATTGTTGATGACTTAGATTGTTTTTGGAATTTTCCCTTGACTAATTCAAAATGGCTGACCCTTCTCAAGTTCCCAAGTTTCGAAAGTGTAATGCTAGGGACTGTCATAGGCGTCTTCCAAAGGCTTCTCTCGACCCTCACACTGTTTGTTCCAATTGTCGGGGTAAAACCTGTCAATTGGAAGATTGGTGGGAGGAATGCGTGGGCCTTTCGGAATTCGATTTTATCGAATTTGATAAATATACACGCAGACTAGAGAGAGATAGGGTAAGGAGAAGTTCTTCTAGGTCGGTAGATTTTTCCTCTCCACATGCCCCTGAACCTATTCCTTCCCCTGTAGTGGTTGTTCCTAACCCCCCTCCTAGCACTCAGGAACCGTCTATGGCAGACATGATGCGTGCTATTCATGCCTTGGGGGAGAGAGTTGAGGCTTTAGCATGTGACCGAAATCAACTCATGGCGGACGTAAAGGAACTCAAGTGCCAAAGTGCCACGAAGGATAGTGTCAAAGTGCCTAGTGTTACGCAAAGTGTTGTGAACAGTGTTGCGACCGAGGGTTCGTCTGTTCGTGCCTGTCGTCCACCTAGTCCGGGACCTCTTGCAAGCTCCCAAGCCCAGGGGAGAAGCAATGTCGTACGACTTATGGGTTCGAGAGGCCTTGATCAGCGAACAGACGTTCCCTCTTTGGTATCAGGCGGATCTCGTCAAGATCGCCCCTACCAAAGTAAGACGAGAGAGCCCATTTTTACCTCGTCGTCCGAAGGTGTTTCACGTAAGAAACCTTGGACCAAGGTCTCTAGACCTTTAAAGCGTAAGTCGATCCCTTCAGGACAAGTCCAACGTCCCGGATGTAGCCACTGGGACAATTCGGACCCGCTGCCGTCATCTGATGACTGCTCGCCGCCTAAGAGAGGCAAAGTTGTGCCGTCTCATTCGCTAACCCCGTCTGTTACCGCACCTGCTTCCGTAGACCCTAAATGGGTGTTGCTGCAAGACATGCAGTCTAAGCTTGCGTCCTTGATGGAGGACTACAACGCTGAGAAGGTTTCCGTTGAACCTACTGGCCATCAGCCATCCAAGCGTTCGGTTGTGCGTCCTGTTGACGTGGATGTAGCTTTCTCGCGTCAACCAGTTGGTGTGGTACCTCCACCGATGCGACCCAGTGTGGATTTCCAGCCGCACGTTGACGTTAGGCAACGCACTGATGCGATTGGTGACGTTCAGGACTTTCATCAACCATCAGAGTTGACTTGTTTTGACGCGGTGCGTCAACCTCCGCAATCCGGTATGGTGTTGACTGCACAGCCCAGACGGTCTAAACAGTCTCGGGTGGACGCTGTGCGTCCTCGCGCACCTGTTGTTGTTGACAGTTCCCAGACTGTTCAGCAGTTCCAGGACGCTGCGTCCGGCTCCGTCACGTATGCACCAGTGCGACCGGACTCTGCGAGTCAAACGTTGCCTACACCTTTGCCGTTTTCTCATCAGTTATCGGATGAGGAACTGTCAGATGAGGACGTTGCTGAACCACAGCCTGAGGATCAGCCTTCAGAACTAGATGAGCCTAAAGCAGTTCAACCATCCTTGGACTTTAGAAAAGTCATGGCTGTTTTTAAAGAGTTGTTCCCTGATCACTTTATTTCTGTGGCTCCTCGTTCGCCGCCGTCAGAGTTTGTCTTAGGCGTTTCTGCTACCATGCCTGCCTTTACTAAACTCGTTCTCTCTCGCTCATCCAAGAGAGCTTTACGGCTGTTAGGCGATTGGTTAGAGACCAAGAGGAGTTTAGGGAAGACGGCTTTTGCCTTCCCCCCATCTAAACTCTCGTCTAGATCGAGCGTCTGGTATGCCACGGGAGAAGTTCTCGGCTTGGGAATTCCTGCCTCTGCCCAGGGCGACTTCTCAAGTCTTGTAGACTCTCCCCGCCGCCTTGCCATGAGACGCTCGAAGATTTGTTGGTCACCCTCGGACCTGGACCACCTTCTTAAAGGCATATTTAGGGCGTTTGAAGTCTTTTAACTTCCTGGACTGGTGTTTGGGGGCCCTGAGTAGGAAAATCTCATCTGCCGATAGGGATGTTTCCTTACTCATTATGTCCTGCATGGACAAGGCCGTCCGTGATGGGTCCAACGAGCTTGCCGCTTCATTCACGTTCGGAGTCCTGAAGAAACGAGAGTCTCTGTGCTCTTTTCTGTCAGCAGGAGTGACGCCATGCCAAAGATCTGAGTTACTCTTTGCGCCCTTGTCTAAGTGCTTGTTTCCTGAAGTCTTGGTTAAGGAAATTGCCTTGTCTTTAGTGCAGAAGGACACCCACGATTTAGTTGCGTCCTCGACTCGCAAAGCTCCCCCTTTGCCTGCCTTGACTGCTAGACCTAGGATAGACACTCCAGCGTCCAGGTTTATCCCGCCCTTTCGTGGCAGAGCCTCCAGCAGGGGAGGTGCTCGTGCCGAAGGGAAGAGAGGGAAGAGGAAAGGATCCAAGTCCTCTAAGGGCAGAGTCTGACTGCCCGCAACTTCAGACAGCAGTAGGTGCCAGACTCAAGAACTTCTGGCAAGCCTGGGAGAAGAGAGGCGCAGATCAACAATCTGTGAGGTTGCTCAGAGAGGGGTACAAAATCCCTTTTGTACGCAGACCTCCTCTAGCGACGTCCCCCATCGATCTCTCTCCCAGGTACCGAGAGGAAGAAAAGAGACAAGCCCTGAAACTGGAAGTGTCTCTTTTGCTAGAGAAGGGAGCGGTGGTCAAAGTCTCGGACCTTCAATCACCGGGGTTTTACAACCGTCTCTTCCTAGTATCAAAGAAGACAGGAGGTTGGAGACCGGTGCTAGACGTCAGTGCTCTGAATGTCTTTGTCACAAAGACGAAGTTTACCATGGAGACTTTGTCCTAGCAGCGGTCAGAAAGGAAGACTGGATGGTCTCTCTAGACCTAAGGGACGCCTACTTCCACATCCCCATTCACTCAGACTCCCAACCTTTTCTGAGATTCGTCTTCGACGATGTGGTGTACCAGTTTCGGGCCATGTGCTTTGGCCTAAGCACAGCTCCTCTCGTGTTTACGAGGCTTATGAGGAATGTGGCAAAATTCCTCCATTTACCGGACATCTGAGCCTCCCTTTATTTGGACGACTGGCTTCTCAGAGCCTCTTCCAGTCATCGCTGTCTGAAGGATCTCAATTGGACTCTAGATCTGACCAAGGAATTGGGACTCCTAGTCAACTTGGAAAAGTCACAGCTGGTCCCATCCCAAACTATTCTGTATTTAGGGATGGAGATTCACAGTCAAGTTTTTCGGGCTTTTCCGTCGGCCCCCAGAATAGATCAAGCCCTGCTCTCCATCCAGAAGATGTTGAAGAAAGAACGCTGCTCAGTCAGGCTTTGGATGAGTCTGGTAGGTACGCTGTCATCCCTGGAGCAAATTGTCTCGCTAGGAAGGCTACACCTCCGACCTCTTCAATTCCATCTGGCTTTTCACTGGAAAAAGGACAAGACGCTAGAGGCGGTCTCGATCCCGATTTCCGAAAAGATAAAGTCTTGTCTGACTTCGTGGAAGGACAATATCAGCCTACGAGAGGGTCTTCCCCTGGCAGTTCAGAAACCCAACCACGTTCTCTTCTCGGACGCTTCGGACTTGGGCTGGGGCGCGACGCTGGACGGTCGGGAATGCTCAGGTCTGTGGAACTCGAGTCAGAGGAGCATGCATATCAACAGCAAGGAGCTTTTGGCAGTTCATCTGGCCTTGATAAGCTTCGAGAATCTACTTCGAGGCAAGGTGGTGGAGGTCAACTCGGACAACACCACGGCCTTGGCGTACATTTCCAAACAGGGAGGTACCCACTCATTGACTCTGTACGAGATCGCAAGGGACCTGCTCATCTGGTCAAAAGATCGAGGCATCTCCCTAGTAACGAGGTTCATCCAGGGCGACTTGAACGTCCTAGCGGATTGTCTCAGTCGGAAAGGTCAAGTAATTCCAACCGAATGGACCCTCCACAAGGATGTGTGCAAGAGACTTTGGGCAACTTGGGGTCAACCCACCATAGATCTCTTTGCAACCTCGCTGACCAAGAGGCTTCCAATCAATTGCTCTCCAGTCCCAGACCCAGCAGCAATACATATAGATGCCTTCCTCCTAGATTGGTCACATCTAGATCTTTACGCATTCCCACCATTCAAGATTGTCAACAAGGTACTGTACTGCAGAAATTCGCCTCTCACGAAGGGACAAGGTTGACGTTAGTTGCTCCCCTCTGGCCCACGAGAGAATGGTTCACCGAGGTACTTCGATGGCTGGTAGACGTTCCCAGAAGTCTTCCTCTAAGAGTAGACCTTCTACGTCAGCCACACGTAAAGAAGGTACACCAAAGCCTCCACGCTCTTCGTCTGACTGCCTTCAGACTATCGAAAGACTCTCGAGATCTAGAGGCTTTTCGAAGGAGGCAGCCAGTGCGATTGCTAGAGCAAGGAGAGCGTCTACCATTAGAGTTTACCAATCGAAGTGGGAAGTCTTCCGAGACTGGTGCAAGTCAGTTTCCGTATCCTCGTCCAGTACCTCTGTAGCCCAAATAAGGGATTTTGACGATGACGAAGGAAAAATCTATTTCTGGGCGAGAGACCTGTGCCGCCCAGTGAAATGCTCCTTATGCACCATTTCAAAGGAATATAACTGCTAATATTACCAGAGAAAAAATGTAAAGGAATGCTAGGTTGAACTAGCTCGCTCACCTAATGGTGTCGGTATAGACTGGGGCGAAATACCAGAGGTCTCGTACCATTTAGACTTCTCCTCTTCGAAATCCCCCAATAGTGAGGTGCCGTTCAACCTCCCCTGCCTCGCAGACCAGTACTACTAACTCAACCCACGCTTGCCCATCACTCCTTACAGCACCCTTAAGTTTGGGGTCTGATCAGGGGGGGAGCAAATAGGGTGGGTTCACTGGGCGGCACAGGTCTCTCGCCCAGAAATAGATTTTTCCTTCGTCAAAATCCCTTTTCTGGGCTCAATCCCTGTGCCGCGCAGTGAAATAGTACCAGAGAAAACGAACCCAAACTTCATTAACTATACGGGAACAAATTAAAATCAACATAACAAACAGTGGTTTAATCAAAAGTTAACGTAGAAGACGGACGTCTTTAATAACAACAGCATGATAAGGTATAATATCCCAGGAAGGGAAGACAAAAGAACATTAACTTAAAATAAAACCAATTAAGGTCAAACACTGGAACAAATTACATACACTTGAACACTAAAGAAATACAGTTCGTATGGTAAGAATAAATTGAACAATGATAATAAAATGGCAATGTTACGAACTAGGAACACCCATGGGTGTGATACAACAAACCGAACTCAGGTAGGAACTGTAAGTGAGGCAGGTAAGAGGAAGAAGGTGGAAGATATAGGATTCAGGGATTAGTTAGAAGGAATTTGTCCGGGGGATACCACGCTCCCTGCAGCTACGGTAGCGAGTTGAAGGGCCTCTAATTGTTTAAGATGGTGCCGCTTGAACACTGAGGGGGATTTCCATCCGGTATATTTAGAGAGATCTGTAAAGTTCATATGATGGAAACAATTTATTGAGGTCGCTACCGCCCGAATGTCGTGGACGTGAGGAAAAGACTCTGGATTGGCCTGTTTAATGAAATACAAGATCTGTTGTCTGATCCCTTTCAAAGTTATAGTCCCTCCCCGCTCCCTGATGAACAAGGGTCCCGAGGTCTTATAGGAAGTCCTTGATAGAAAGGACTTTAGAGTGGTAACCGGGCATAGGGAAGGATCCTGAAGGAGAGGGATAATTTTCCAGGAGGACCATCTATTCTGAGGGTCTTCATTTTTGGCCAAGAAGACCTTGTCTGGGGAGAGGAGGACCTCTCCTGACGGAAGGAACTCTATGTGGCCTGGATCCC
Organism: Palaemon carinicauda; assembly: GCF_036898095.1. Taxonomy (NCBI): domain Eukaryota; kingdom Metazoa; phylum Arthropoda; class Malacostraca; order Decapoda; family Palaemonidae; genus Palaemon; species Palaemon carinicauda. The sequence continues at coordinate 136,167,557 of NC_090734.1, forward strand.
TTGATAAGGCAGCTAATTCCGAAATCCTGGCGCCAGATGCTAAACTCACGAGAAAGAGAGTTTTCCTGAGTAGAGGGATATACTCACATGAATCGTTGACGGTTTCTGACGCTAGTTTAAGAACATCATTGAGAAACCAGGAAAACGGGCTAGGACGAGAAGATGGTCTCAGTCTGGCACAGGCTCTTGGGATCGAAGCTAGCAATGAATCTGTTAGATCTATATTAAAGCCGATTAGAAAAATCTTCTTCAAGGCAGACTTGATGGTAGTAATAGTGTTTGCTGCTAAGCCCGACTCAAACAAGGTTCTGAAAAAGGTTACCGTTAGGTTTAGTGTCATAAAGTCAGTACTAGAATCTTTCAAAAACTTAGCTAGTTTTTTGACCGCTGAGTCATATTGACGAAGAGTGGAGTCTCTCTTGTCAGATTCTAAAAATAAAGTATTCTGGGGGTCTATGTTAGCCCCTTTGTGTGCCGCAAACTTCATGAAGTCCATAAAGTTAGGGTGGTCTGAATGTTTGAGGAAGCGAACACAGTGCACGTTTGTACTATCTGGGTCAAAGTCGGGTTGGGAATCTGGTGAGGGTGGAGATTCAGCTCCAGTAAAAGAGGAAACCAATTGCTCTTGGGCCAATTGGGGGCCACCAGGGCTACTTGACCTTTGAAGGTTCGAAGTTTGTCCAGCACTTTCATCAGTAGGTTCACCGGTGGGAAAAGGTAAATCCTTTCCCAGGCGTTCCAGTCGAGAGACATGGCATCCGTGGCGTACCCGAGGGTCCAGGTTGGGGGCCACATAACATTTCAGCTTGTGGTTGGATTCCGTCGCGAAGAGGTCTACCTGGAGATCCGGCACTTGGAAGAGGATCCATTGAAAGGATTTGCGATCTAGTGACCATTCTGACTCCAACGGTACCGTCCTGGAGAGTGCGTCTGCCACAACGTTCCGAACTCCAGCCAGATGGACGGCGGATAGGTGCCATTGGTTTGAGGCCGCCAGGGAGAAGATTGCCACCATCACGTGATTGATGGGACCTGACTTGGAGCCCCCTCTGTTTAGACAACGGACTATGACTTCGTTGTCGAGGACTATCCTCAGATGTTGTTTCTTGGCCGGGGAAAGACGTTTCAAGGTTAGTAAGACAGCCATGGCCTCCAGGACGTTTATGTGAAATTGCTGGAACATTGTGGACCAAAGGCCCTGAACTTTCCTGTGTTGGGAGTAGCCTCCCCAACCTGATAGGGAGGCATCCGTGTGGATGACTATCCTTGGAGGGGGGTACTGCAACAGAACCGACTTTGATAGGCTCTTGGCGGTTGTCCATGGGAGAAGCCTCTTCCGAAGAATGGGAGGAAGGCGTGTCTTCTTGTCCCGACGTTTGGTGTTCGCTCTGGAGCGCCAAACTCGGTTGATGTCTTTCAGTTTCGCTTTCAGAAGGAGGTCTGTCACTGAAGCGAATTGTAGGGACCCTAGAATCCTCTCCTGGTTCCTTCTGGAAGTTACCTTTTCCCCGAGAAAGCGTTTGGTATTTTTCGCAATCTCTATCCTCTTGGACCTGGGGAGACATAGAGTGTGAGAACGTAGGTCCCACCGTAATCCCAGCCACTGAAATTTGGTCTTTGGTGTCAGACGAGACTTTCCGAAGTTTATTTGGAATCCCAGAAACTGAAGATATTGGATCACCTTGTTTGTTGCCTTGAGACAATCCTCGACGTTGTCTGACCAGATTAGCCAATCGTCCAGGTATGCGACGACTTGGATTCCGTGGGATCGGAGTTCCTGAATGACTGATTCCGCCAGTTTCGTGAAGATTCTGGGCGCGATGTTGAGCCCGAAAGGCATCACTTTGAACGTGTAAGCCTTGTCGTCCAGTCTGAATCCTAGGAATGGGCGGAAGTGTCTCGCTATTGGAACGTGATAGTAAGCATCGGTAAGATCGATGGAAGTGGTGACGGCCCCACGGGGAAGCAAGGTTCGCACCTGCGAGACGGTAAGCATGTGAAACCTGTCGCATTGAATGGACAAGTTTAGTCGAGACAGATCGAGGATGACCCTTCGGCTGTCGGAGTCTTTCTTCGGAACGCTGAATAAGCGACCTTGAAACTTCAGATATTTCGTTTCCTTGATCGCGTTCTTGCGAAGAAGATCTTGGGTAAACAAAAGTAGGTCCGGTGTCGAGGGTTGATGGAATTTGTTCGGTGGAGGAGGCCCTTCTATCCAACTCCACCCCAGGCCCTTGGAGATTATGCTGAAGGCCCAAGGACTGAATTTCCAGCGACTCCGGAACACATAAAGTCTCCCTCCTACCTGAAGACCGTCAGTAGTTGGAGGTTTTACCGCCTCGGCCACCACGTGACCCTTTTCCATGGGAGAAATATCTCCCTTTGCTTCTGTTCTGAAAAGAACCCCCTCGAACCGGGGCCCCTGCCTCGTTGGTATCCTTGGGAGGAAAACCGGGACTCATAGACCGGGTTATAAACAGGAGAGGTAAACGAGTTCGAGGCCACTTGGCTTTCAGGGACGAGGACATACTTCACTTGGGGCTGAGACTTGGAGGTGGAGGGTTGGATGCCCTGAGAGACCGGGGCCGACTGGACTACTTGAATAGGTTGGCGGAATTGGGTAGAGCTATAAGGGCGTAGCCTCTTTCTGCCCCGGGAGTGAATGCTCGATTGTTCGAACTTCCGTTTGGGAGTGAGACCCCAACGGACTTTGAGGCTCTGGTTCACTCTGGCAGCTTCGCTCAATACCGAGTTGACCATGTCCTCCGGGAATAGGTCCGGACCCCAAGCAGAGGCTTTAATGAGCTTATTTGGCTCATGGCGGATAGTGGCTTCAGATAAGACATGCTTACGGCAACGTCTTTTGGCCACCAAGAAGTCGTAGCAATCTGCTAACAAAGATTGCAGGGTGGCTTTAGTCATAACTTTAAAAGAGTGTTCCTCGTCATAAGTAAGAGAAAACATCTCCGCCATAGTCGAGACGTAGAGGCTCCGGCTAAACCTAGACCGGGACTCGAACTCGAGTCGGATTAAGGTTTCAGGTAGTCTTGGGAGGCGTTCACTGAATTGCGTCGATGCACAGTCCGCGGATAGCTTACCAGAAGTGAATGTCGATTGAATGTTAAGCCAACATTCATTATCTGATGGGAACAGCAGAGATGTAGGATCTGTCTCCCGGAGTTGTGGCAAAGGCTTATCTTCAGTCACTGCCTGAAGGGCTAATTCAACCATTTTGGTGACGCAAGGAGTGGGGGTCTGTTCGTCCACAAGAAACATGGTGTAAGTACTCTTGTGGGGGGTCAGCATGGTGTTTGTACAACCCCACTCATTTAAGGTTCGAACCCAAACAGACTGAGCCTGTTCCTTCGGAAAGATAACGGTCTCTTTAGGGACCTTATCCAGCCGGACAAGAGCCTCTTCCGTAAGGAAATTGAAGACCGGGAGGGAAGAACTCAAAATCTTCAATGGGCCTGGTCCCAAAACCCTCGATGGTCAACATTCCGTCCGTGAAAGGACAGTGGAGCGCCATTTTCCACGGGTTGTTCTTCGTGAAGGGTGGAAGTTTTGAGGCGTCCGGGATGAGGAACTGCTGTTGTTGAGGCAGTCCACCTTCCAGGGTATCTAGTCTTCTGGTGACGGCAGAAAGTATGGAACTAATCTGCTCTGTAACGACCCTCGACAACATATTCGTGAGGGCCACCGGGTCGAGGTTGGTTGTGGTAATTAAGGGGGATGACTGCACTCCCGGGTCCTGAGACATAGGGGCAGTGCTAGTCGAGTCACTAGGAGCTCCAGGGAGGGGAGCCTTCTTGGGCTTCGATGATCCAGGTAGTGTAGGATTCTTACGAGTCCTCACTAAAGGTCTTTTCTGAGATTTGACCTTGGCAGGAACCGAGAGCGATCTCGGGGAGGATTCGTGGTTCCCTTCAAAACCAAGAAAGGAAGAATTATTAGAAGTTGAAGAAAAAGAGGGGCTAAGAAGAGAGGTCTTAGCGCCAGACCCACCTGCCTCACTTACAACCTTACCTGTGTCTGGTTCGTCAAAAACCATGGGCTCTATGTCTAAGGTCAGAGCCGTAACATTGTCTTCAATGGGGTCCGGGTCGTCAGGGATGTCTGTATCCTGGACGAGATTGAGTTCTACGGTTTCCGCAATGTCAGCAATTATAGGAGCCGCCACTTGCCTAGGCACTGCTGCCGAAGATTTTGCGTTCGGGTAGATAAGACTACAATAATCTTCTGAGAGGACGTAGGGCTTCCTGGCCTTTACGTTACGGGCGAAGCCGCCTACCCACAATTTCAAAGTGGCTCTTGCTGAAGTTTTAACCGCCTGGGAACTCTGAAAGGACGGGGATAAGGTTAGCAAAACCGAGGGACAAAATGATAAATGAACCCGAAGATTCATAACAGAAGTCAATGATTATCTATCATATTGATGCCGCCCAGTGAAGGGAAGTAAATACAAAAATGACTGAAAGAGGCTCACCGAATCTGAAGCGAGGGTGGAGATAAGGTCATAACAGATAAGGCAGTTGTCAGGGTGCCATACCACAATATCGTCCATCTGGATCCCACAGTCCGCGTGGGACCGACAGACAGCATGTCCGCAAGGCTGGTGAAGGACGGCCGCGCAGGCTGTCATCCGGCAACGGACCACCTGTAAAAGGAATAGTCCATGAGCATCTACTAGTTTCTCTATAAGGGGTCCCGGAGTGTCCGGGACCTGCCAGTTAATAAAATAAATGTATAGCCTTAGACTAAACATGCAGAGAACTGAGACTATTCCAAGAGCAATCCGGCAGAGCCGGGTATGAAAAAGGATGCAAAAAACAGTGATGAATATATAATCATAACTAGTTCCGGGGCCCCCGGGGCCGGGGAACAGGGTTGGTAAGTAAACTTAAAATAAACTTAAAGTAAACTTAAAGTACCTAAGATACATCCTTAAAGTACATAAATAGAAAACGCCAATTATGATCTGAAACTAATGTCTGTAATGAATAGGGCTCCCGGAGGGAGGATATTAATCAAAACCGTGTCAGTGTCAACCGATCTTGTAGTTAAGAGCCCGGCGGCTCCGATGTCTGATGACGGGAGGGTATGACTGGAGGGTACAACGGGAGAGCGCGGGGGGAGCCAGTGGAACCCCCCTACCTTACCGGAGGTACCGGGACAAAGGTAATGATTCATGTAGAATATAATATAATGATATGGGATATAATAAGTCCTATACGGACGATAATAGCAGGAGGTACCGTAGGTGGGGACACTCCTAATATAAGTGCTCATTCTAACAACCGTAGCTAAAAGCAAGGTTACACCAAGGTGCAGTTATACCGACTAATCGCGTGTGATAGTCCCCGGTGGTCCCGGCCTTCCCCCTCCCCGACCGATGGCCAATCGGGGCGACGGGAGGGGGGAGACGAAACCGCCCGGTATGAATGAATGAGACTAAGTCATACCCCGTTGGTATACTCAGTCCTCAATATGTCGGAACGTTGATGGAAGACTGAGGTACAAGCATACTTGACCCGTAAATCATAACCAACACCCATCGAGTGAGAGGAAGGGTGTACACTGAAGGGGGGGGGGGGGGATGGAATAGCCTCCCCAACTTGTTGGGGGGGGGGGGTAATGGTACCGGGAAATCGCCAGTGCGCAGTGGTAGACAGGGCTACCAACTGGAGATCCCCTCAATCATGACATGAAAATCCCAAAAATATGATCATAACGGAGTAAAGCAATAAATATAATATCAATGCACAAATACATAAAAATAATTAATGAATTAAAAGCGAAATCACGTAAGTAAGGTTAGGCATGCAGAAAAAATATGGCGAGAGAGGGACTCGGGCGAGTAGTAGGTTGGCCAGGGCACCAGCCACCCGTTGAGATACTACCGCTAGAGAGTTATGGGGTCTTTTGACTGGCCAGACAGTACTACATTGGATCCTCCTCTCTGGTTACGGTTCATTTTCCCTTTGCCTACATACACACTGAATAGTCTGGCATATTCTTTACATATTTTCCTCTATCCTCATACACCTGACAACACAGATTACCAAACAATTCTTCTTCACCCAAGGGGTTAACTGCCGCACTGTAATTGTTCAGTGCCACTTTCCTCTTGGTAAGGGTAGAAGAGACTCTTTAGCTATGGTAAGCAGCTCTTCTAGGAGAAGGACACTCCAAAATGACACCATTGCTCTCTAGTCTTGGGTAGTGCCATAACCTCTGTACCATGGCCTTTCACTGTCTTGGGTTAGAGTTCTCTTGCTTGAGGGTACACTCGAGCACACTCTCCTATCTTATTTCTCTTCCTCTTTTTTTTTGTTAAAGTTTATATAGTTTATATAGGAGATATTTATTGTTGTTACTCTTCTTAGAATATTTTATTTTCCTTTTTTCCTTTCCGCACTGAGCTATTTTCCCTGTTGGAGCCCCTGGGCTTATAGCATACTGCTTTTCCAACTAGGGTTGTAGCTTAGTAAGTAATAATAATAATAGTAAGGGAGGAGCGTGACGCCATCAGATGGAAAGCAGGGGTACCAACCTAGTTACTGAAGCGGTAGATCGAACAGTAAAAACAACAAAATACGCGAGAGTCCCACTCGAACCAAACGTAAAACTAGGTGGAACGTAATAAAACAAAAGGTTTTACTAATAATAAGTGAGATGGTCGAAATTAAAGCTCCTAGAACTAGCGAAACAATCTCAATGGTGACGCTATCCACCAACATGCACGAATGCAGGCATACCAACATAACCTACTCCTAATGAAACACTAACACCGATATCATAGGATAACATAAAATAAATGCTATATGAAAGCATAAAGTCGGTGTACTATATGAATATAAGGAAAAAACTCCTAAAAGTTCGAACGAATATAAAAGACGGACGAACTAACGAGACAAAGGGCAGAGGCGAAAGTAAGAACGGGGACGCCGCTCATATATAAACACTTCTCAATAATTAAAACAAAGATTACACTGCCCAATCTCGCTAACAACTCATGGATAAGGTACTTATCTTCGATGGGGTATCTTGGGAATCGGCCATCGAGAGAAAGTTGATGATAAATCCAATGAAAAACACAAATATAAAATACTTGGACTTGTATGAATCAGGTGCTTGCAAGGAGTGATGGGCAAGCGTTGGTTGAGTTAGTAGTACTGGTCTGCGAGGCAGGGGAGGTTGAACGGCACCTCACTATTGGGGGATTTCGAAGAGGAGAAGTCTAAATGGTACGAGACCTCTGGTATTTCGCCCCAGTCTATACCGACACCATTAGGTGAGCGAGCTAGTTCAACCTAGCATTCCTTTACATTTTTTCTCTGGTAATATTAGCAGTTATATTCCTTTGAAATGGTGCATAAGGAGCATTTCACTGCGCGGCACAGGGATTGAGCCCAGAAAAGTACATTTTGTTATTTTAATTAGTATTATAGTTATTGTTAGACAATTTGGAAAAGCAACATGTTACAAAGCAAAGGGCCAACTGGCAGAGCTCCCCAGTATAGAAAAGAAATGGAAAAGTAAAAATAAAACTAAAAAAAGTAAAAAGAAAAAAAATAATATATTGAGATGAATTACAATGTTAACAGACAGATAGCATAAAGTACGAAACGAGTGTTATGTCAACCTGCTCAACAGAAAAGCATTTGGACCAAGTTTGAAGTTGCATCGATTCAACCATCTGTTTAGGAAGATTATTCCATAATTTGGTCAGAGCTGAAATGGAATCTTATAGAAACCTGTGTAGTATTAGGCATCATGAAAGTAAAGGCAAAGCTTTTAGAATTAACCCTGTGTCTTGTATTTTGTAATAGTAAGTATAGTATGGGAAGATCTGAATACAAAGGACGGTCAGAATTATGCAAAATCTTATTCAGCTTTTTCAAAGAGCTGATTGAATTATGTTGCAAGGAATTGGTATCCAGATCAGGAATAATGAATTTAATAGACCACAAGTTTTTATTATTATTATTATTATTATTGCTACTACTAGCCAAGCTACAACCCTAGTTGGAAAAGCAAGATGCTATGAGCCCTAGAGCTCCACCAGAGAAAAATACTCCAGTGAGGAAGGGAAACAAGGAAATAAATAAACGATAGGAAGTAATTCAAAATTAAAATGAAATATGTTAGCAAACATTAACAACATTGAAACAGATAATTCATATATAACTATAAAAAGGCTTTATGTCAGCCTGATCAACATAAAAACATTTGCTGCAACTTTGAACTTTTGAAGTTCTGCTGATTCAACTACTGGACTAGGAAGATCTTTCCACAACTTGGTCACACCTGCAATAAAACTCGTAGAATACTTTGCAGTATTGAGTTTTGTTAGGGTTTAAAATCATGCTCTAAAATTTTTATTAGATTTCTGTAAAATGATTCATTAATCACAGTTCAGCATTTAGGAGATGGGATTGGTGCAAAGAAAGTAGCATCACCTGTATGATTAGCAAGTTTGTTTTCAAGCACAAACCCCATATGCTGTCCATGTATGTAAAGTAAATGGCCAAGAACGTTACTGAGGTGGTGAGATAGTATTTTTATTGGGGGAGAATATAACTGAGGAGGTGGGGAATTTTCTTTATTGGGGGAGAATTTAACTAAGGAGGTGGGGAATTTTTTTTATTGGGGGAGAATTTAACTGAGGAGGTGGAGAATTTTTTTTATTGGGGGAGAATTTAACTGAGGAGTTGGGAAATTTTTTTTGTTGGGAGAGAATTTAACTAAGGAGATGTGGATTTTTCTTTTTTTGGTTTTGGGAGAATTTAACTGAGGAGGTATGCTAATTTTTTGTTGGTGGGGGAAATTTAACTGAGGTGATTTTTTTTTTAGGGGGGGAAAGTGAGAATTTAACTGAGGAGGTGAGGAATGTTTTGGTGGGGGGAGAATTTAACTGTAGATGTTGGCTATTTTTTTTAATATGAATCCGCTAGAATTTGTATAGTAAGTCCTAGAGCCATATATTAAAAACCGAAATATTACGAATAATAATAGAGTAAACACGGCTTTGGCCGTATGAAGCAGAAGAAAAAGTAGTGCTGTATAATGGAAAGTTATTAGGAAGCCAAGGTAATGCATCTTTTCAGTGAGTAAAGATTACCATCTTACACTGTTAAGCTTATTATATAACGAAATGTGTATAGAAATAATACATACATCATACATATACCAAAGGCACTTCCCCCAATTTTGGGGGGTAGCCGACAACAACAAGAAACAAAACAAAAAGGGGACCTCTACTCTCTACGTTCCTCCAGCCTAACCAGGGACCCAGCCGAGTTCAGCTGGTACTGCTAGGGTGCCACAGCCCAACCTCCCACATTTCCACCACAGATGAAGCTTCATACTGCTGAGTCCCCTACTGCTGCTACCTCCGCGGTCATCTAATGCACCGGAGGAAGCAGCAGGGCCTACCGGAACTGCGTCACAATCGCTCGCCATTCATTCCTATTTCTAGCACGCTCTCTTGCCTCTCTCACATCTATCCTCCTATCACCCAGAGCTTTCTTCACACCATCCATCCACCCAAACCTTGGCCTTCCTCTTGTACTTCTCCCATCAACTCTTGCATTCATCACCTTCTTTAGCAGACAGCCATTTTCCATTCTCTCAACATGGCCAAACCACCTCAACACATTCATATCCACTCTAGCCGCTAACTCATTTCTTACACCCGTTCTCACCCTCACCACTTCGTTCCTAACCCTATCTACTCGAGATACACCAGCCATACTCCTCAGACACTTCATCTCAAACACATTCAATTTCTGTCTCTCCATCACTTTCATTCCCCACAACTCCGATCCATACATCACAGTTGGTACAATCACTTTCTCATATAGAACTCTCTTTACATTCATGCCCAATCCTCTATTTTTTACTACTCCCTTAACTGCCCCCAACACTTTGCAACCTTCATTCACTCTCTGACGTACATCTGCTTCCACTCCACCATTTGCTGCAACAACAGACCCCAAGTACTTAAACTGCTCCACCTCCTCAAGTAACTCTCCATTCAACATGACATTCAACCTTGCACCACCTTCCCTTCTCGTACATCTCATAACCTTACTCTTACCCACATTAACTCTCAACTTCCTTCTCTCACACACCCTTCCAAATTCTGTCACTAGTCGGTCAAGCTTCTCTTCTGTGTCAGCTACCAGTACAGTATCATCCGCAAACAGCAACTGATTTACCTCCCATTCCTGATCATTCTCGCCTACCAGTTTTAATCCTCGTCCAAGCACTCTGGCATTCACCTCTCTCACCACTCCATCAACATACAAGTTAAACAACCACGGCGACATCACACATCCCTGTCTCAGCCCCACTCTCACTGGAAACCAATCGCTCACCTCATTTCCTATTCTAACACATGCTTTACTACCTGTGTAGAAACTTTTCACTGCTTGCAACAACCTTCCACCAACTCCATATAACCTCATCACATTCCACATTGCTTCCCTATCAACTCTATCATATGCTTTCTCCAGATCCATAAACGCAACATACACCTCCTTACCTTTTGCTAAATATTTCTCGCATATCTGCCTAACTGTAAAAATCTGATTCATACAACCCCTACCTCTTCTAAAACCACCCTGTACTTCCAAGATTGCATTCTCTGTTTTATCCTTAATCCTATTAATCAGTATTCTACCATACACTTTTCCAACTACACTCAACAAACTAATACCTCTTGAATTACAACACTCATGCACATCTCCCTTACCCTTATATAGTGGTACAATACATGCACAGACCCAATCTACTGGTACCATTGACAACACAAAACACACATTAAACAATCTCACCAACCATTCAAGTACAGTCACACCCCCTTCCTTCAACATCTCAGCTTTCACACCATCCATACCAGATGCTTTTCCTACTCTCGTTTCATCTAGTGCTCTCCTCACTTCCTCTATTGTAATCTCTCTCTCTCATTCTCATCTCCCATCACTGGCACCTCAACACCTGGAACCGCAATTATATCTGCCTCCCTATCATCCTCAACATTCAGCAAACTTTCAAAATATTCCGCCCACCTTTTCCTTGCCTCCTCTCCTTTTAACAACCTTCCATTTCCATCTTTCACTGTCTCTTCAATTCTTGCGCCGGCCTTCCTTACTCTCTTCACTTCTTTCCAAAATAATAGGGGGACTATATTTTACACACACACACACACACAGGTTGATTTGCAGTAAGCGATCAGAAAAAAGGTCTCCCACCATCACCAATCCGCACTGGCCAGGGTGGTGATGAGTGATCAAACCCCAGACATGAATAAAACCAGACACAATTAAAGACGTGAGGCACGGTGAGGCCCATGTCCTGCAGTGGACTAGAAACGGCGGCAGTTTTTGCTGACATATACATTAACATTACTTTAGTAAGGGCTGCTCATTCAGCATTTCACATATAGGCCTATACACGAAAACATGAAATGTATAAGTTTTGAATTTACAGTACACAGCAGGACTGACTCATATTACAGGTGCCATCTTTTCCTCTTCCAAAGTAAATTAAAACAATACAATTGTATTCGCTTACGGTCTGCCAACGCAAGAGCCCGTGTCTTGCACAAGGCAAGGCAATCTTCACACACACACACACACACACACACACACACTTTAGAATAAGAGAAGCACCAAAATTATTGAGGTTATGATGTGATATACAGTTGCTTTCGTGCGCCGAGTCAAAGTCATGTGTTGGCACTCAGGCGTGGTGGGTCGGTCGGTGGAGGCAATTCATTTTTGGCGCGCTGCATTGGCGCCTTTTTTTAACGTGCCCTCAGCCACTCCCTTGCAACACGTCTGCGCCATGCCTTTGCAGGTGTGCAATGCCTCTAAATTTAAAAAAAGGTTCTAACGTTTCCGGCGTTTTCAACCTGCCAATTAAACAGAAGGGGTTTAAAGGCTTTAATAATGCATCTCTATTGCATTATAGGTTACGTTATCAGAGGAAATTTGAATATACTTTGTCATTCTTATCTGCTTTGTATTCTGTATCGTTTCAAAATGGTCCCGTTTCCGGTGTTCCGTAACTTTCGACGGTTTGTCCCCTCATATCCAGTGAGTTTAAAATTTAAAACCATACATCATTATTCAGATAGATAATATTTCAGCTATCATACATTCCATTGCAATCATTTTAATCAAAGTTCTATGTTTAATGCAAGGGTTCCCATCTTTTCCAACACTTCAGTTTTCACTTTATATGTTCCCCTTGGCACTCTCAGCTTTACCAGTGAGTAGTGACACCACTCCTTCCCTGGTTGGGTATTCCCGCCCCATTCCCATCACGTGTACCCAGGGTCCCACCCACAAGCTTCCACTCGGCTCCAGTGTGACCACGTTCTATTATTTTAATAATCGTTAGTTTCTTTCATAGTTTAATTTTACGCAATTCTAAATGTAAAGTTGGAACTCTATTGGTATTCTATAAAATTTCAAATTAGAATTCATCTTCAACGCTCGATTACGTAACATTTAATTCAAACTATCTGAGATATGTCAGAGATGCTCTCGTATCAACCCCGTTACAACGAATTCGATCGATTCAAACGTTCTTGGTAGAGTTAACTCATAGGGCGTTATGTATATACGTTATTTATTGTAAATATCACCAAAAGTACGTGAATCCGTCAGCGTATATTAATCGATCAATGGATTTAAAGAAAAGTTATCGAGAATTTCCCGCCCCAGGCGTCCGCGTTGGCAGAATGAGCTAGGCTGGAGGTACTCCAGTTGGGGGAGGGGCGTAGAGGGGGTGGGGGGGTAGAGGGGGCGGGGCCTCCATTTCTCTCTACACTCACGCTCTCACTTAGTCTCTTCTCTCAGTTTACAATCATTACCCGCCTTGTGTAGAAGTGCACGCCAGCGCTCTATTACTCGTGTTACGCCTATATTTTTACCAAATAATTTAATTCGGTGTTCGATTGAATCGGCAGTTATTAGGTACCGGTGAATTAATTGCTGTTACATTTAAACAATTATATTGATTTGTTAAGACAAATTCAAATCGAAGACACAAGAACTGTTGCTATAAAGTGGTCGTTGACTGCTAGACAAACTTATCTAGCCCAGTGAATAAACCTAGTGTATTTGTGTATAAGAGTGTTGTTTGTTTGTGTTAATGTGTATCATGCTGTTTAGGCAACATCCTTGCCTAGTCCACCGGCAACTTGACACTGGCTTTCCTTTAATTAATCTTGTAGGCTTAACCTAAATACCTTTTTCTATGTGATCTTATTTCCAGCCAGAAACAAACGTTGTGTAACATTATCTAAGTTTGTATGTCGACAACTGGTCAGTTTCATATGTAAATTGCCTGAAATGTTTATATAATCACATGCAATATATTAACTGTTATTAGGAGAGGTTTAGTTCAGACTACAAGTTAATGTTCGTGGTCTTAAATAGGCAGACTATAGGTATGGTGTAGTTATAGGCTAAGTGATAGGTATGTTGTGGTTATAGCCTAGGCTATAGGTATCTTTTGGTTATAGGCTAGGCTATAGGTATGTTGTGGTTATAGCCTAGGCTGCAGGTATGTTGTGCTTATAGCCTAGGCTATAGGTATGTTGTGGTTGTAGCCTAGGCTATAGGTATGTTGTGCTTATAGCCTAGGCTATAGGTATGTTGTGGTCATAGCCTAAGCAATAGGTATGTTGTGTTTATAGCCTAGGCTATAGGTATGTTGTGGTTGTAGCCTAAGCTATAGGTATGTTGTGCTTATAGCCTAGGCTATAGGTATGTTGTGGTTGTAGCCTAGGCTATAGGTATGTTGTGCTTATAGCCTAGGCTATAGGTATGTTGTGGTCATAGCCTAAGCAATAGGTATGTTGTGTTTATAGCCTAGGCTATAGGTATGTTGTGGTTGTAGCCTAAGCTATAGGTATGTTGTGCTTATAGCCTAGGCTATAGGTATGTTGTGGTTGTAGCCTAGGCTATAGGTATGTTGTGCTTATAGCCTAGGCTATAGGTATGTTGTGGTCATAGCCTAAGCAATAGGTATGTTGTGTTTATAGCCTAGGCTATAGGTATGTTGTGGTTGTAGCCTAAGCTATAGGTATGTTGTGGTGATAGCCTAAGCTATAGGTATGTTGTGGTGATAGCCTAAGCTATAGGTATGTTGTTGTTATAGCCTAGGCTACAGGTATGTTATGGTTATAACCTAGACTAGGTATGTTGTGGTCATAGCCTAAGCTATAGGTATGTTGTGGTTATAGCTTAGGCTATCAGTATGTAATTATAGCCCAGACTATAGTTATGGTGTTATAGCCCAGTCTAAAGGATGTTGTAGTTGTAGTCCAGACTGTTGGTATGTTGTTATACCCCAGACTAGAGGTATGTTGTTATAGCCCAGCCTATAGGATGTTGCAGTTAGCCCAGGCTATAGGTATAATATAGCCCAAAATATAATCAATGTTTTAGGTATGTAGCCCAGACTAGGCCTAACAGTGGTTATGGATCTAAGTGTAGGCTGTGTTATGAACCAATGTCGATATAAGCTTTTTTTTTTAAATTTTATTTTCGATAGCATAGACGCATTATGGTTTACCATTGGATAGAGGCCACATAGCTTTAGATATACAAATAGGCCTATCCTTTACATAAACGTGGCTTTCACTTACGGAAATATGCCTACTGATAATTAGTGTGGATTGGTTTGTGGTTTATGTCTGGATTTCCAAGGTTTGTTCCTGTTGTCAGGTAGAAATTTACAGTTATAATTACTTGAGATCTTATATACATTTCTCGACTTTATTCATATTAATGTGATATATTAAACCTTAATACGCCTGTGTTATTGCAAACAAAATTAGAACTTTGAATCCGTATAAGATCGTAACAGCCTACAACTAGATCCATAACATCTGTTAGGCCTAGCCGGGGTCATAAATATAGCCTGGACTATAACTGCAACGTACCTACGCCTATTGCACGATATAAATTTCCCATTTTATCCAGTAAATTAATTTGGATATGTAACCTACTATAGAAATTATCTAATTTTTTATTGTTTTTGGTAATTAGGCATTTAGTAAAAACATTGACTTAGGCCCAATGTGACGTTATAGAAATTGGCTTGCTGTTATCTTGTAAGAATTGACATATTAAATGTATGATTGGCAGGCAATTTGTAAGAAGCGTAACGAAGAATGTATGAACAAATATTTATATAGCAATAGGCCGTGCTGTTAGACCTACCGTATTTATAATTTCTCACTGGCCTAATTTATCATTCTAAACACGCTCTGTATTCCATTCCGTTATTTGAAGTTACAGAAAGGGAATAGATTATGTCCTTGGAACAGGTAAGGAAGGCGTTCTGGGAATCGGGAATGTCTGTTGGAATCGATGGTGGGGAAAGCAACTTTACGGGTTTTATTGTTAGCGTTCTGCAAGTGCGGTCATGTTGCCAGATGTATGTCGCGTGTGAATTCATAGTTTTGAACTAACTTTGTAAGCCTTGTTGAATTTACTGAAATAATTAATCACGTTTTGCTTTTATTAAAGTCTCGTTTTTATCAGTCAAATTAAAAACCTGTGAATTTGGTCGACGTATCGGCCCTTTTGATTGCCTGCTTCAGTTCACAAAGAAGCACATATCTGCGGTGCTCGGTTATGACTCACTTGATAACACTAACAAGTCTTTTATAGTTAATAAGTCTCTCTCTCTCTCTCTCTCTCTCTCTCTCTCTCTCTCTCTCTCTCTCTCTCTCTCTCTCTCTCTCATTAATGTCTAGATTAGACAGATTGGTGTTCAATTAGGATGCCTAATATTGGACAGGGTTTTGTTTTTTGCATTTTTAACATCCAGGGCGACGAAAGACAATGATAGAATACTATGATGATTGATAAATATGATTTTTATATAATTAATGTATCTTTATTGGCGATAAATGTATCTATGCTTATAATTATGTTGTACAAAAATGCAAGTATTCTACATTGATAATTTAATTCGAATATGATATGGTAGCTAAGCCACAGTAAGAAAAAAATAGTCGTTATTTGTTGAAAGGTAATTTTATTCAAAATTTTTCGTTGGTTGTAGTTATGTCTACCGTAAATTAAGTTTTTTTTCGATTTTATAATTAAACCTTTAAGGGTTATATTATTTTTAAGGTTATATATATACAAATTTGAGCCATGTATATAGTGGTAACTGCTAAAAGTTGTTATTTTTATGACTGGAATCTATTCGTTGTTTGTTTTGATACGAAGATGCATTCTGCACATTGCTTACTTTTAACGAGATATTAAAGGTCAAACTGGATTGATAGAAGCCCTTAAATGTAGATCGTCTGTGATTTGCAGTTTGCTCTCAGACAAGGGCGCTTTTATATGCGTTCATTTGAGATTAGGTGTCAACATTTGCACTCTAGCTAGAAATTAACAGGATATTATGTATACAGTAGGCCTACACAGACAGAATTATTAGAGTACTCTTTTAATCGTCCATAGAAGAGTTTCAGGTCAGCATATTCGCCCATCAGTTTAGTTGTATTTTATAGTCGTTGGTTAATATGCTAAAAATGGCCTGAACGTACGGTTACTTCGTGAATTCTTTTTTTAATGTCGCCATTATGGTCATGACCACGTTTCTTGCTAGTAGGGTTTTGTACTATGGAAAAATATGATTCCTTTGCGTTATTCGATCTCATGTTCTCCAACTATGTCGGGAAAAATAATTACTTGAATGTATAGTGTTGTTGTTTTCATGAACGAAATACGCACACACTTCGTAGTTACGTTATGTAGGGTAGTCACTATTTGTAGTTTTAAGGAGTAAATGGTATTTTAATACTTCTGTTTTGGCTATTTATTTCTAAGCTAGTTGTGTATAGATCCCCGAAATATACATAAATCTTGGCATCATATTTCTAGATGGCTCTTTCTCCCTATTTCGAAAATCGACTAGCGAACAATAGATGCTCTTTGGTTATCAGTAACTAATTGCTGATTGTAAATGACCTAAAATAACTTTTTTGGGGGGTGGGGGGGTTTTGTTATTTAAGCCTACACAAGCCACGTTAACATAATTTCGCTATGCTAAATATACGTAGGCCTAAATTCTTTTTGTATCGTGCGAATTTTTCTTCTATTTTTGGGATGTTTTTTTATATGCACGTGATGAACATTGCTAGCTCAAGAATGTTAGTGTGTTCCTCCTCGTTAAATTCTCTCTCTCTCTCTCTCTCTCTCTCTCTCTCTCTCTCTCTCTCTCTCTCTCTCTCTCTCTCTCTCTCTCTGTGGCACTTGAGAGGCTGCTGATGTTCACTACACAGTTTTGTAACAGCTCGGGAGTCCTTTGCGCCTTGCTACCGGAAGTGACGTCACTTTACTCCCCGCTACACCCCCCACAGCATTATCGGAAACCGGATACAACGTATCATAATTGATATATATTTTTTTCAAAGTTTCATATTCTTTCCAAGTTATTTTCTTTAATTGAAGTCTCAAATGTGTCTACCAACACATCGGCATTGTATGTAATTTATTTGTTGGGTTGCTTTTGATTAGTAGAAATTCAAGGAGTTAATTATTGATTCTCTATTGTTATCATTTATATATGTCCTCCTGGCAGTATAACTCTCCTTTGTCCCATGATCATCATCTCTACGCATATTGACGCCAAGGGCCTTTATTAGGTTTCATCAATCGTTTCTTATCTTGAGCTTGTTCCTTAGACGGTATAAATTTTTCCTTTTTTTTTTTTTTTTTTTTTTTTTTTTTTGATGGGATTGAAGTAGTCATCGTGCTATTTATTAAATCTTAGAATTTTAGTTGAATACATGACATTAATTCTTAATTTCCTTTCCTCACTGGGCTATTTTTTCCATATTGGAGTTCATGCTTTTCCAACTAGGATTATAGCCTAGCTTGTAATAATATTATTATTATTATTATTGTTATTACTTGCTAAGCTACAACCCAAGTTAGTTAAGCAGGATGCTATAAACCCAGGGGCCCCAACGGGGATAATAGCTCAGTGAGGAAAGGAAATAAGGAAAAAATAAATATTTTAAGAACAGCAACATGTAAATAAATATTTCAATATAAACTATAAAAACTTTAACAAAACACTAAAGAAATTATATAAAGCATAGTGTGGCCGAGTGTACCCTCAAGCAAGAGAACTCTAATAATAAGGTTTCTAATTACAGCTGCATTAACATCTCTTATTCATCAGCTGCTTGAGCTTTAGCGATGAAGCAGCTGTCATTTCAGCTGCTTATTATATCCTAGTTTTATACCATGTTGAGGACAGGTGGATATTGCTCCTATTGTCTCTGGGATTTTCCTGCACCAGTACTGTCTCCTAATGTTTATTTCTGTCTATGATGTCATAGTTAGGTAACGGTTGGGTGGTAGTTCATAAGTGGGTCTTTATTTCCCGCCAAACAATAACCGTTTTCCGCTTCGGTTGGTTGGTTGGTGTTGAACGTCCTGTTGCGTATATCCGAGACATTTGCATACAGTTGACAAATCACATAATTTTGCATACATGTGACATTGGATCCCATTTATTATTATTATTAGTAGTAGTAGTAGTAGTAGTAGTAGTACGAGCTAAGCTATAACCCAAGTTGGAAAAGCTAGATGCTACAAGCCCAAAGGCTCCAATAGGAAAAAAATAGCCTTATGAGGAAAGGAAACAAGGAAATAAATAACTACAAGCAAAGTAATATACTATCAAAGTAGAATATTTTAAGAACAGAAGCATTAATTTAGATCTTTCATATATAATTTATAAAAAAAAAACTTTAACAAAAATAAGAGAAATAAGATAGAATACTGTATTATACGAAATTCTTTGCTGCTTTCAGCCTTTTCATCTTTTATCCTAGGCCTATGGGCCGGATGTATTCATGTCTAATCTAATCATAACAAAAGGTCATAACTGATAATGAAGTCTGGCATAAGATAGTTCCTGTTTGAAAAAATTGTTCGTTTGTGTGAAAGATTAAACAATTTGATTTGGTGCTCTTAATGTTACATTGTTTCTTTTACTATAATTTCTTATGCAAGTAAACAACTGTCTCAATTTTTTAACTGCCATTAGCATTTTGTGCCACAAAATTTTGGTTTTCCTTGCCCCATACTTGTCCACGATTATTTTTTTGAGTTTCGTAATTAACTTTCTCTCTCTCTCTCTCTCTCTCTCTCTCTCTCTCTCTCTCTCTCTCTCTCTCTCTCTCTCTCTCTCTCTCTCTCTCGAAAATGTTTTTATTAGAATTCAAATACATTTTATGAATTTGATTTTTTTCGTAATTATTCTATTACAAAAATAAAGATATAAACTTGTACAGTATTTAAAAAAAATATAAATGAAAATATATAGTTTAATGGTATCTGGCTAGGGATACCAAGACATGACCTTATGGGCGTGATGCACTATCCTTAAACTTTTGTAAAGGTACCTTGATTTTGCTCAAGGTCTGTTTTGCCAATAGTTATAGCAAAAGCAGTAGAACAACAAATCAGAACCTTATAAGGTGTAATTTATATACCTATATGTTATAACGTTATGTGGCAGCGCACACAAAGTTTTATTTTCTGAAACCATAGTATTTTAGCCGTAGCTTTTGCCAGGGGTGGTACGTTACGTAAGGTCTTGTAGTAGCAGCCGTGGGCGATGTGTGATTGCTATAATTAGGTTCCAACAGGCTCCTCGCCGTTTCATTTTTATTACGTTGCTGTTCAGTCTTAAATTGCTTTTACTTGATGAAAGGTAGATATAATGTTCAAGTTTGTGTGGAAGTTTTTGAGTTATGTATAAATTTGTAGGGTCAATTGTCTTTTCAACTTAAGTATGTATTTTTTTACCATTGCTTTTCTCAGGGACCCCAACAGGTAAAATAGCCCAGTGAGGAAAGGAGACAAGGAAAGATAAAATATTCTAAAAACAGTAACAGCATAAAAATAGATATTTCCTATATAAACTGTAAAACTTGTTTTGTTAAAGTTTTACAGTTTATATAGGAAATATTTATTTTAATGCTGTTACTGTTTTTAGAATATTTTATCTTTCCTTGTCTCCTTTCCTCACTGGGCTATTTTACCTGTTAGGGCCCCTAGGCTTATAGCATCTTGCTTTTCCAACTAAAGTTGTAGCTTAGCAAGTAATACTAATAATAATAAAGGAAATATTTATCTTAATGTTACTGTTTTTAGAATATTTTATCTTTCCTTGTTTCCTATCCTCACTGGGCTATTTTCCCTGTTTGGGCCCCTTGGCTTATAGCATCTTGCTTTCTCAACTAGAGTTGTAGCTCAGCAAGTAATACTACAGTAATAATAATATAGGAAATATTTATTTTAATGTTACTGTTTTTAGAATATTTTATCTTTCCTTGTCTCCTTTCCTCACTGGACTATTTTGCTTTCTCAACTAGTGTTGTAGCTCAGCAAGTAATACTAACAATTACAGGCCCTGTCTTTAGCTTTATCAGAGTCCTTGCCTCTCTCTCTCTCTCTCTCTCTCTCTCTCTCTCTCTCTCTCTCTCTCTCTCTCTCTCTCTCTCTCTCAGCTTATCTTGCAATTTCCCATTATTGCTCACCCTGTAAACTTAGACGGAACATGGATGGAGGCATCTGTTCGCTCAACGTAAACGAGTTGGCAAAGGTTTGTGTACATCTTGCACCATCAGTGTAACCTCCACTTGGGCATTGGCTTGATGCCCGTGCCTTGTGTAGAAAGGTATATACTAATAGATGAAAATGCCCCCTGAGTCTCTCTCTCTCTCTCTCTCTCTCTCTCTCTCTCTCTCTCTCTCTCTCTCTCTCTCTCTCTCATTTGTTCCCGCACGTCCTCCTGGGGTTGAAGCATCGGATAACGTAATTTTGGCACTAGCACCCCTACCGCTATAGAATGGTTGCTTAGCCAAGAAGCCTTGTAGCCTCGCTTAGTAGGTCATGCGGTTTTGCATTCTTTATCACTTTACCATAGTGATTGAAATAGAGTTCATAGTATTTAACATGCATTTAGTTTGGTTTATTTTAAACCTCTGTTTTAAGGTACACATGTTCGTCTTCTTCTTTTTTTTTTTTTTTTTTTTTTTTTTTTTTTTTTTTTTTTTTTTTTTTTTTTTTTTTTTGCGTAAATTGATTGATGTATTAAAAAAGCGAGTCCTTTGATTGGCCTGATGGTACTACAGTACTACGGCTCATTTTTACTTTGCCTTCACATTCATCGAGTAGTTGCGCTTTCTTTACACATTTACCCCTTTCCTCATACAACATAATTTTTGTTTTTACTCGAAGTGGATAACTATTGCATTGTAGTTGTTGAGTGGATACTTTCTTGGTAAGGGTAGAAGAGGCTCCTCAGCTATGATAAGCAGGTCTTCTAGGAGGACACTCCAAAATCAAACAATTGTTCTACAGTCTTGGGTAGTGCCATAACCTCTGTACCATGGTCTTCCACTGTCTTTGGTTAGTTCTCTTGCTCGAGGGTACACACAGGCACACTATTCTATTTGCTTTATTTCCTTTCCTCACTGGGCTATTCTCCCTGTTATAGCCCTTGAGCTTTTATCATCCTGCATTTCCAGGTGTGGTTATAACTTAGCTAGTAATGATAATGAAATATATAGATTAAGTCATTTACTCCTTGTTTCACCAATTGAATGTACCCCTGATTAATTGTTAATCAGGAGTTCCTTATAAGATGTTTCTAATGACCACATAAATAGGTGTATGGCTTCATGTATCACATTTGCCACATTAAAAAAATACGAAAATATAAAAAAATGAACATTGATTAAACATGAGCAGTACTGTATCGCTATGTCCTGAGTTAAAGACGAAGAAAAAACTATGTGGGGCACCTGTGTTATGATAGGAATGTTTCACCCGTACTACTACCAACCTACCTTCCCCCCCACCCCCACCCCTAGGGTTTACATGGGCCAAGTCTGACAGCGTCCGTTGCCACCCCCCTTTCTGGCCAGTTTACGTTTCGTTAGCCCCAGTTATCAGCCTTTTATGCTTTGTCCCCTCCTTTCCCATAACCCCTTTCTCCCCCATTCCATTGATTTTGTTTGTTGTGAATCACCGTCTCATTTGTAATAACGGAATTACTGTCGTCTGATTTTGCAGACAGTAATTGACGCCATTTCAAATGGTGTATATATATATATATATATATATATATATATATATATATATATATATATATATATATATATATATATATATATATACATATACAGTACATATACATACATACACATTTGAAATGGCATTAATTACTGTCTGATATATATATATATATATATATATATATATATATATATATATATATATATATATATATATATATATATATATATATATATATATATATTAATTCACTGTGATATATGCAGTCACATGTAAAGCAATGTTTTTAATTTTTTTTTAAGAATGTTGGTATAGTTACGTCTCTTTATGTATACACATTTTTCTGACTGAATTGAAAGGAAAAAGTTATTCGGCTAGTGGCTGTGTGAAATCAAAACCATAAGTAAACACTGGTTGTTTACATAAGATTTGTTATCAGAGTGAAGAAAGTTTGATCGCCAACGCAGGCTCAGTCGAGCCAAGCTCACTGGAGAAATGGGTACGGATGGTTGTGAATGTTCAATGAATTGATAAGTAGTTCAGTTTAAGTTTGAACTTTTCACATTTGAACTTAATCATAATATCATTCATCTCCCTCAATATCTGATTTGGAAATGATGTGGAAATTGTAGACTGGGTGTGTCTCTTCCTAAATCTAATTAAAAGTAAAAATAGTCAATATTTAATTTTATAGAGACTTTCAGTACATAAATTGATCATTGCAATGTAATTTGTATGGTTCCTAACTGGGTCCTTAAATTTGTTTTAAAATTGTGGTCTATTTAGATTTAGTAACATACAGTATACATTGTTCTGAAATATAGCTTGAATTGCCTTCTTTATATTAAATGATTTTGTGCATTTCTACTGGTAAGAAAAGTATATGGACGGTTATGAAACTACTGCAAAATTATGATGATAATTTAAAAAAGCTACAGACATATATTACCACATGTTATTTCAATTTCATATTAAAAAAAAACACATTTTTTGATAGAAACAAAAGTAATGATAAATCTTCTATTACTCAAATCAAGTGTTGTGCAATTTTGGCATTGACGACCGACTAGTGTATGACTATTGTAAGCATCCTGCCATAAACGATAGCTGAATTGTTTACGTTAGACGCCCTTGTGAATAGACGCATCTCGTGGGCGGAGAAGGAGTGTCTGTCGAGAGGGGTCAGGAAATGTGGGTTATGTTGGTTAAAGGAGAGAGGATGGTAGTAAGGGGCTTGAGACTTTTTAGTTATTGCTCGACGATGCATATAGAAGATTCGTTAATTATGACCAAGTTGTGGAATGATCTTCCTAATCGGGTAGTTGAATCAGGAGAACTTCAAAAGTTCAAAGTTGCAGCAAATGTTTTTATGTTGAACAGGCTGACATACGTTAATTATGACCAAGTTGTGGCATGATCTTCCTAATCGGGTAGTTGAATCGGTAGAACTTCAAAAGTTTAAGTTGCAGCAAATGTTTTTATGTTGAACAGGCTGACATAAGTCTTTTTATAGTTTACATATGACATATCTGTTTTGACGTTGTTACTGTTTTTAGAATGGCTTATTGTTAATTTGTTCTCATTTATTTATTTCCTTATTTCCTTTCCTCACTGGGCTATTTTTCCTTATTGGAGCCCTTGGGCATATAGCATCTTGTTTTTCCAACTAGGGTTATAGTTTGGCTAGTAATAATAATCGGTCTTCTGAAACCTATCTAACTGTTATAAGGATATTTTTGCTTTTATTGTTTTAAACTGAATGAATATTTATTTTTTTATAACAAATATCGGTGTCAATGACCTTAGATGTCAGGATGCCAGATAACTCACAATCAATCAATCAATCAATCTTCCTAATCAGGTAGTTGAATAAGGTATATCTTTAACATTTCAAACTTGCAGCGAATGTTATGTTGAACAAGGCCAACATAAGTCTCTTTTGTAGTTTATTTATAAAGATATCTATTCTAATGTTACTGTTAAATAATTGTTTATTAGTTTTAGTTCATTGATATCTTGCATTTCCTGTTTTTTCACTGGGTTACTGTTCCCTGTCGAAGCCCCTGGGCTTATAGCATCCTGTTTTTCCAACTAGGGTTGTAGCTTAGTGATAATGGTGATAATATTGCTAGAATCCCGTAATCTAACTACAATATCCATTATTTGTGTCAGTGCTCCTTTTTTATATAAAAGTTAACAAATTCATTGTTAGTTAACGTCAAAATATTATTTCAGGAAAGGAACATTTTATATGACATATGAGTCTATGATGTTAGTGAAGAGTGATTTCTTTCAAGTTCAACCAATCTTGAGGGTGTTTTAAGAAGAGGTTTTTATGGAGCTGAATCACTCGTTCTTTTACTTTACATGGTGGGATGGTACTTATGTAGTTTTTTTCCATGACATTTTGTTTACTCTCAAATTACAATATACATTTGCGTTACCGTTGTCTGCATATATTCACACACTATCCACTGTTAGACACTACAGAATATTTAGCAATAACATATTAACCATTGTCTATAATAAAGTTATGGTTGTGTATAATCACTGGAGCGTAGAAAGTGAGCAAATCTTTTTTCATGAAATGCAGTTATGGTACAAATCTCCTAATGATATGTGCTATCATGCTGCCGGGGTGGGAGCTCGGCTCATTTACGGGTCTAGATGTTTTGAATTTAATGGAAGGTCTAAGGTTAGTGGTGCTCTCGATAATGAGTAGAAAAATCGAATATTGTATATCGTTTATGTTACCAATATTGTCTTCGTGAATAAAGGTTTTGTAATAGTGTATGTAACCCGTCGAAATGACGGCTAATTATTTATATAGGTATGTACACACCGGCGTCTCACTAGCGTATGATTACTCCCCTCCCCTACCCGAGGCCGAGGGACGGGAAGAGACAGAGTACTCATACGTTTGGCAATGCCCTGAGCGTGACCAGAAAATTATATATATATATATAATATATATATATATATATATATAGAGAGAGAGAGAGAGAGAGAGAGAGAAGAGAGAGAGAGAGAGAGAGAGAGAGAGAGAGAGAGAGAGAGAGATTTCCCCGTCCACCTCTGTCCTCTGGTCGACGTGGTAGCAGACTCGGATGCAAACTATAGTAGACTGATCGTTTAATTCTTGAACTGGTTGAACAGGGAGCTTATCGGTGTATTCCTTAAGGTATGGTGTCATCTTGCTGACCTAAGTAGTTGGGTACAGTTGGAGACAGGAATTCTGGGACATCTCACTCCGAAGAAGTGTATCCTTCTACACCCTTGCTGCCCCAAGAGGGAGAGATGGCATAGGTGATGGACTGGGTTACACACACGAACTTATTCAGAACGAGGTGTGGCAGAAATTCCTGTGTCCAACTGTACATTGTTGGTCGACATGTGTGGATTGTCATTAGGCCAGAAAAAAAAGGACAGGGTTATTTATGGTCTCTCAAATGTATCCATGAAAACAGGATGGCCTCCAAGAGGTAATTCTCATCCCAGCTGATTGAAACTAGTCATGAAATCTTATTCAGACCATATTTTGTGTCTTGCTTAACTGACTAATCGGATAATTCAGGGGTAAGTGACGTCAGTACGTCTGCCTTGGTCTCTTAAGGCCGATTCACAATACCCCTCGTAAAATCTTGCAGTGAAAAGATTTCTGAAACGGAGACATGTAAAGGTCCCCTTCTCTCCCCGCCCCCTCTTCGCATTTTGAAATGGTGCTGGTGATTTATGATAGGGGTGAAAGTACTTTGATATCACTACTTTATTAATCGTTATGTTGATCATTCTCTCCTCTCTCTCTCTCCTCTCTCTCTCTCTCTCTCCTCTCTCTCATCTCTCTCTCTCTCTCTCTCTCTCTCTCTCTAGATATATATATATATATATATATATATATATATATATATATATATATATATATATATATTATATATATATATATATATATTCATTAATCGCAATATTGATCATTGATCTCTCTCTCTCTCTCTCTCTCTCCTCTCTCTCTCTCCTCTCCTCTCTCTCTCTCTCTCTCTCTCTCTCTCTCTCTCTCATCAATCCTCAAGATGTTGACGTCTGAACAAGTTTTTAGATTCAGTATATGTGTAATTTGCAACAACTTCAACATGGAAAACCCCTTTTGCTTCCTTGAACATGCGGGTGCCCAGAGCTGCCCACATGGGTTGAATACCAATTAGGGCATTATTGATATAAATAGACATCCAAGGGTTTTTTTTATTCGTTGTTTCAGTTATTTTTGTATAACGACAGTCAATATAGTTTGATAAATTTTACGTAGGTTAATATTGTAAAGTTGGGTGATTATGATGTTTAGAAAATACGTTTTTTTTATTATCTGTAAATTGGTGAATCATTTGTTTTTCATTCGTTCAAGTTAATTTCTACTCCATATTGTTCTCTGATATGCTCGAAATAATATAGAAAGCGTAAGTTTTACGTACGAGCTTCACATGAAATGGTGAATATTCCATGTCCTTTATTATTGTAAAGTCTGCAAAATTGCAATGGGCGTTAAGTTATTTATCTCAGGAACCTATATTTTTGCTTTATTTACTTATTGCTATTTTCCCTGTTGGAGCCCTTGAACTAATAGCATCTTGCCTTTCCAATTAGGGTTGTAGCTTAGCAAGTAATAATAATA
>NC_090734.1:136194867-136202367 GCF_036898095.1 Palaemon carinicauda
ATCTGAATGTGCTAGACCGATGTAGGCTATATTAGCCACATTATTATTGAAATTATTATTATTATTATTATTATTATTATTATGAGCTAAGCTACAACCCTAGTTATAAAAGCAAGATGCTATAAGCCCAAGAGCTCCAACAGGGAAAAATAGCCATGTGAGGAAAGGATATGAGGCATGGAATTCAGGTTAGGCTTACCCTACGCCAATATTTAACAAAATTGGACTTACAACCAGCTTCTTGGAACCACTTAAGCTTGTAAGATGAGGAACTTCTGTATTGTCGAGAAAGAAACCCGAAATACGGTTTGTTTACATCGCTCTACCATCCGACATGGTGTAAGAAAAGACACCACAGGGTGTTCATGCTTACTCGGCCAAACAAACCAAAACATACGAAGAGTTCACAAACAACCTTGGAAGATAAAAACAACGACGTATTTGTGGTTTGGGGGAAAAAAAGGACCAACCACTGCGAATAGAAAAAAAACCATTCTAGTTTTGCCTTTTTTTTTGCCATATACACATGAGACCTTTATTACAGTTTTTAAGAGTACATAGTTTCCTGTTTTTATTTTTTGTATGCGTGTTTACATTTAAATGAACGGCAGTTCGGACACAAATCCTGAACTGGACAATTTGCTTGACCATGACCTTGACCTTTGACCTTCCAAAATTTAATTATTCCCAGCTTTATACATAACAGTTAATCCCTGCAAGTTTCATTACTCTACAATTAAAATTGTGGCCAGGAAGATGTTCACAAACAAACACAAACACAAACACACAAACAGGGGGTAAAACATAACCTCCTTCCAACTTTTCACGGAGGTAAAAATATAAAATGAAGTCATGAGAGAAAAACGAAGCACTTTAATTGGAGTAAAACATTCCACCTCGCAGAATAAGACACTCGAATAGTGCCACGTACCCAGGTCTCTCTCTCACTCGTGGTTCATGCCCACATGCCCAAGATGCCGGGCATCCACAGGTAATCCTGTGACACCAAACATCGTGACATCCTTCCAACGCAGTTTTTAGTTTATGTCCTTCTCTCCTTTTTATTTCCTCGTTTCGAATCTTTAGCGTGACTTTTATCTGTTCAAAAAAAACTTAACACACACCGTTCTTATACCTTTATACAGTGTGAGTGTGGATAAACACGAACTAACTTTCTCTCTCTCTCTCTCTCTCTCTCTCTCTCTCTCTCTCACACACACACACACACACAAAACACACGTCGAGGTGATAATAATAATAACAATATCCAAATGTGTCAAAGTTCATTTAGCTTTAGATATCGAAATTGTCTCTTAAAATCTCAGATAAATGTACAGTACATCTCTCTCTCTCTCTCTCTCTCTCTCTCTCTCTCTCTCACGTGGAGATGAGAATAATAATTACCAATATCCAAATGTGTCAATGATTATTTAGTTTTAGATAACAAAATCGTCTCTTAAAATCTCAGATTAATAATAAGACACTCTTACATCAAACCATTGCTCTCTAGTCTTGGGTAGTGCCATAGCCTCTAAACCATGGTCTTCCACTGTCTTGGGTTAGAGTTCTCTTGCTTGAGGGTACACTTGGGCACACTATTCCATCTGGTTTCTCTTTCTCATATTTTGTTAAAGTTTTCTTATAGTTTATATAGGAAATATTTATTTAGATGATATTACTGTTCTTAACATATTTCATTTTTCCTTGTTTCCTTTCCTCACTGGACTATTTTCTATGTTGGGGCCCCTGGGATTATAGCATCCTGCTTTTCCAACTAGGGTTGTAGCTTAGCAAGTAATAATAATAATAATAATAATAATAATAATAATAATAATAATAACATTCCATACAACTACAGTAAAACGGGAATACAACTTCTCTAAGAGAGCATGCGCGCGCGCATTTTACCACACTCATACATATCACAGCCGGTTGCACCAACTACACCCCAAGTTATATTTGAGCGAATTTCCGTGGGGGGAATATCGACTACACTGGGTGTGGCCGTAATCGACAGGTGTAGCTGGGGGAGGGAAGGCAACAGGAAGGAAGTAGGGGAACTGGAGGAGGTAAATGAGGAACCAGGAGGGAAGGAGAAGCGTAAATAGAGGGATAATAGAAGGATTGGTGGAGGATAAGTAGGAATAAGGATGGGAGGTAGAAATCTCTCCTATGTAATGAGGAGTAAGTGTCTGGCTATATTATTATTATTATCATCATTATTATTATTATTATTATTATTATTATTATTATTATTAGCTAAGCTACAACCCTAGTTGGAAAAGCAGGATGCTATAAGCCCAATGGCTCCAAGAGGGAAAAATAAACCCAGAGAGGAAAAGGAAATAAGGAAATGAATAAACTACGAAAGAAGTAATAAACGATAAAAATGAAATATTTCAAGAACGGTATCAACATTAAAATATATATTTCAAATATAAAACTATAAAAGCTTAAACAAAATAGAAGATAAATAAAATAAAATAGTGTGAACGAGTACACGCTCAAGCAAGAGAACTTTACCTTAAGTCAATCAAAGACCATGGTTCTATGACATATATATATATATATATATATATATGCATATATTTTCCTGTCATACTAAGCAGCATTGCCAAACGAATGACTACTCGGTCTCTCCCGATCCTTCGGGCAGGGGGTGAGTATTCATACCTTGGTGAAAGGGGGGGTACCACGATAGGTAGACTCGGAAACCACAACCTCCCACCAATTCTCTAAACTGCCGTATTGTAGTTCGGAAAGGGGGAGGGGTCAAAAGGGTTGAATCTGAGTGTGTATATCTATCTGAATATTTAGCCATGATTTTTGACGGGTCGCGTACACTAGTATTTAATAATGTTCGAAATAAAAACTTATAATTATGTCAAAAGCGAAAGTATTAACAATAAAAACCATATGCAAAATAAAAATGATAAAGGTCACGTCAAATACACTTCCTTTCCTCACAGGGCTATTTTTCCTTGTTGGAGCCCTTGGGCTTATAGCATCCTGCTTTCCCAACTAGGGTTGTAGCTTGGCTAGTAATAATAATAATAATAATAATAATAATAATAATAATAATAATCTTGGCTAATAATAATAATAATGATAATAATAATATTAATAACGTTGGCTACAAGTAATAATAATAATAATAATAATAATAATAATAATAATAATAATAATAATAATAATAATAACCCGAAGTAGAGAAAAGACAGCCAGACAAACAAGAGATAATTGATGACACGGGAAATGGAAACACGTGGTGAGAGGTACCAGTTCCCTAAAAATGGAACTTATTTTTTATCTTGCAACCCATTAGCCAAAGTGCAACTGCTAATGGCATCCGTTTCGGAAGTACTTTTCATATTCATCAACTGATAATTCAAGCAAGATGGTAGCCATGTGTAGGTTACGAGAGAGAGAGAGAGAGATACACATAAAATGATAATTCAAGTAAGATGGGTGCCATGTATAGGTTACGAGAGAGAGAGAGAGAGAGAGAGAGAGAGAGAGAGAGAGAGATACACATTATCAAAGTGATAATTAAGGCAAGATGGATGCCGAGAGAGAGAGAGAGAGAGAGAGAGAGAGAGAGAGAGAGAGCTAGAGAATACATACACATTATAATCTAATAATTCAACCAAGATGGTTGCCATACGTGAGAGAGAGAGAGAGAATATACACATTATAATCTAATAATTCAAGCAAGTTGGTTGCCATACGAGAGAGAGAGAGAGAGAGAGAGAGAGAGAGAGAGAGAGAGAGATATATATATACACATTATAAACTGATAATTCAAGTACGATGGTTGCAATACGTGAGAGAGAGAGAGAGAGAGAGAGAGAGAGAGAGAGAGAGAGAGAATATACACATTATAATCTAATAATTCAAGCAAGTTGGTTGCCATACGAGAGAGAGAGAGAGAGAGAGAGAGAGAGAGAGAGAGAGATATATTTATACACATTATAAACTGATAATTCAAGTACGATGGTTGCAATACGTGAGAGAGAGAGAGAGAGAGAGAGAGAGAGAATATACACATTATAATCTAATAATTCAAGCAAGTTGGTTGCCATACGAGAGAGAGAGAGAGAGAGAGAGAGAGAGAGAGAATATATTTATACACATTATAAACTGATAATTCAAGTACGATGGTTGCAATACGCGCGCGCGCGCGCGAGAGAGAGAGAGAGAGAGAGAGAGAGAGAGAGAGAGAGAGAGAAGTACATACACATTATAAAGTAATAATTCAAGTAAGAAAGGTGGTTGCTATGTGTATGTATGAGAGAGAGAGAGAGAGAGAGAGAGAGAGAGAGAGAGAGAGATAAATGCGCTCTGTTACTAAATAAAGTTTACTCTCAACCAACATTATTCATATTCACATCTACAACATTCATGTGGACAGAAGCTCGTTCAAACTCCTCTTCCTATATTTGCTCTGTGGTATATAAATGCATGAAGAGCACAACATTCACTTGTTATGTTGACTAAGCTCTGTAGTTTTAACGGCTTTATGTATCATATATGGGTTTAGGACACACACGCACATACAAAGATACCTATCTATCTATCTATATGTACCAAGGCATATATACTTAGAGTTTCAATCAATTCTAGCCATAGGACAGCCCACTTTTTCCCATACACTAGTAGCTAACAAGCTGAGAATCAAACCACGGACAGTGTTAATGCAATCCCAGTGATATATCAGTCATAATATATATATATATATATATATATATATGTATGTATGTATATATATGTATATATATAAATAATGAGTATATATATATATATATATATATATACATATATACATATATATGTCCTTTCACTCCCGTCTGTTTATGGTCTTTCTATTCCAGTCTCTCTCTCTCTCTCTCTCTCTCTCTCTCTCTATATATATATATATATATATACACACACATCATCAGCCGTCACTTGTCAACTGCAGAGCAAAGGCCTCGGCCTCAGACATGTCCTTATATATATATATATATATATACAGTATATATATATATATACATATATATATGTCCTTCCACTCTCGTATGTTTATGGTCTTTCCATCCCAGTCTTTACAAATCTAGCTATCTATCTATCTATCAATCTATATAAATATATATAGACCGTTAAACACTAAAAACCCTGGTCAACATATCAATCAAATGGGCCCTTTATCATTCCTCCCCAAAAGGCGACGCAAAGAAAGGCAAATTCGGTTCAAGCACACGTAATGCAAGCGAAAACAACTTGGTGATACGGGGGAGAGAGAGAGAGAGAGAGAGAGAGAGAGAGAGAGAGAGCCTGGCTTGTGTTGTATTCTACAATACATCAACTGTGACTATACTGAATATACATTTGCATAACGGTCTATTCTACTTGCCTTCCCCTTTATCTTTTGTGTTGCCAGAACATTATGTTGAAAAATACACAACGTTGTTTTTAAAAATACTCAACTTTGTGTGTTAAAAATACCCAACATTGTGTATCAAAGAAATACCTAACGTTGTGTTAAAACATACCTAACATTGTATGTTAACAAATTCAAATAATTGTGTGTTAAAAAATACACAACATTGTGAGTTAAAAAATACATATTGTGAGTTAAAAAATACTCAACATTATGTTAAAAATACACAACATTGTGTTAACAAATAGACAACATTATGTGTTAAAAAACATACAACATTGTGTGTTCAAAAGTACACAACATTATGAGTTAAAAAATATACATTTTGTTAGAAAGTGCACAACATTGTGTTAAAAATACAGAACATTGCGTGTTAAAAAATACATAACACTATGTTAAAAAATACACAACATTATGTGTTAAAAATACACAACATTGTGTGTTAAAAATACACATTGTGTGTTTAAAAATATTTTTTGTCTATTTGTGATATGAAAGCTATAAGTTATGTTTTTTTTATATCAATCTGCATAACAAACAATTACTCGTCTTAAAATATTTTATATTAAAATATTTCCTTATTTTTTTTCCTCACCGGGCCTATTTTTCTATGTTGGAGCCCTTGGGCGTATAGCCTACTGCTTTTCCAACTAGGGTTGAAGCTTAGTTAATAATAATAATGATAATAATAATAATAATAATAATAATAATAATAATAATAATAATAATAATAATAATAATAATAATCTGCTTGCAAAACAAAAAATTACTGATCTTAGAATGTTTTATATTAGTAATTTATTACTTCTCATGTAGTCTATTTATTTCCTTATTTCCTTCCCTTACTGGGCCCATTTTCCCTGTTGGAGTCCTTAAAGGTTTTAAAGGTCGCTTATGAATGGCAGAGGCAAGGGACAGTGACATTGCCCTAGCAATCAGGACAATCCCCCTAGAGACTGACCATATATTATATGATCAGCGCCCAAGCCTCCTCTCCACCCAAGCTAGGACCAGGGAGGGCCAGGCAGTGGCTGCTGATGACTCAGCAGATAGACCTATAGGCTTCCCCAAACCCCCTAACCTTAGCTCATAAGGATGGTAAGGTTGCAGACACTAATGTCACTAACGAGTCTGAGCAAGACTCGAACCCCCGACTGGCAAACACCAGGCAGAGACGTTACCAATCAGGCCATAGCAGAGAATCTTACTTTTCCGATCAGGGTTATAGCTTGGCTAATAATAATAATAATAATAATAATAATAATAATAATAACAATAATAATAATAATAATAATAACAACAACAAATACCCACAGTTGTCTTCATGAAATAAAAACATTTAAAGTCTTACTTTCCATAATGCAATGAACAAAATGCTATAAACATTTATGTTCAATAGTCTTCATTATGAGAAAAAAAATTGAAAAATTATTTTAAGGTACTTACCACAATTTGTCTGACCTTCAGACAACTACAGGTCACTGAATAAAAGAACAATATTAATTAAAACTATCATGTTTCATGAACAGTTTCCTTAATAAAAAATGTTTTCAATCTTATATGAAATCTGCAAACTCAACACAAACACTTTTCCTTATCTCAAAATCGTTTTACTGACTGATATCAAAGTAACAGATGAAGCACTGTGAACAGTTCAGAAATGATTATTATCAGGGAGATAAAACAGTGTTATCTTTGTTATCAGACCACCTGCATTTAAATGTATTTTCGTGGTATTATTTAATTGATTATGCAAACGTGTCACAGTCGTCTGTAGTCTAGAATGAGATAACAAAAATAAAACACCCGATGAATCAGTCAGACCACTTTAAAAATGATTTCACTATTAATTAAATGGTGCTGGTTAAGTATGTGGCCTACCTTTATTATTCTGGTTTAGTGTGTGGCCTAGCTTTTTTTTATTCTGGTTTAGTATGTGGCCTACCTGGCTTGTTAGGTTAGGTTAGGTTAGGTAAGGTAAGGTTAGGTTACGTTAGGTAAGGTAAGGTTAGGCCACATACTAAAACACAGATTGAATGTCGTAGGCCATATTCGAAAGGTAGGCCACATACTAAACCGGC
>NC_090734.1:136207367-136212367 GCF_036898095.1 Palaemon carinicauda
GAGAGGGCTTGGGTGCTGATCATATATGGTCAGTCTCTATGGCATTGTTCAGCTTGCTAGAGCAATGTCACTGTCCCTTGCCTCTGTCATTCATGAGCGACCTTTAAACATAAAAGTTTTCATTCATTCAGTTAGCATAGAGATGATAATCAAGACTGAGTTATAAATTTGTCTAAAATGTATGTAAGGAAATATAAAATATGAAATATTTAGAACTTACTGCACAGCATATGAAGAAATTTGACCGATTCAAATAAATTTTAAGACCATAACAATTAAAATGTACTTTTATTTAAATTAAATTGTGTTTAAAACCACACTTTACATTCCTCTTATTAATGCTTAACTTTCCATATTATTCCATACCATTGTTAGCATAATTTCCTCACCTTTCTTTCACCCAGATCTCTCTCTCTCTCTCTCTCTCTCTCTCTCTCCTCTCTCTCTCTCTCTCTCTCTCTCTCTCTCTCTCTCACACACACACACACACACACACACACACACACGCAGAAATATTTGTTTATATAACAAGTACCGGACGCAGCTAGCAAACACTTGACTTGATCGATAGCCTTCAAATGTCTTCAACTATTGATCTATCTTTTATTTCGTCTTTCTTTGAGAATTCACCTCTATTTTCTGTACGCATTTGGCTCATTATTCTAACAAAAGAAATATGAAGCATATTGAGAGAGAGAGAGAGAGAGAGAGAGAGAGAGAGAGAGAGAGAGAGAGAAGAGAGAGAGAGATTTGGTGTAACCAAATTGAATTTAACGCAGTTACCCAAAGAAACTCTAGTACATTTTCTATGAGAAATTTTAAACAAAAACGAACTATTATTTTCGTAAAGAATATCCATTTTATTCTTATAAGGTTTTTGATAAATATATCGAAGATGAAGATATCAGTATATAGCATCCGAGAGAGAGAGAGAGAGAGAGAGAGAGAGAGAGAGAGAGAGAGAGAGATTAAAAAATATTTTGCTTATCATTATTATCATTAGCCAAGCTACAATCCTAGTTGGGAAAAGCAGGATGCTATAAGCCCAGGACCTCCAAAGAGAAAATAGCCCAGTGAGGAAAGGAAACTAGGAAATAGTAAATAAACCATATATCAGTAATGAGTAAAAAATATAAAATATTTCATGATCAGCAACAACGTTAAAATATATTATTATTATTATTATATTATTATTATTATTATTATTATTATTATTATTATTTGCTAAGCTACAACCCTAGTTGGAAAAGCAGGATGCTATAAGCCCAGGACCTCCAAAGAGAAAATAGCCCAGTGATGAAAGGAAACAGAAAAATGAAATTTTTATAAGTAAAATTAAAATAACTAATACCTAAATAAACTATAAAAACTTTAACGAAACAAGAGGAAGAGAAACAAGACAGAACAGCGTGCCAGAAGCTGAGAGTGCGTTTGAAATACAGGTCTCTCTCTCTCTCTCTCTCTCTCTCTCCTCTCTCTCTCTCTCTCTCTCTCTCTCTCTCCTCTCTCTCTCTCTCTCTCAGAAATATTTGACAAGGGCGAGTCCTGAAACAAGATAGACTTTTCAAACAATAAGGGTTGCAGCGCTGAACGTTAATAACAGTAACCTCATTCAGAAAAGAAAATATTCGGACGGTACCGAGAGTATAGAAGAATGATTGTATTAAGGTTCATCTTGAGTTAGGAGTTAGAGATGAGAGTAAATAAGTCGGAGATTATAAATAAATATTTTCAAGTTTAGGTCGGTAAAGTTTCTGAAAACCTGGCGTATAAGATTTATAGTTACACGGTTGAGATACCTAGACCGTGGTTGGCTATATTTTGTCTGGGGTTACAAGCTGTAAACTAGTGACTCGGTCTAACGATTTTGATCAACATTTCACAAGGGCCTGGCAATTTCGAATAAATTCGCTTACGTACTTTCATTTGATGTAAATAAATGGAAAGAAAAATATGTATTGCGTATACATTCTCTCTCTCTCTCTCTCTCTCTCTCTCTCTCTCTCTCTCTCTCTCTCTCTCTCTCTCTCCATAAGTCCATTAGATGCCCCAAAGGGCATAGGTGGAGTTGAGATTGTAAATGGGTGGAGACCTTCCCTAGCCATTCACCCATAATAAGTGGGAGAAGACGAGAGGAAAGTTAGTCTTTCAATTCTATCCATGTAAGATTAACAATTTTCCTTAAAAATCAAAACAGCTTTTTTTAGCTATTTATTTAATCAATGAAATAATTATAATTAAGGAAAGAGAAAAGGCCACAGGCGAAATAAAAAGGAAGTAAATGAACAAATAGGAAATATAGACATAGCCTCTGTACCATGGTCTTTCACTATCTTGGGATAGAGTTCTCTTGCTTGAGGGTACACTCGGGCATACTATTCTATCTTATTTCTCTTCCTCTTGTTGTTAAAGTGTTTAGTTTATATATGAAATATTTATTTTAATGTTGTTACAGTTCTTCAAAGGTTTTATATTAATTGTTAATTACCTTTCTTGCAGTTTCCTTATTTCCTTTCCTCCTCACTGGGCTATATTCCCTGTTGGAGCCCTTGGGCTTATAGCATTCTGCTTTTCCAATTAGGGTTGTAGCTTAGCTAGTAATATTATTATCATCATTATTACTTGCTGAGCTACAACCCTTATTGGAAAAGCAGGATGCTATTAGACCAGGGGCTCCAACAAGGAAAATAGCCCAGTGAGGAAAGGAAACAAGAAAAAATAAAAATTTGAAGAAGAGTAACAATATAATAATAATACTAATAATTTAGAATACAACATTTACTTGAAAATTTTCCAGGCATAAGAAGTTAATACCAATTGTTCTACATTCTCATAGCCCATATTACCGTAAAAAAAAAAATAAATAAATAAATAAAAAGAAACAAAGCGAATGTCAGCAACACATCTAACTCATTTGAAATATCGGCTGATATAAAAAAAATGCGTAGCAACTCAAACCGTTTGGCCTAAGGAAGTGTCGTATCGGGAGCATTTTAACTCAACTCCCAACGGTCGCCCCCTCTCTCTCTCTCTCTCTCTCTCTCTCTCTCTCTCTCTCTCTCTCTCTCTCTCTCTCTCTCTCTCTCATACAGTTTTTATCTTCATATAAACACAACCAGATGTTATTTACATTCACAGAACAATGCAATTAATGCTTTTAATTCAATTACAATTACATCCTGTTCCTGGCACCGTATCGAGAGGTTGTTGGACTATAACAGGTGTGGATTTATTGTTGATGCAAAAGTCTTCCTTGAATAACAGGTGCGCTTAGGAACACCTGCGTTGTGCTAACTTATAACAGATGCTAGACGACCCTCCCCGGAGCCTCTTCTAGAGTTAGATAAACGGTAAGAGTAATTATGTATTCTAAAGAGACATTTGTCAGTTCCTTTAGATGGGTATGGCTAGTAATGAGACCAGAGTTAACGGATTTTGTTTTAGGACGTAAATACAAATATAATCTTTTATTTTATCTATTTTTTGTAGATTATAACGAAACTTTTCTTTTTCTGTATTTTTTGTATAAGGTAAACAAAATATTATGAAATGTAAAATGCCACTTTCTCTAAAAAGAAAAATATTCAATGAGATGGTCCTACCAGTATTAACTTATGCATTAGAAAATTGGAGTCTTACTAAAGCCTTAAAACATGAGTTAGTTACAACTCAAATATCTATGGAAAGAATAATGATGGGAATAACACTATGAAACAGAAAAAGAGCAACATGGATAAGAGAGCAAACTAAAGTAGAGGATATTCTAACATGTAAGAAAAGAAAATGGGCATGGACAGGACATTTAATGAGAATAATAGATAAAAGATGGACATTAAGAATAATAGAATGGGTCCCTAGAGATTGCAAAAGAAATTGAAGGAAGAGAAGACGATGGATTGACGAATTACAAAAGTTTACGGGTGTGGCCTAGCATAAAAAGATCATAGACACAAATGAAAGGACATGTCTCAGGCCTTTGTTCTGCAGTGGACTAGTGACGGCTGATGATGATGATACACGCACACACACAGACACAAACACACACACACACACAGTATTAACCTTTGCTCTTTATCCAGTTAAGATTGAAACACAATTTTCAGTGTTTTATTTTAGTTGATACTACTTGTACATTGTGTTAGCAGTTCATAAACACATTGTGTATATATATATATATATAATATATATATATATATATATATATATATATATATATATATATATATATATATGTGTGTGTGTGTGTGTGTGTGTGTGTGTGTATGTGTGAACTGTTAAAATAATGTACACTCAATATCAACTAAAATAAAACACTGAAAATAGTGCTTCAATCTAAACTGGATAAAAATGTAAAGTTAATTTTTATACATTTGAAAGTAGGCATACTTCTCAAATCGATACTAAAATTCAAATGATTAACATTAAATCAGTCATCTAATGGATTCTGTAAAACATAATAATCCACCTGTTGCATGTCGGCTCTTTCATCGACAGCATTCTTAAAATCCTAACCTAACGTCTTCAATCAAATCAAACGAGGGTTCAACATGACCTTGCAGTTAAATGTATTCTTCGGGGGGAAATGACGTGATCTCCACAACGTTGCCAAAAAAAAAAAA
Source organism: Palaemon carinicauda (assembly GCF_036898095.1). NCBI lineage: Eukaryota > Metazoa > Arthropoda > Malacostraca > Decapoda > Palaemonidae > Palaemon > Palaemon carinicauda. The sequence goes on from NC_090734.1 coordinate 136,211,987, forward strand.
AAAAAAAAAAAAAACTAATGTTCCTGAATGTTTCATTCATATGCAAATGGAAGATTGCGAAAATATTAAGTTGAAAATTGAGCGATGGCAACTCTGGGGAGTTTTCTCCGCTTTATCAAATAAGTCTAAAAATATATTTAAATGTTGTTTCTTTTAGCTTGTATTGAATTTTTGTTTTGTTTTGCATTATTTACAATTCTATAAAATGAATGATAGGCTGGCAACAATTTATTCAATAATGAATAACGAATGTAAAGTTACTTATCCACATGCGTAATGATTATTATTATTATTATTATTATTATTATTATTATTATTATTATTAATAGCTAAGCTACAAGCCTAGTTTGAAAATCAGGATGGTATAAGCCCAAGGGCTCC